>NC_045963.1:12201567-12541567 GCF_010909765.2 Amblyraja radiata | reverse complement strand
GAACAAGTTAGGTCTTTATTATTTGGGAAAGATAGAGGGTAGTGATGTTTTCTTAAGGAACTATTTACTGGCAGTATCTCGTTCCATTACAGAATTGAAAACCATGGGGCTGCTGGCACAGAGTCCCCATCTCGACTTTCCAATCCATTCTGTGAAAGCGGGGGACTGGGATCTTGTAAAATCGTGGAAGGAAGAAAAGTTGAAACCCCGTTGACCACGGAAACAGCAGTGCGGACAAAAGAAAAAGGGTGGACACACGCAGTGCGAATAAAGGGACTGGTGGAACCTCCGGCTGAGGAGGAGTGGACAGTAAGACAAGGAAAGAAACCACTGACTCTGATCTTTGAGAAAGAGCGATTGAAATAAGAGATAAAATGCAGTGCTTGGCACTTGTGCTAATGATGGTAATCACTGTAAGTAAATGTGGACTGGATCAACTACCTATATTACAATCAACAACGCTTTATAAATTACACTTGAGATGCAGTTGAAGGATTAGCGGAACAACTGACAACTACCAGCCTAATGGCCTGGCAAAATCGCATGGCCTTGGACATGCTAATGGCTGAGAAGGGAGGGGTGTGTGTAATGTTTGGGGAACAATGTTGCACCTTCATCCCCAACAACATTGCTCCGGATGGGTCAGTGTCAAGAGCCCTAGCAGGTCTCACCTCCCTGTCTATCAAATTGGCCTTCAGAACACAGTATGACCAGCGAGAGGAGGATAGGGAGGCGAAGAGTCTGCTGCTAGCACTAGAGAAGGAAGAAATAGTATAAATCAAAAATTGCGTAGCAAAAGAAAAAGGGTGGATTGTGAGGAAAGGGTTAATAGGGATAGTTGATTTAGACTAGGACTGAAATATAGCTGAGGAAGAAATAGTGAGCTTTCAGCACGAAAACCAGACTGCGCTAGGCTAGATAGTAACAATAAAAGAACAGGCCGAGACTTTCAAGATTGAGAAATTAACAGATAAAAAAACTTCAGCAGAAGCCTTTAAGGGAACTAGGGCAAAGGGGAAAAGGACACTCTGTGTGCTCTATATCACACATGCGTAATGAGAAACATGAATATGAAGACAACGCCCACTATGACAAGATGCCTCATTTAAATGCACATGCGATGCATGATGTAGGAGGTAACTTTGACATTGAGAGGCGTTCCGAGACGTTCTCGTGGGAATGTAAACCTTAGTGCTCTGATTGGAAGGAGCCTGAAGGGGAGGAATAAGGGTGTGACAATTGTAAACTGAAATGAATAAAAGTGAAGAGCATCTCCATCCTCGTCGTGTCTCTAGGGGGCGATAGAGAGAGACACCCAATTCTGCAGAATTGAAACTTGGAAAATAAAGAACTTCTTTGTCTGACTTTGTCTCTAAAAGCGTTGTGATTGTGAGAACACATTTATATCTCACAATGAGCTACTTCCAGAATCACGGTTTTTAAACTTAATTTTGAGATTGTCACAAGCAAATGTCTTAAGAGTACATGATAATCCAAGCTGGCTGTTGTTCTTTGAGCCTTTCAATGCACCAGCTGGAAATCCACATCATAATGAACTTATTGGTCAAGGCTGCCAAGTAAGGAAAGATACATTTGTGTAGAAAGTGGACTAGCATTAGCACTCAACTAATTCCTTGTCATTAATTTCAATGTTCGATCACCAAACTGATTTTAGACCAGGAAAAGCACTTGTGTGTCCTGTGACTACTGCTTGGTTCCCAGAGATAATCCACTTTGCAGCTTTCGATGCAGTCCAATCCATAGCTAATAAATACTCATTTTACATATTTAACCTGACAACCTTGAATGGGGAATAGTGGTTGGGAATGTCAGCATTCCTGCATTGTACAGGTAATGCATGTTCCACGTAAATGATCTCAGATGTAATCAGACCTGCCTGTGTTTAGTCCTTAAACTTTTCAAGTTCCATAATCATATGTCTTTTCAACAAATTACACAATCAGACAATAGTTAAGGGAGGGTGAAATAAAGTCAGAAATATAGACAATAGACAAAATGCAAAATCAAAATGAAATACAGTCTCACCCAAGCAAAAACCCAATGTACCTTTCAGAAACTAATAGTAAAATGTCTCCTGCCTCGTCATTGTGTCTTTGATACGTCACATAAATAGCTCTTCTGCAACACTTTCACCCAAAGTTTAAATAATCAATAGCGCAAGGAAATTCCTTGCCTAACTACTTAAAACGAGGAATACATTGATCTATAAACCTAGTTTGTATGTGTCCAAACAGATTGCCATAACACCTGGACAATTAATCAGAAAAATACATCATGAAGCTTTGTGATTCAAATCTACAATAGATCACACCAAAACCTACTCTGTGTCCAACCGATTCAATTTATATCTAAAGAATCAGTACTACCAAAAAGACAAAATGGAATTTTAGTCCTTGAATGAAGAACAAAGTTCAATATTTCCACTGTTAGCTCTGAACTGTTTTGTTTTAACACCTAGTAAACACCACACCATCAATAAGTAAATAAATAAATAAATAAAGACTGATAAAGATTGAATATAATTAATTGATAATACTGACAAATAAATACAAAAAGTTATGGGAAAATAACTGAGAAATTGAAAATGTCTTGTGAACTTAAAATAATGCTTACTTTGGCACATTTAGTCAGATTAATTACAACGTTTTTAGAATCATGATCCTTTTTGTACCTCACATTTTTCGTCTCTTTCATCCACAATCCTTTTCAGATGAACTGCCAATTTTCTGAAGGAGGAATTAAGATCCTCACGGGAGATGTCAGCTAAATCCACCCATTGCATGTCAAAGACATTCTCTTGATTATGAGTCACCTTCACAAGAGGAAATACGGAATATGATTTTCACAATGATCCAATTGTGTACAGGAGCATTTTTATGAATAGCAAACAAAAGCACCCTGAGCACAGAGATAAGCCAACTTCTCCCAACAATTTTCTGTCATATATTCTGTGAAACCATATGAAAATAAAGTTTTAGAAAACAGACTGAAAATTTGTTTTAAGCATTGCTCTCCTCATTTTTTGATACTGCATTCTACACTAGAATACAACAAAATACGATTAGATTAATTTGCCGTTTACCTACAATTAATGCATTAACGAGGGAATGTATTGAGAAATCCAAAGAATATACACACTTAAGCTCTCAACTACCAGTTCTCAACCATTAGCTGCTATGTCTTTACGTCCCTGCCATGAATCCAAAATTACCAGGAAAGAGCACTGAAAACACAAATGCAGCATGTCACACCAAACTAGCACAAAAAAAAAGCATGGAAATGAGTCTCAAACTTAAATGCAGTAAAACCCAAGATAGGTTATTCAAGAGTAATCTGATAATAACGCATTTGTTTTACATCCACTCACTGTAAGTACTCTAAATTAATGAACAAATTTGTGGATGATTTAGACTGGAGCACATTGAAGTCAAAATACTCAAATTTGCCAGTTAGGGAAGACAGTATAGCAACTACAATGATTTATACAACCATTCTGCATTCTTCCCTTGTTCTCTAACCGCAAAATGTCCAGGTCTCCTAAACCGCGGACCGACAAAGACTTTATAGTTTCCAGATTGCAATTAAAATATTATGTACAGTATTTCTGGAACATACCTCTTGAATATGAATTGCGACAGCAGCTTTTGTATCAAAATCAAGATTTTTGATCCTCTCAATAAATTCTTCTTTTCTTTCACACTGGAATAAATAAAATTACTGTGACCATTAAATCCTTTATCGAGACAAGTAGTATCTGACACAAAATGGAGAAATTTATTTTTCTGCAATTTTGAGGAAACAGAAATGATGATACAAATGATGATAGTGACCTATTTAACAGATTGAAAAGAAAACACCCAGAGTTCCAAGAAACTGAATTAAATCAGGCAAGGTTTATTTTTATGGCATGAAAGAACAATTTCAACTCCACAGGACCATTCAGTTCTCATTCTGACACTTGTCATGGCAGAGGCGCCTCCCACTGGTACAATTTGTAAGGAATCGGACAAGTAAATTTATACCATGTTTATTCACTGGTAGTAGTCATTAAGCATTCAGCTAGATCATTCAGTGACAGTGCTATCAAGGCATTTTTGGTGAAAGGCATTTGAGAACACACCCGGAATTAGCTCTGTACCCTTTTTGTGCTAAGTGATTCATTCGTAGTGTGTGTCATCATTAATTGAAAGGGTGACATAGGTGGTAATCAGGAAGGTGATTCCTTTGCCATGTTGGCCCTGATGTTACGAGACTTCATGAAGTCTGGAATTAACGTAGAAGAATCACACAGCCACTCCCTACTGTCTGCATACCACTTTGCTGCAGTCTTAGTGGGTCTGACTGATCTAAAAATAATGGTAGAAGTTTCCAACACAAGGTATAACTCTTTTAAAGTATGATCAAACCTGGTTGTTACACAGTCTGGCCTGTGGTAAAGCTCACCCAGTTTAGACACCAGAGCTTAGATGGTTGAGCTCAATGGCCTGGGAACAACTTCATATCAGAATTTGGTATCAAGGCCAGCTAGTTTTATCCTTTTGGTTTCAAATTAGTGGTTATGATACAACAATGTAGCTGGCTAGGCAATTTTAGTGAGCAATTAAGGGTCAATCATATTGCTACACGTCTGGAAGGACATATGCAGCAAATTGAATTGATTGGCAGATTTTTGTCTCTTAAAGATCATTAATGTTTTGAGCAAAAATCTGTTAGTTTTGTGGTGATCATCACCAAGACTCCATGCCACTCTTGCTCAAGGCTGTTGAATTTGAAAAATGTGTGCCAGTGCATAAGCAGGTTAAAGAGAGATAATTCTTTTTAGCAGGGTATTCAAAATTCAGGGAAGAGATCTATTGGGGAATACATGGAAAAAATGTTTTATGGAGAAACTCGCTGTCCTTGTGGTGGAACCAATAACGGCTTTCAAGATAGTCATGGCAGAGGAATAAGAAAGAATTGTACAGGTGTTAGCAAAAAATAATTTGCAGCAGTTAGGACCGGCAGAATTGCTTTGAAGGAGCCAGTATTGATTCCATGGGTCAAATGTCCACATCGATCTCCAAATAATTCTGCAGTTCAATGGTAATTCCTCAACCTAGAATACAATGAGTACCCTTGTTACTCTTAGTGGTTAATCAATGTGGAGAAGCACACATGCATCAAGTTGAGAAGTAATGATAGTGCTAAAGAATAGATTTATGTGCCTGTTTAACTTGATGCCATGAGATTTCATGGTCAATGTTGAGGACTCCCATGGATGTGTCATCACAGTCATAAACCTTGGATGGATCTGTCATGTTGATGTAATAGGAAAACCCATGGATTATGACAAAAGCCCCAGTTATATCTCTAGGGTATACTTCTAGGAGTGTGACTGTGGCTTGAATAATCAATAAGACACGTTGCCATCTTTAGAGACGTATACAAACATGCATTGGAATCAAGAGCAGGCGTAGGCCATTTGTTTCCTGAATCTGCTGCACTACCTACTAAGATGATGGATGATTTATCTCCAACAAAATATTCTGTAGTTTGTTCACTAGTAACTCCCAGTCCTGCAATGTCACCACTAAGGAGGAGAGATACTCATGTACATGCGAAAATCACGACCTGCAGGTTCTCCTCTTTGTCATTCACCATCCTGACTTTCTACTTCTCCAACACTGGAACATCCACTCGAGCATTATTATGGATGTACCTTCTCATGAAGGACTGCAAAAATTTAAGGAGACAGTATGCCATGCTGTTCTCCAGGGCTTTAGAAATGACCTTGCCACCTGTGCCAGATTTGAAAAAAATGTACGAAAAGGGAAGTATGTTCTGAATGGATCTACAAAGGTTGCATCCAATTAAATCATGTATTGAGTGTGCGTTAAGCAATGTCCATAATAAAATGGTTCAAATGCTTTTCATACTAACTTGGCATCCATTATATCATTTTAAAATCTAACAATCAGAACTATCCACAAGCCTTAATGAAGTAAAAAGGGCAAAAGGCAGTGATGTTAATGTTGAGAGATAACCAAAAGCACTTTATGAAATTGTTATGGAGGCTTTTCGTGACAGTGATAAAAGCAGAAAGGAGGATTTGGGAGAATTGGGCTGAGATGACTGAACTCAGTGTCATCAAATCTGAAGAGGATACAAAGAGCAAGCTGACTACAATACAAATTGCTGGAGCAACTCAGTGGGTCAGGCAGCATCTGTGGAAGGAATGAAAGAGTAATGTTTTTGGTCCGGACCCTTCTTTAGTCTGAGGAAGGGTTCCAACGCCAGACACCACCTATCCATTCCTTCCACAGATGCTGCCTGGCCTTGTAATTTATTCTTGCACTTTGTGTTTTAGGTCATAAGGTCACAAGCGATAGGTGCAGAATTAGGCCATTCGGCCTATCAAGTCTAATCCGCCATTCAATCATGGCTGATCTATCTATCTCTCCTAATCCCATTCTCCTGCCTTCTCACCATAACCCCTGACAGATGTTTTATGCAAACATCTACAGTTTCTTGTATCTCCAAGATCAGTACAATAATGGGCTAAAAGCTTTGATTGGGGGAACCAAGATGGATGGAATTTTTGGCTGATTGACCTGTAAATTGTATTTTTTTTATTTGAGACAGAAATCTGGGGATAATTGGTAATAGACAAGAACAAGGATGATTGCAAGAGGAACATAACATTGGATAGGAAGGCCATTGTATTTTTGAATGACATTGTTGCATTGAGTTAGTGGAATGAACAATGAATACCTTGATCCCCAAAGTAATGCAAGCATAACCATGTTTCAGCATTTGTGGAAAGAGATAAGGAATGATACAGCAAATGTGAAATTAACCATTCTTTTGATGGATAAGATTTAGAGTTTGAAATGTCAGGTATATACATTATTGTATTCAGTTTCAACATGCAGCCGAGAAAGAAATAAACAAATATATTGAAAATGTAATACATGCTATAGAAGATAAATGTCTGATATGAAAATGTGAAATTTTGGCAAGAGCTGAAGAAGGTCTGCTCGCAGTTTCCTTAATATTTGGCTATGGGGATCCACATTGGATCATTCGCATCCTTATGTCAAAAAAGCATTTGCCAAATGAGAAGATATCATAGGTGGCAACAGTACGTAAACAGTCAACAATGGCAGCTTTAAAACCAGAATTTAACTGGTGTTAAACTTGATATTTGCTGTACTGGCTGAATGGCCAACTATTCTGATTCTCTTAGTATCAATAATTGACAATGTTTTTCCCATTTACCAAGTTTTGTTAGATAAAATCGTGTGATACAGCCAACAAAGAATCACAAAATAATTACAGGCATCTCGCATTTTCGCTGGGGTTACGGGCTTGAAAAACAACATGCAATTCAAATAATGCCAGTTCCTGCACATGACTACACTACCTATTGAAAAAAATGAAGGTAAATCACATCATACATTATAAAGCTTTCTCGAGCATAAAACTGAAAATTACGTGGGTAGGCTCCATAATTGGAAACAATACCCCAAAGGCAGGTGCATCTAAACATACAGTATATCTTTATGGCTGCAGGGTAATCATTTGAGTTTTCTTTCTGTTAAGCAAAGCTGAACTTACAAGATAACTTGTTAAGCTGATGTGTAAGTTTGCCAGGCATTAACTTAAGCAAGTTATTCCCAAAACAGGAACACAGGCGGGCTATTCTAAAAACTGGTAAATCAAGCATACATGAAACGCCTGGTGCCTGAATATGGATACATTCGCCAGAAAAGCAATGGCCATAACGATCCACCACATGGTCCATTTATATTTTTCTGAAGATATGAAAATAGGAATGACATAATTTGGCTTTGTTGCCACCAATGAAAATTTAATTGACAATACAGTAAGGAGGTATGCATGTTTTCATCTGGTGTGACTTGCTATAAAATATTTCGTTTTGTTTATTGCCACGTGTAAAGGTAGAGTGAAAAGCTTTTGCTTATGCAGAATATTCTGGTTCACATCACACTAAAAAGAGCTTTGCCTTTTTGAAATTTTTCCATGGTAGAACAGGCAAGGAATAGAAACCCATCCCAGCATTACTGGAGGCCACAAATAATAAAGGATATTAACTTTTAAACAAATTTCAAAACCACACTAAAGAATGGTGTATTTTAAATTCCTAAATTAAGGAACAAAAATCACTGACCTGAACCGTGCAACCTAGTAGAAGCAGCAGAAGCTTCTTCATCTCGTTAATTCCACACTCTGAAATAGATCAACCACCTCTGTAAAACCACATGTATCAAACTTTGTGGGGCAAGTTCAAATAATAGGCTGCAAATAAATTGCCATTTTGTTGAAAACTAGTGTTAACTGTTATACAATAGGCTTGATGGAAAAGTAATCAAACATTCCTCGGCAGATATGCAGTGATTACATCACAATTATTAAAGCCATAACACAAACTGAATACCACGAAATGCTATGGCCATTATTTGACTTGCAAAATTCAAGTGAGAGAGAAAATAAATTCCTATTTTGCCAAAAACAGCACCTCTTCTAAGAATGCAGATTATCATTGTAAACTATTTCAATTTTGTGACATTGACAAGTATTCTCAAATTTCTAAAGGCCTGTGATGAAATCAATTACTGCCCTTCATATTCCAAATAGGAATGCTCCAACTTTTTATCATGACGGTATTTATAATCCAAGCCATCATTTTCTTTACCTCAACGGTCATATTTTTCTGCATGTTTTTGAATAATTTCCAACTTAACTTCAAGATGCTCAAATACACCTGAAGCAACCCAAAATCATGGTAGCCCAAATTATTGGCATTGAAGGATCAAAAGGCCATGGTCCAAAATGGTTGTTGGCCATTCTCCATGTGCAACACTAACCCACACCATCTACTTGCCATGCAGTGACCTCAGAATGCATACAACTATCATTTGATGCCATACCCACAAAATTGTACCAAGCACAAACTTCTTTCCTTCATAGCTGGTCACCATCAGTCTTTATTATCTTCAGCAATCCTCTCCCACCTTCCACCCCATCAATTGACAAATCAATGCAAGCAAACAAAGCCAACAGGACAGGCCCGTCATCCCACAACTTCAGTGCCAAACTTAATGCCAAGTTGAATTAATCTCCACTGCCTGCCCGTGATCCATATCCCTCCATTTCCTGCATATCAATGGACCTAACTAAAAGCTTCATCAATGCTACTATTGTAACTGCTTCTAACACCACATGGCTTATGAGAAGTAATTCTGACATATTTTGTCAAGAGACTGGTAAACAGAATATTTAACTTTTTCCATATACTAAATATGCATAAATCAAGAGGATACCATACCATACAAACAAAAATATTATTCAGCAGGAATCTGAACAAGCTAATACATTCCCCCATATTTCCAAAACTACCCGATCCATATTAGCATGGAAAAGTAAATAAATACAAAATTTCAGTGCTCAATACCATTAGATAGCTTTTCCAACAAATTCCACTCGTTGCAGATTTTCTGTGAGAGTAGGCAGAGAAGTGGCAAATGGAATATAGTGTAGCAAAGTGTGGAGTCGTGCATTTTGGTAGTAGGAATAAAGGTGAAGACTATTTTCTAAATGGGGTGAGAATCCAGAAATTGGAGGTGCAAAGGGACTTGGGAGTGCAGCTGAGGGATTCCCAAGAAGTTAATCTGCCAGTCGAATCGGTAGTAAAGAAAGCAGACTTAATGCTAGCATTTATTTCAAGAGAGCATGTATACATAAACAGAGATGTAATGTTGAGGCTCTATAAGGCACTGGTAAGGCTGTATTTGGAATATTGCGAGCAATTTTGGGCACCGTATCTGAGGAAGGATGTGCTGGCTCTGGAGTGGATCCAGAGGAGGTTTACAAGAATGATCCTAGGAATGAGTAGGTTAACCTATGTTGAGTGTTTGTCAGCACTGGACCTGTACTCGCAGGAGTTTCAAGAAATGAGGGGGGACCTCATTGAAACATGCAGAATAGTGAAAGGCTTGGATAGATGTGGAGAGGATGTTTCCACTAGTCGGACAGTCCAGGACTAGAGGTCATAGCCTCAGAATTAAAGGATGTTCTTTTAGGAAAATGAGGAGAAATTTCTTCTGTCAGATGGTGGTGAATCTATGGATTACTTTACCACAGAAGGCTGTGGGGGCCGTCAGTGGATATTTTATTTTTTTATTTTTTTTATTTAATATTTTTATTAGAAGCAAACATATTATGGTAAAGTATAGTTACATATTATAGTAAAAAAAACTTTTCATATACATCAATCATACATTATTAAAATGTTCAATTGTCGATTCATTCTGCTTCTAGTGTTTTTCTATGTAGATAGAAAGAGAGAGAAAGAGAGAAAAAAGAATTACAAATATCAAAAAAGAGAAAATGTGGAATGAATTACTTATAATACGTCATTGGAGATAAATTCGTAGATTATAAAGTATAACTTTTCATCTAATCCTGAGTTCAAGCTTCAGTTGGGTTTCTGTGCCGGGCCAATCTAACCCATCAAATAGTTAATGAATGGAGCCCATATTTTAACAAAAGGTTCTTGTTTGTCCATTAAGACAAGTCTAATTCTTTCTAGATGTGGGGTCTCTGACATTTCCACAATCCACATTTTAAGTGTGGGGGTTATAGGGCCTTTCCAAAAATTTAATATTATTTTATCCCGTTATTATACTGTAGTCGAGGAAGTTTCTTTGGCTTGTTGTGAGTGTTAAACTTTGTTCTGATATTCCAAGTATTATTAATTTTGAGTCTGGATCCAATTTAGTATTAACAACTTCAGAAATTATTCCAAAAATATCAGTCCAGAAAATTTTAATTTTTGTGCAATTTGCAAAAGTATGTGTTAAATTGGCCTCTAGATGCAGACATTTATCACAAATAGGAGAAATATGTGGGAAGATTCTATTTAGTTTTATTTTGGAGTAATGTAATCTGTGTAAGACTTTAAATTGTATTAAAGCATGTCTGACATTTAACGAGATTTGATGTATATGTTGTAAACTTTCGTACCAAATATCTTTCGTTATAAGATGACCTAATTAATTTCCCATGTGTATCTATATAGTTCTATCGGTGGTACCTCGTTGTTTAAGAGGGTGTTATAAATATAAGCTATTAATTTTTTAGTGTTAGAATGCTTATTCAAACATTCATCAAGAATTTCTGGTTCCCTAGTCCTATAAACTTGTGTATTAGATTTAACATAATCTCTAATTTGTAGATATCTGAAGAAATTATTTAAGTGCAGTCCATAATTCTGTTGTAACTCTTGAAATGAAAGAAAAATGCCTTTCCTATAAAGATGTCCAATCTTTTTAATTCCATAATTTTTCCATTGTGTGAAACCTTTATCCAATATGGATGGCTTGAATAAAGGATTGTTTACAATGGGAAGACATAGTGGTATAATATTCAATTTTAAAGCTTTTTTTAATTGTTTCCAAATTCGTATTCCACTATGTATTATAGGGTTTTCCTTATAGGTTTTTTTGTGCAGTTTTGTGGGAGGTAAACAGTCTTCCTTTTCCATCCCTAACCAATCTGGTTGCTGATCCATTTCTTCCAGCCAGAAATTCATGGACTGCCCAGAAATAAAACAAGAAATTTGGCAAAGCCAAACCTCCATTTATCTTTGACTTGCATAAATGTTTTTTTACTTATTCTATGATTCTTATAATCCCAAATAAAGCTTGTAACAATGGAATCGACTTTTTTGAAAAAAAATTTGGGATATATCATCGTGATTAATTGAAATAGGTACAGTAGTTGCGGTATGAAGATCATTTTTAGAGCATTAATTCTACCAAGCATTGAAATGGGAAGTGTTTTCCAATACTGAATATTCTTATGTAGTTTATTCAGTAAGGGTGGAAAATTTAGTTTAAATAAAGAGGTATATGTCTTAGTTACGTAAATTCCTAAATATTTAAGTTTATCTTTAACTATTTTAAAAGGGGATTGTTGTAATGTATGTAAATTGAGTTTTGTTATTGGCATGATTTCGGTTTTATCCCAATTAATTCTATATCCTGAAAACTGACCAAATTGAGTTATTAGATTTAATAGATTTGGAATACTAGTTTCTAACTTTGTAATATATATTAATACATCATCTGTATATAAAGACATTTTATTCCTTGTGTCTCTAGTGTTGTACCCGTGTATTTCTGGATGGGTTCTAACGCTTTCTGCTAATGGTTCAATTGCAAGAGCAAATAATAGTGGGGATAGTGAACATCCTTGTCTACAACCTCTAGAAAGATTAAATTTAGTTGATAACATTTGGTTTGTTAATATTCTAGCTGTTGGGTTAGAGTATAACAATTTAATCCATGTACAGTACTTCTCTCCCAGTTGAAAATTTTCCATCACCGAAAATAAATATGACCATTCTACCTGGTCAAATGCTTTTTCAGCATCTAGCGAAATAATTGCTAGATCTGCATTAGGAATTCTATTTGAGTATATAATATTGAATAGTCTTCTCAGATTATAAATAAGTGGATATTTCTAAGGTAGAGATAGATAGATTCTTGATTAGTACAGGTGTCAGAGGTTATGGGGAAAGGCAGGAGAATGGGGTTAGGAGGGAGAAATAGATCAGCCATGATTGAATGGCTTAAACTTGATAGGCTGAATGGCCTAATTCTACGTCTGAAGAAGGGTTTCGGCCCGAAACGTCGCCTATTTCCTTCGCTCCATAGATGCTGCTGCACCCGCTGAGTTCCTCCAGCAATTTTGTGTACCTAATTCTACTTCTATTTCTACGTCGAGGATGGGGGGAGGGACAGAGGGATGTAAGGGTTACGTGACGTTAGATAAATCAATATTCATATATTCACTCATATTCAGACTTGATGATAGTTTCAGAGTATCTTCGCTCATTCCACCTTGGCCAATGCAATCTCCCGGTTGTCAAAAACTCCCCTTCTCTTTCTGTCCTGGGCCACCTCCACTGTAAGAGAGGCCAAATGCAAATTGGAGGAACAGCACCTTATATTTCGCTTGGGCAGCTTACAATCCAGCGGTATGAGTATTGATTTCTCTAACTTCAATGTACTGTCCTTACTTCCTGTCTAATAATGTAGTCATTTACTCTACACCTCTCCACGCCGGCCCTCTTCGGCCCTTGTTCTCCGGTGAGGCCCCCCCCGGAACAAGGGCTGAAGAGGGCTGGGCGTGGAGAGATGTAGAGTAAATGACTACATACACCACGGGAAGATGCAACGGCTTTGTGTTCGGCTGGAGCTGGATGGAAATCGGGGGTTACGTTGCGGATGTGGCTGTGACGGGAATGGTGGCCCAAGCCTTTAGCCCAGGATGGCCTCGCCGGAAGGCCATGCCTGGCCATATCGTTTGGACGAATGGCACATGGCACAATTTGTTCTCCAGAACAAATCAAGAAAAAACGATTTTTTTAACATCTAAGAGTTGAGCACTGTTCAGGAAAGCCGCTATGTAGCAGAAAACTGAGTTTTTACACGCTTCTCGAACCGCGAATCAGGGAAAATTCACAAGGTAGGGGACTTTTGAATTCCGCGGTCTTTTGAGGTTGGAAGTTCGTGTCTATTCTATTTATAGCCGTGTGGGATTGCTCAAAGGTGCATGACGGTAAATTACTCCAATAATCGGGACACGGAATTTTTGCAAAAAAACGGTGAGATTTAAATTTTATGAAAAATAGAGGAATTTTTTAAAGAGTGATAAATATTTTTATTATTAATACCTACTGTTTAATAGTATTTTCATTTCAGAGAGACCCCCCATTAAATAAATATGCCGACGAAATTTCACAAGTAACCATCGGGACATGCGGTTTTCGGGGGGGGGGGGGCATAGAACATTGGGGGAAAAAAATAACACTGTATTCATTTAGGGTTAAACTTTATTTATGAGGATTATGTTTATTAACAATAGAGAAAATTAAGAAATGGGATAGAATTATGGATTTTCCTTATATACAGCACCAAAGTAGCGGGACACCAAAGTAGACACTTACTGAAGAATTACCCGTATCCTTCAATATCCCTTTGTTCCTCAAAACTCCCTCGAGTCGTACCATTCAATTTATGTCCAAGCATTCCAAGTCCTCCCACATGCACCATATGGCACTTACCATGATTCATTTAAATCTGCCATTGCTCTGCCCATTCTACCAACTCATCAATATGATCCCGTAGCCAAGGCCAACCTTCATGATCAACACCATCCCCAATTTTCATGTCATCTGATAACATACTAATCATACCTTTAACATTCACATCAAATCATTGTTTACAACAAGCAGAAAAGGTCCCGGCACTGATCCTTGTAATGGTCACTGCTTTATTCACAACAAAATGTCCACCATCATATTCTGGCTCTTTTTACCAAGCCAATTATACATCCAATTTGTCAACATACCTTGGGTCCCATGAACGCTAATTTTTTGGACCAAGTTTGGATAGAACAGGTTATTTTTGAATGTGTACTTTTTGCATCATCATCTACTCAAGCTTCATTGCTCAAATGATTCAATCCTTTAAAATATATTGATACAGAGAAACCTTCAACAGTTTTACACGTTCTATATATGTAAATAAAATTAACCATAAAACAAGAGATCTCAAATACAACCGAAGAGACAAAATAGTAAAATTAAACTTTTGTGTTGCTTTTTCCTGGCCTACTACACCAAGAATTTCAAGGTGTTTAAGAAGGAACTGCAGATGCTGGAAAATCGAAGGTACACAAAAATGCTGGAGAAACTCAGCGGGTGCAGCAGCGTCTATGGAACGAAGGAAATAGGCAACGTTTCGGGCCGAAACCCCTCATCAGTCTGAAGAAGGGTTTCGGCCCGAAACATTGCCTATTTCCTTCGCTCCATAGATGCTGCTGCACCCGCTGAGTTTCTCCAGCATTTTTGTGTACCTAAGAATTTCAAGGTACTGGGAAAATGCCATCAATGCTGTCACCACAATTAAAATTTACTTTTAAGGGCAAGCAAACTAACATCAGCATCCTCTCTCAGTGCAACGTCCCCTGAACCTCTAGTTGTGTTCATGTTGGATAAACAACTTCATTTGTATACCCAAACCAAGACTCAAGCTTCTAACCTGATCTTCATGGAAAAAGTATCAGACTAACAGAGGAAGAGAGCCATGTTCAAAGTCTCCCTGATGAAATGCAAACATCCCCATCGACTCAAGAATCTCTGGTCCACAACCAGTCCACATGGAGCAGCAGCATTTAGGATGGCATTCAGAACATTCAGGTGATGCATCAGGAGGACAGTGGCCTTACATAAATGGTGAAAGAGTAGACGAGTTCTTAAAATACCACATCACATTGGGATCAATTTCCTTAATTAAATGCCTGAAGATGTTTTTCACTCAAAAGGTCACAATATGGATTTCATTTCCTCAAGGGCAGATATAAACAAACTCTTCAGAGGTAGATACTCGATGAACAATTGTAAGCAAAATATTATCCTCAGAGGCTACCAAGTCTGCGGCTATCTGTTTCATCATATCTTTGTATCAGGAGGCAGTAGTGGCAATACAACTCGAGGTGGTGGAAGGGGAGTTGTCGCTGGTGTTCAGATTATGATGGTGGAAGTAAATCAGGGCTTAACAGAGGCCAGGAGGAGTTTATAGACGTTTAGGTGGGGCACAGAAATGGGGATTCTAAAACTAGAGGGCTTGCGAGAGAAACATAGAAAATAGGTGCAGGAGGCTATTCGGCCCTTCGAGCCAGCACCACCATTCATTGTGATCATGGCTGATCGTCCCCAATCAATAACTCATGCCTGCCTTCTACCCATATCCCTTGATTCCACTAGCCCCTCGAGCTCTATCTAACTCTCTCTTAAATCCATCCAGTGATTTGGCCTCCACTGCCCTCAGTGGCAGGGAATTCCACAAATTCACAACTCTCTGGGTGAAAAAGTTTTTTCTCACCTCAGTCTTAAATGGCCTCCCCTTTATTCTAAGACTGTGGCCCCTGGTTCTGGACTCGCCCAACATTGGGAACATTTCTCCTGCATCTGGCTTGTCCAGTCCTTTTATAATTTTATATGTCTCTATAAGATTCCCCCTCATCCTTCTAAACTGCAGTGAATGCAAGCCTAGTCTTTTCAATCTTTCTTCATATGACAGTCCCACCATCCCAGGGATCAATCTCGTGAACCAACGTTGCACTGCCTCAATCACAAGGATGTCCTTCCTCAAATTAGGAGACCAAAACTGTACACAATACTCTAGATGTGGTCTTACCAGAGCCCTATACAACTGCAGAAGAACCTCTTTACTCCTATACTGAAATCCTCTTGTTATGAAAGCCAACATTCCATTAGCTTTCATCACTGCCTGCTGTACCTGTAAGCCAACTTTTAGTGACTTGTGTACAAGGACACCCAGGTCTCGCTGTACCCCCCCCCCCCCCCCCTTACCTAATCTAACACCATTGAGATAATAATCTGCCTCCTTGTTTTTGCCGCCAAAGTGGATAACCTCACATTTATCTATATTATACTGCATCTACCACGCATCTGCCCACTCACTCAACCTGTCCAGGTCACCCTGCAACCTCCTAACATCCTCTTCACAGTTCACAATGCCACCCAGCTTTGTGTCATCCGCAAACTTGCTAGTGTGGCTCCTAATTCCCTCTTCCAAATCATTAATATATATGGTAAACAGTTGCGGCCCCAACACCGAGCCTTGCGGCACTCCACTCGCCACTGCCTGCCATTCTGAAAAGGACCCGTTCACTCCTACTCTTTGCTTCCTGTCTGTCAACCAATTTTCTATCCACGTCAGCACCCTACCCCCAATACCATGTGCTCTAATTTTAGTCACCAGTCTCCTGTGCGGGACCTTATCAAAGGCTTTCTGAAAGTCTAGATACACTACATCCACTGGCTCCCCTTCACCCATTTAACTTGTCACACCCTCAAACAATTCCAGAAGATTAGTCAGGCATGATTTTCCTTTCATAAATCCATGCTGACTTGGACTAATCATTTTACTGCTATCCAAATGTCCCATTATTACCTCTTTAATAATTGACTCCAGCATCTTTCCCACCACCAAAGTCAGGCGAATGATCTGTAATTCCCCGTTTTCTCTCTCGCTCCTTTCTTGAAAAGTGGGATAACATTAGCTATCCTCCAATCCACAGGAACTGATCCTGAATCTATTGAACATTGGAAAATTATCACCAATGCGTCCACTATTTCTAGCGCCACCTCCCTGAGGACCCTGGGATGCAGACCATCAGGCCCAGGGGATTTATCATGCTTCAGTCTCATTAGCCTACCCAATACTATTTCTCGCCTAATTAAAATTTCTTTCAGTTCCTCTACCCCTCAGAACCTCTGTCCTCCAGTACTTCTGGGATATTGTTTGTGTCTTTCTTAGTGAAGACAGATTCGAAGTACCTGTTCAACTCTTCTGCCATTTCCTTGATCCCCATAATAATTTCACCCATTATCTGCCTTCAAGGGACCCACATTTGACTTTGCTATTCTTTTTCCCTTAACATATATAAAGAAGCTTTTACTGTCCTTCTTTATATTCCTGGCCAGCTTCCCCTCGTACTTCATCTTTTCAGCCCGTATTGCCAGTTTTGTTTCCTTCTGTTGTCCTATGAAAGTTTCCCAATCCTCTGGCTTCCGGCTACTCTTTGCTCTGTTATACAGGTGCACAACCTTTTATCCGGAGTTCCGGAAACCGAAAAGCTCCGAAAACCGGACATTTTTTCCAGGATGTCGTCTGCACTCCAAAGCTCGCGTTTGGCGCCAAACTTGACCCGAAACGACCCACGGTCAACCCAGGTCTGTACTACTGTAGCGGCTGCCTCCTCCCCGGAGACCGGGGAGACACTTAAACATCTGTAAATCATTGCTTAAATGTTAGTCAGTTAGTTTGGAGGGCTTTTATGTGAAGGGGGGGGGGGGGGGTGAAGGGGGAAACTTTAATTCTTAGTCCCCTATCTGGTCGGAGAGGCGGGGAGCGGGCAATGCCTTACCGGGTCGCCGTGCAGTAAGCTCCGGACGCTGTGGCCGCCGACTCCCAACATCGCGGAGCTGGGGCTGCGGGCGTCCGGCCACGGGCGGCGCCGGTTGTAGCTCCGACCCCGGCAACTCTACCCCTGGCTGCGCGGCGCTCCAAATCCAGCGCTTCCCGCGGCCGGACGCCCGCAGCCCCAGCTCCGCGATGTTGGGAGTCGGCGGCCACAGTGCTCCAGAGCTTACCGCACGGCGACCCGGTAAGGCATTGCCCGCTCCCCGCTGGTATCCCAGCGCTGTGGCCGCCGACTCCGAACATCGCGGGCGTCCGGCCGCGCTGGATTTGGAGCACCGCGCAGCCAGGGGTAGAGTTCGCCGGGTTCGGAGCTCCAACCGGCTCCGCACGCCGCCGGACGCCCGCAGCCCCAGCTCCGCGATGTTGGGAGTCGGCGGCCACAGCGGTCTCCGGGGAGGAAGCAGCCGCTCCAGACTTTTCAAGCCGCCCGCGCTACCTACCTAATCTACGCTAAAAATCTTCCATTCGGAAATCTGAAAAATTCAGAAATCCGAGAAGTGTCTGGTCCCAAGGCTTTCGGATAAAAGGTTGTGTACCTGTACATCTTTTCTATTAGTTTTATTCTTTCCCTAACTTCTCTTGTCAGCCATGGTTGCCTCCTATTCCACTTAGAATTTTTCTTCCTTTTTGGAATGAAATGATCCTGCGTCTTCCGGATTATGCCCAGAAATTCCTGCCATTGTTGTTCCACCGTCATTCCTGCAAGGATCCGTTTCCAGTCTACTTTGGTCAGCTCCTCCCTCATGCCTTCATAGTCCCCCTTTGTTCAACTGCATCACTGACACTTCCAATTTAACCTTCTCCTTCTCAAATTGCAGATTAAAACTAATCATATTATGATCACTACCTCCAAGTGATTCCTTTACCTCTAGTTCTCTTTTCAAATCTGGTTCATTGGACAACACTAAATCCAGAATTGCCTTTTCTCTGGTCGGCTCCATTACAAGCTGCTCTAAGAATCCATCTCGGAGGCACTCTACAAACTCTCTTTCTTGGGGTCCTGAACCAACCTGATTTTCCCAGTCTACCTGCATATTGAAATCCCCCATCAGCACCGTGGCATTACCTTTGTTACATGCCAGTTTTAACTCCTGCTGCAACTTACACCCTACACCGACTATCCCCGAGGGGAGAAACTTAGAGTTTTGAGGGCCAAGTGTTTCATACAGAGGGTGGTTTTATATGGAATTAGCTACAAAAGGTGGATACAATTAATGTTAGGAGGACATTTGGATAATTACTTGGAGAGGGAAGAAATAGAAGGATGTGGGCCAAATGTAGGAAATTTGGAGTATAGTGTGCAGCCCGATTACAGGAAGGTTGTAGAAGCTTTGGAGAGGGTGCAGTAGTAGGTTACCAGAATGCTACCTCGGGTAATTATAAGGAGAGGAAGGACAAACTTGAATGTCTTCTCTGGAGCATCGGAGGCTAAAGGGAAGGCCTGATAATAGTGTATACAATTATGAGAGGCGGAGACAGGGCGGAATCTTTTTCCCCAGAGTGGAAATGTCAAAGCTAAGCTTTAAGGAGAGTGGGGCAAAATTTAAAGGAAGAATTGTGCAGAACAAGTTTTTTTTTAAACAGAGAACAATGGGTGCCTGCAATGCACTGCTAGGGGTGGAGGTAGATATATTAGTGGCTTTAAACAGGCTTTTTTTGGATTGGCATATTGATATGCAGGGAATGGAGGGATAAGAATCACGGCAGGCAGATTAGTTTAATCTGGCATAATGTTCAGCATGGACATTGTGGGCTGAAGAGCCTGTTCCTGTGGTGCACTGATCTATGTTCTAAATAGGCTTAGCATAGACAGGCATCAAGGTTAACATAGGTAGCTGAGGCCAAAGGTTCTGTTTCTGTGCTGTACAACTCTACGACTCCAATTATCTTTACTTCAGGATAGGTAGATTACATAATGTTTCACTGACATGGAGCCCTGCTCGGACTTAATCTATTGTATCGTTCAACTTTCTGCAACACCTCAGGAAGGTTGCAGATTCAGCAGAATTCGCCCTTTATTTAGAAACAATGATCAATTCGTGCAGTTATAAAATGCTACCTTTCAATGTTATGTTGATGACTTAGATTCCAAATTAAATAGATTTTAACCTTTATTCAGAATAAAATCTGATAAATCAGAACAAAAAACAAAGTGCTGGGAGGAACTCAGCAGGCCAGGGACAGTCAGTGTAGGGAAATGGACAGATGACACAATAGGTAGGGACCGTATAATGTCATCTCCCTATTCTCTTCCTGCACTTTGTATTTTGTTGAAGATTCAGGAGCTGCAGTCTTATGTCTCACTGATAAAATCAGACATATCGTTATCCCTGATGAACTTAAGGTATTTTATGCACACTTTTGAGCAGAAGGACAACAAGGCGGTGATATCTGTCCCATCAGACACGAGTGAGCCTTTTCCCAGGGTCATTGTGGCAGAAGTTAGATCGGCCTTCCAGAGTCGCCCATGGAAAGCAACTGGCCCGGATAGAATGTGTAAGGAGGGACTGCAGATGCTGGTTTAAACCTAAGATAGACACAAAAAGCTGGAGTAACTCAACGGGACAGGCAGCATCTCTGGAGAGAAGGAATGGGTGAAGTTTCGGGTCGAGACCCTTCTTCAGACCAGATAGAATCCCTGGCTGTGTCCTTAGGAACTGCACGGACCAACTAGGGGGAATGTTCACGGACATCTTTAATCCGTATTCCGTTCTGAGGTACCCACCTGCTTCAAGAAGATCACTATCATCCCAATGCCAAAGAAAAACAGGATCTCATGCTTCAATGACGACTTTCCAGTGGCCTTGACAGACACCATCATGAAATGTTTCAAGAGGCTAATTATAGCACACATTAAATCCAGCCTACCAAGCAGCCTTGATCCATTCCGCCACACCAGATCCACAGCTGATGCCATTTCCCTGACCCTACACTCATCCTTGGAACACCTGGATAAGAAGGACACCTACATCAGACTCCTATTCATAGATTACAGCAGTTTTCAGTGCTATTATCCCAACCCAGCTAATCTCCAAACTCGTGGAACTTGGAGTCAGCATTCCTCTCTGCAACTTAATCCTCAACTTCCTGACCAACAGAGCACAATCAGTGAGAATAGGGGACATATCGCCCTCTCTGACAATCTTTAATATTGGTGCCCCACAAAGATGCCTTCTCAGCCCCCACTATACTCCTTATACACTCGTGACTGAGTAGCCAAAAACCAAACCAATTTATTTTTACAAGTTCGCTGACGACGTTATCTTAAGTGAGCTGGATATCAAATTATGACGAGTACAGGAAGGAGATTGAGAACCTCCTAACCTGGTGCCAAGATAACAATCTCTCCCTCAATGTCAGCAAGCCAAACGAGATTGTGATTGATTTCATGATGCGAACAAGTTCATTCAACCCGATATACATTGATGGTGCCGAAGTAGAGATGGTTAAAAACTTCAAGTTCTTAGGAATAAATATCACCAGTACTTTATCCTGGACCAGCCACATTGAAGCTCTAGCCAAGAAAGCACACTAATGCTTCCACTTCCTTAGAGGTCTTGGGGAAGTTCGGCATGTCCCCAACAACCATCAGAACTTCTACAGATGGCCACAGAAAGCATTTTATCGGGATGCATCACAGCATGGTTTGGGAATACAGGTACACAACCTTTTATCCGAAAGCCTTGGGACCAGACACTTCTCGGATTTCGGAATTTTTTGGATTTCGGAATGGAAGATTTTTAGCGTAGATTAGGTAGGTAGCGCGGGCGGCTTGAAAAGTCTGGAGTGGCTGCCTCCTCCCTGGAGACCGGGGAATCATTGTAAATCATTGCTTAAATGTTAGTCAGTTAGTTTGGAGGGATTTTATGTGGTGGGGGGGGGGTGAAGGGGGAAACTTTAATTCTTAGTCCCCTACCTGGTCGGAGAGGCGGGGAGCGGGCAATGCCTTACCAGGTCGCCGTGCAGTAATCTCTGGAGCGCTGTGGCCGCCGACTCCCAACTTCGCGGAGCTGGGGCTGCGGGCGTCCGGCCGCGGGCGGTGCTGGATTTGGAGCGCTGCGCAGCCAGGGGTAGAGTTGCCGGGGTCGGAGCTACAACCGGCGCCGCCCGCGGCCGGAAGCCCGCAGCCCCAGCTCCGCGATGTTGTGAGTCGGCGGCCACAGCACTCCCGAGCTTACTGCACGGCGACCCGGTAAGGCATTGCCCGCTCCCCGCCTCTCCGACCAGGTAGGGGACTAAGAATTAAAGTTTCCCCCTTCACCCCCCCCCCCCCCCCCTTCACATAAAAGCCCTCCAAACTAACTGACTAACATTTAAGCAATGATTTACAGATGTTTAAGTGTCTCCCCGGTCTCCGGGGAGGAGGCAGCCGCTACAGTAGTACAGACCTGGGTTGACCGTGGGTCGTTTCGGGTTAAGTTTGGCGCCAAACGCGAGCTTTGGTGTGCAGACGACATCCTGGAAAAAATGTCCGGTTTTCGGAGCTTTTCGGTTTCCGGAACTCCGGATAAAAGGTTGTGCACCTGTAGTTCCATACAAGACTGCAAGATATTGCAGAGTTGTGGACATAGCCCAAACCATCACGCAAACCAGCCTCCCTTCCATTGACTCCATCTACGCTTCAGGCCACCAGCATAATCAAGGACCAGTCTCACCCTGGTCACACCTTCTTCTCCCCCCTCCCCCCAGGCAAGAGGTAAACAAGTTTGAAAAATCATATCTCCAGATTCAGGGACAGTTTCTTCCCAACTATTATCAGGCAACTGAACAGTCCTCACACCAGTTAGAGTAGTCATGACCTCCCACCTGTGAACTATCTTTAATCGGACTTTATCCTGTGCTAAATGTTCTACCCGTTACCCTGTATCTGCCATACACTGTGGACGGCTAGATTCCAATCATGAATAGTCTTTTCTTTGATTGGATGGCAGGCAACAAAAAGCTTTTCACTGTACCTCAGTACACTTGACAGTAATAAACTCAACTAAATGCCATTGGAATTCACTCAGGTTGCAGTTATTCCTTGCAAATCTGAAACCAGCATGAGACTCAACAGAAGGAAATAAATTATTGGGATAATTTGTTGGCTGTGGCGCAGCGGTAAGAGTTGCTGCCTTACAGCATTTACAGCGCCGGAGACCCGGGTTCGATCCTGGCTACAGGTGCTGTCTATACGGAGCTTGTACGTTCTCCCTGTGACCGCGTGGGTTTTCTCCGAGATAATCGGTTTCCTCCCACACTCCAAAGACGTTCAGGTTAGCAGGTTAATTGGCTTGGTATAAATGTAAATTGGCCTTACTATGTGTAGGATAGTGTTAATGTGCGGGAATCGCTGGTCGGTGCAGACTCGGTGGGTCAAAGGGCCTGTTTCTGTGCTTTGTCTCTAAACTAAACTATATAAAGATATTTTTCTGCAAGAAGAATATTACTAGTTCAGTCAGATTTAATATGAGTGACAGAGTCAACCTGAGTGAAATTGTTCACTAAAACAAAGATTTGATTGATAATCATTTTGGCAACCGATTGCAACACGTTGCTCATATCTATAACTAAAATATTGTCTTCCTGCCAGAAATCCAATAAGATGAAGTACCTTTCTGAAAAATGAAATTTACTATTTCAAAAAATCAGTTTTAAGTAAAATCATTATTATTCAAATGTTTAATTAAATAACCCACCTGAAAGAGGGGTGCGGCCCAGGACAAGGACATTTGGAAGAGACATCATAATGAGCTGCTGTAGTGTCTCCTGTAGATTTCAATAAGTGTTAATCAATTTACATAGTAAGTAAATTGAAATACAATAAAAAACAAATTCTTAGGAATCCCCTGAATTATACCATTCTTTCTTCAGAGTCAATATTCAAAAACAACTTTGATATTCTAAACAGCAATTAAAGAAAACTCAATTGGGACAGTATGAGAAAAATATTCAGTAACGGGCAGAGCACTTAAAACAGAAGACAGCTATAAAATTACCATTCTAATTAAATTGCAAAAATATAGATATTTTATGCAACTCTATGAATTTGTTTTAACCAAACAAGCCTTGTTAAAAAATTACAGTCTCAAAATTGAAAACATAATTGTCTGTCAGAAAATATGTGACTGAGTGAAAATATATGTTCCACTATTAAATTGCAAAAAAATATTTTGATCTGGTGAATGGCACCATTAAATAAACTACACATGGAAAAATAAACAAGGTGCAGATTTTGCAGAAACTAATGAAAACCAATTGAAAAATCATCATACTGCATTATCAAGTGGCATATTGAATCATGATTGATCCGTGTGATAATGGACTAATATGTGGTGCAATCCGAAGTACAGAAGCCTGAAGGAATATTAAATATTATAAAATCCAAACTAAAGTATTATAGTAGCTCAATTACTTTTGGACGAGGCGTTGAACCAAACCCATGTTAAAATACCCCTTGTTATCTTTTGAATCCCAGTTTTCTGAACAGCTTTTACCTCTCAACTACTAATGATTATCCAATCTATCATCTTGTTGCTCTTCTGAGGGAAGTCTCAATGTGATCAAATTGGGCTCAGTGCTTCTCTGCAAGTGACACAACTTCAAAAGGTATATAAATGCACATAAAGCATGATTGTCATGTAAGCCATCAGCATCAATTACTAATATCAGTTTAAAAATGCCACCCAAATAGTTATAATGTATTTAACCCAGAGTTGTGCTCCTTTAGTGATGCATCTGTGGAAAAAGCGCAGGAGATGAGACCTGGATTACAGGGTAGATCTGCTATTATCATACTGAATACAAGCCAAGGACAAGCTTGAGAAGCCAAGAGACCTGTACCATACTCCTGTTCTTGGTACAATAATTTTTATGTGAAATTTATTTCAGATAAAATGTATCTTTGTGAAGCTTTACAGCAATTTCAAGGAAATATCCATTATATTGAAGGTCTGTTCTCATTATCTTAGAGCTACATATTTGGGTTTTAACGGGGCTAGACAGTCATCTGAATATTAATATTACAAATTTGCACGTAAATTTATATAAGCAACACTGATTAAATAAAATTACATTGCTAATATGCATTAAATAAAACAGAGCCCAATAAAACCTACTAATTTACAGATACACACAAATTCAGACTTCCCAATATTTCTTATGACCATCTTTAGGTTCCATAAAATGTGCCAACTTATGCTGAAAACAAATTAAACAACGTAATTTGGGGGTCCCTTCTTCACAATCTGTACCTAAAGCACACAAGGGATTGTTATTTAAAATCTCCATAAATCTGTGTAGGATCAAAGACATAACGAACACCAGTTTTTTAATTTCTTACTCGATATGCTTACAAGCAAGTACCGGATCTGCGCCATCACATTCCCTCCTTTAAATTATTTCACAAATTTGGAAGTAAACCTTTCATGGCTCTTATACCTAGCCATATTCCAACATGTCCTGATTCATACTAAGTTTTGTACACTTCTCATACATGGTTACACCACATTGATTATTATAAATTTAGTACAGCACACTCCAATCCACATTTTAACATTAATTGTTCAATAGCAACCAACTGTTAATATATTCAAACTGTGAATTAAGGAGTCTTGTGAACAAATAACTAGCTATTATACAATTATATCTATTGGTCCCACAAGATTAGAATTTTTTGAGTGTTTCAGAATATGTTCACAGAGCTGCCAAGTTTTGTCAGAGCATTTCAGTATTCTAGTACAGGTGCACAACCTTTTATCCGAAAGCCTTGGGACCAGACACTTTTCGTAATTCAGAATTTGTCGGTCTTCGGAATGGAAATTTTTTTGCGTAGATTTTAAAGGCTGGCTCAGTGGTAGAGTGCTCGGCTCATATCCGCAAGGTCGCGAGTTTGTGCCTTGATCCCGGCAGTAAACTCGGTCGCGAGTTTGAGTCTTCAATGTAGTTTTTTCTTGCAGAATAAATGTTTGTATGAAATGCAGTGTAGGAGAGGTGTACTGACTGTGTGGGCAGAACTTTGGAAGTGATTGCCCACCAGTCTAAAAAGCCGCTGTGTCTCCGTCCCTGGGGTAGCAGGGGGCGATCAAATAGCACAATACCCCTCTCCCCCTCCAACTCCAGAGGAATCCGCTCCCCGATGGGCCGCTACGGCGACAAGTGGCAGTTTGCCCACAGCCCGAGCTGCGCCCCCTCATCCGCCACCCCAAGAACAAGACGTACCTTGCACACCATCAGCTTCTGCCCCTACGTGTTCCTCTGGAGTTGGAGCGGGGCTGGGCTGGAGTTGCTGCTGGCTGTGGGTCTCTGGGATCTCCGTGCTTGCAGTGGGCCTGGGGGTCGGTGTCCCGTTGGTCCTGACGTCTCCGGCCACCCCCATGGACAGGAGCTGAGACTGGGAACTGTACCGCCCTTGCCCCCTTCCTCTGCAACTGCAAACAACCCCACTCTCCTGCAAGGGCGGTACAGTTCCCGGAGGATGGCAGGTGGCCGGAGACGTCAGGACCAACAGGAACCCGCTCCCCAATGGGCCCCTACGACGCCCCGAGCTGCGCCCCGTCATCCGCAACCCAGGTTCCTCTGTAGTTGGAGCGGGGCTGGGCTGGGCTGCTGTTGGCTGTGGGTCTCTGGGACCTCCGTGCTTGCAGTGGGCCTGGGGGTCGGTGTCCCGATGAGGGGGCGTAGCTCGGGGAACGGCTTCTGGTGGTCCTGACGTCTCCGGCCAGTTTGCAGTTTTCCTCTGGAGTTGGAACGGGGCTGGGCTGCTGCTGGCTGTGGGTCTCTGGGATCTCCGTGCTTGCGGTGGGCCTGGGGGTCGGTGTCCCGTTGGTCCTGCTGCAATCGCCGACGTGAAGACAGTGCAAAGCCCCCACGCCGGTGCAATGGGCGGGGAGCTGGAGAGGGGAGGGAAGGGGTCACACACATGGCCGGGAAGCAGAGGGGTGTAGGTGGGGTGAAACTGAAGGGAGCGAAAATCTGCTGCTGCCTGCCCCGCTGAGTTAAAAAGTTCCCACGCAAGACTCACGATACACTGTGTATCGTGAGTCTACCGTGGGAACTTTTTAACTCAGCGGGCAGGCAGCAGCATATTGTCAATTATTAACCTTCCCGCGCAATATAGCCTCACCTTCTCTTTTATGAATGGAGATTTAGTTCCCCTTTCTTCGAGGACCGACCGGAGGTTCCGCTGTCACCTCTGCGGGCCGCCCTTGGTGAACGTTTTCAAGGACCTTTCTTCAAGGACCGAAAAAATGGCCGCTATTCGGAGGTTTTCGTTATTTGGATCTTCGGATAAAAGGTTGTGCACCTGTACCTGAAAATCAGTATTTTGCTGAGGAAATCAGTATTTTATGCGGTGCCATTTTGCTGAAAAAAGTGTTATTTTATTTTATGTGCGGTCATACCCATGTAAGAGTACAAGAATGCATAACTTTGCTACCAATTGACGTGTCTTCTATGCACCTTACTTGACAGTGCATTCATTGCCATCTCTCTGTATACTGCTGTTTGAACGGCTGCTTCCTGCTTTTAGCACCAGTTGATGATGTAGAAGTCATTTTGGAAGCCTCCCTCTCCCTCCCTCGCTCTCTCTCCTTCCTCGCTTTCCCTCCCCCTCCCTCCCTCTCTCTCTCCCCCTCTCCCTCCCCTAACAGTCTGTGACCCATAGCGCTGTGGCCATAGCACTATGTGTAAAGCCCGTAGCGCTATGTGTAAAGGCAATAGCGCTCCAGCGCTATGTGTAAACCCATAGCGCTGTTATATAAATTCCCACGCGTTAAACTGACAGCGTTGTTTAAACCTGGAGCGGGACAGGCAGATCAAAGCTTCCAGATCTTGAAATTTAAAATACTAATAGATTTAATCTGCTATAATTTTTAGTGGTACAGTATGACTTTTTATATCCTTGCATTTTTTAAGCAGCAAGATGAAACAGGAAGTCGGGCTGATTTTTAAAAAATCCGTATTTTACAAAGCAAATCCGTACATCCGTATTCTGATCGCATTTCCATACAAAATACGGAAAATCGGTACAACTTGGCAGCTCTGTGTTCATGTTCTTGATGTCAACAATAAAGAGAAAAATGTTTAACATTAATGTGTGAAATTTATTATTAAAGCAACAAATGTTCCCAGTAAACAATAATCTATAATCCATTTCATCTTATATGCTCAATATGCACTATGAAACAAATTTAAAAACACTATATATATATATATATATAATTTTTTTTCTTTCTTTTTCTAATTTTTTTTATTTTTTATTAGAAGCAAACATATTATAAAGTATAGTTACATATTATAGTAAAAAAAGCTTTCATATACATCAATCATACATTATTAAAATTTTCAATTGTCGATTAATTCTGCTTCTAGTGGGGTTTTTTATATTGATAGAAAGAGAGAAAAAATAATTACAAATATCAAAAAAGAGAAAATGTGGAATGAATTACTTATAATATGTCATTGGAGATAAGTTCGTAGATTATAAAGTATAACTTTTCATCTAATCCTGAGTTCAAGCTTCAGTTGGGTTTTCGTGCTGGGCCAATCTATCCCTTCAAATAGTTAATGAATGGAGCCCATATTTTAACAAAAAGTTCTTGTTTGTCCATTAAGACAAGTCTAATTCTTTCTAGATGTAGGGTCTCCGACATTTCCACAATCCACATTTTAATTGTGGGGGTTATAGGGTCTTTCCAAAATTTTAATATTAATTTTTTCCCAGTTATTATAATAATAATAATGGATGGGATTTATATAGCGCCTTTCTAATACTCAAGGCGCTTTACATCGCATTATTCATTCACTCCTCAGTCACACTCGGTGGTGATAAGCTACTTCTGTAGCCACAGCTGCTCTGGGGCAGACTGATGGAAGCGTGGCTGCCAATCTGCGCCTACGGCCCCTCCGACCACCACCAATCACTCACACACATTCACACACAGGCAAAGGTGGGTGAAGTGTCTTGCCCAAGGACACAACGACAGTATGCACTCCAAATGGGATTCGAACCGGCTACCTTCCGGTTGCCAGCCGAACACTTAGCCCATTGTGCCATCTGTAGTCCCGTATTATACTGTAGTCGAGGAAGTTTCTTTGACTTGTTGTGAGTGTTAAACTTTGTTCTGATATCCCAAGTATTATTAATTTTGAGTCTGGATCCAATTTGGTATTAACAACTTCAGAAATTATTTCAAAAATATCAGTCCAGAAATTTTTATTTTTGTACAATTTGCAAAAGTATTGGCCTCTAGATGCAGACATTTATCACAAATAGGAGAAATATGTGGGAAAATTCTATTTAGTTTTATTTTGGAGTAATGTAATCTGTGTAAGACTTTAAATTGTATTAAAGCATGTCTGGCATTTAACGAGCATTGATGTATATGTTGTAAACTTTCGTCCCAAATATCTTTCATTATAGGATGACCTAATTCATTTTCCCATGTGTATCTATATAGTTCCATCGGTGGTACCTCGTTGTTTAAGAAGGTGTTATAAATATAAGCTATTAATTTTTCAGTGTTAGGATGCTTATTCAAACATTCATCAAGAATTTCTGGTTCCTTAGTCCTATAAACTTGTGTATTAGATTTAACATAATCTCTAATTTGTAGATATCTGAAGAAATTATTTGAGTGCAGTCCATGATTTTGTTATAACTCTTGAAATGAAAGAAAGATGCCTTTCCTATAAAGATGTCCAATCTTTTTAATTCCATGATCTTTCCATTGTGTGAAACCTTTATCCAATATGGATGGCTTGAATAAAGGATTATTTACAATGGGAAGACATAGTGGTATATTATTCAATTTTAAAGCTTTTTTTAATTGTTTCCAAATTCGTATTCCACTAATAGGTTTTTCCTTATGTTTTTTTGTGCAGTTTTGTGGGAGCAAATATAATCGAACCAATTTCAAAAGGTAAACAGTCTTCCTTTTCCATCCTTAACCAATCTGGTTGTTGATCCATTTCTTCCAGCCAGAAATTCATGTTTTTAATATGGACTGCCCAGAAATAAAACAAGAAATTTGGTAAAGCCAAACCTCCATTTATCTTTGACTTACATAAATGTTTTTTACTTATTCTATGATTCTTATAATCCCAAATAAAGCTTGTAACAATGGAATCGACTTTTTTGAAAAAATGTTTTGGGATATATCGGGATTAATTGAAATGGGTACAGTAGTTGCGGTAAGAAGATCATTTTTATAGCATTAATTCTACCAAGCATTGAAATGGGAAGTGTTTTCCAGTACTGAATATTCTGGTCTAGTTTATTCAGTAAGGATGGAAAATTTAGTTTAAATAAAGAGGTATATGTCTTAGTTACATAGATTCCTAAATATTTAAGTTTATCTTAAACTATTTTAAAAGGGGATTGTTGTAATGTATGTAAATTGAATTTTGTTATTGGCATGATTTCGCTTTTATTCCAATTAATTCTATATCCTGAAAACTGACCAAATTGAGTTATTAGATTTAATAGATTTGGGAATACTAGTTTCTAACTTTGTAATGTATATTAGTACATCATCTGCATATAAAGAAATTTTATTCCTTGTGTCTCTAGTGTTGTATACGTGTATTCCTGGATGGGTTCTAACGCTTTCTGCTAATGGTTCAATTGCAAGAGCAAATAATAGTGGGGATAGTGAACATCCTTGTCTGCAACCTCTAGAAAGATTAAATTTAGTTGATAACATTTGGTTTGTTAATATTCTAGCTGTTGGGTTCTCTCCCTATATATTTTAACTGACAGCTATTTGTCAGTTTAGGTTGACAACACCATGAGTGCTGAGTAACATCTTGAAATAATATTAGTCGAGGTAACATAAATATTAAGATACCACATTTATTCCTGGTTAAATCTGTTGAACCCCTTGTTGAAGTAAACTCTTGGCCTTGTGAAAAATAAATAGGGTCAGGGGGAATCAAATCCCTCATCAACAAATAAGCCATTCCCATTTAATTTCCAACCTTAAACATTCAAGATGGCGTTGACAAATTAAAACTGTCAGTTTTAATGAAATATGCCCTTAAGAAAGCAAAGAGGAAACCAATAAGGAATATTTGAGCTTTTGGTCTACCTAGTTGGTTCCTCCGGGCTCAATTTCCAAGGGCAGGGACAAACATATCTTAATGGTTTTCTGAATAATAATTAAAATAATTTAAAAAAAAACACTGTTGCACATCATGCCCATTATGAACTTAGGAGATTTCGCCAATTAATTTCATTCCTCAATATTGTCAGCTCATTTATTCTGTATATAATTGATCCTGTCTATAATTGATTTTTAATCCAGTGCGAATTCACAATACCACTAACTTTAAGACCCAAAATTTAAGTAAAAATGCATCAGTGTTGTCCATGAGTGGACTAAGGGAAATGCCAAACATTAAAATATTATGACTACTATCACTAAACAGTTAAATTTTCTTGAGAAATAAATAAAAAGACCATTGTATTTAAAACAATATTCTGAATTTCTGGTTCTATTTTACTATTGTGTAGGAAGTTAAATACATACAAATAATACCTCATCTTCTCACTTAGCTGATCCTACTTTTGTTTATTCCTCGGTAAATTACATACCCGTCAACATTATTCAACAACTTCTTCCACCCCATAATTTCCACTGTCTGATTATCACTGGTCCAAGGAACTTCTCCCCACTCATTTCCTTTCCAAGTTTCAATCTAATAGCAATGCCATTGTTCATTTAAAATCAGGTTGCCAGCATCATTCGACAAAGAAAATAAAGCATATAAATAGTCAGCTAAAATGCTACCTTCTGAGGTTTAGAAACAGCTGCAAGAAAAGCAATGTATCATAAAGATCAGATTTTAATTTGATATAACGTTGAAGATAGGCAAGTCCTTTATATCCATCTTTGTCATTGCTCCATTTTCAAGATCAGAGGACCAAACTCCTAATTTTCATACACCAAAATTGTGCTGCGCACTTCTGCAGCTTTATTGGAACTTGCAGTCCAGAGTGGTACATAAAATACTGGAAAGGAATTTCCCATTCCACATATAGGTTAGTAGTGCATCCAACTTAGGTCAAGGACCTACATTGGCAGTTTGGTACAAGCATATGGCTCACCAAGACAGAAGAACTACTGCATAGGCCTAGGTTTACCTGCATATCATATTTTATGTATCAGGACCCTTGGATTTCACCATCAGTTATTGCACATGGCTAAATTACTTCGTTGATGACTGAGCTTTAGGGTCTGTGCGATGAAAGTACTCCCACAGTGCTATGAGAAAGGTAGTTTATAGGATCTTGTTCCAACATTGATGAAAAAACAACAATACCAAGTGCAAGACCTGGAGGGAAATTGAATGGCATTCTTGCTTTTAATATTTCTGTCATCTTTGGCCACTGGATTTTATGCTATCAAAATAGCTATTGTGGGTTCCTGCTATGTATCTTGTAAATTGTATACTCTGATGCCACAATCTACGTTAGCTGCACCTTCAACACTATAATCCCATCCAAACCCATCACCAAGATCCTAAACCTAGGAGACAGCAACCCCGTCTGCCACTGGATCCTTGACTTTCTGACGCACAGATCACAATCAGTGAGGATAGGTGACAACACCTCTACAATAATTCTCAAACCAATGTCCCACAAGGATACGTTCTCAGTCCCTTACTATACTCACTCTACACTCATGGATTGTATGGCCAAATTCTGCACTAACTCCACATACAAATTTGAAGATGCCAACACTGTGATCACGAACAATGACAAGGCGGAGTAAGGAAGGAGAACTTAGTGACATGGCATCAGGACAACAGTAGCTTCAAACACGTCGCACATTCAAGATTATAAAAAAGAAACAAAGATATAAAATTAACTTTTAAGAATTAACCACAAATTAAAAACAACAGATTTCTGATCCGATCACTTACCTGATAATACAATTTAATATTTTGCACCAAACTGGATAAATTTTGGATCCTTAATGAGATATCATTGTTTATTTTCTTGTTTAGTCTTGCATTTGTTGATTTAGGATTGCTGAAAGACAAGCAGCAGGAACACTAAAATTAAATATTGTATTTTGAAGTCACAACGCTCTAATTCTGAAAGAATCTCAAGAAGGCTGTTAGAAGCTAAATCATCCACAAGTAAATTACAAAAAAGTTAATCAATCTCCCATTACTCTACATGTAAGAAGGAACTGCAGATGCCGGTTTAAACCGAAGATAGACAAAAAAAGCTGGGGTAACTCAGCTGGACAGGCATTATCTCTGGAGAGAAGGAATTGGTGACATTTTGGTCGAGACCCATCTTTAGACTACTCTATGCACGCTATCTCAGGATAGAGATGTTGGACAGATAGAAAAAGTTCCCCAAAAGCATTCAGAAAATAAACTTGTGAATGTATGCATTCACAGAAGTATTTCAACATGACAAAAGATTATATAAGCCACTGTAGCAAAACATTTTCTATTGGAGAATAGAAAATTAACAGCAAAACATTTTTATTGACCCTTGAAAAATATTCTTGCTCCATTATTATTTAACTATTCCATTGATGCTTGCAAACTTTTCAATTTCAGAATGTCTATTTTCAATGGTGAAGCATCCATTGACGAATTCCAAAAATGTGAACCTTTGCATAAAGTGGTTTCTCCTCATCTCCACTTTTAATGGCCAGACTCTTATTATTTGACTGACCCTGGCTCTAAATTCTCGAGCTAAAACAAAAGCTTCTTAAAATCTACCTTTCGAATCACTCTCAAAATGTTGTATTGATGGGATTTAACTCCCCATTCTTTCAAATTCCACTCGCTTCACACCACAAATCCATTCAATACACCCATTCAGCGTATTTTTTTTCAAACGTGCTCCTTTAATTCAAAGATTCTTTTTTTAATTTTTTTTGTTTTTTTAATTTGTTTATTTTATTAGAAGTTAATACAGTACAAAACAGTACAGTGGAACCTAATTTTAGGTGCCAACTATGTCATACCGTAATCCATTCCATGTACAACCTCTAGTTTTATGTTATGAGAAGGAAGTAAGCAAGACAAGAAAAAGAAAACAATAGAAAGGGGAAAAAGTGGAAAAATAGATGGTAGAGAGTAGAAAAACGTGAAGTGTGTATATAAAAAATAAAAAAAATAAAAATAATTTAAAAAAAAGAAAAAGTGGAAAGTAGAAATAGAAGAGAAGGCCCCTTAAAAGAGATTTTTTCAAATCTGTATTCGGAGATGTAGATCTATCCACGTCATGAACTGAAATCAGCAATCCTTATGGTACCGCTGCATCACATGATTCCAAAAAGTCGATGAAAGGAGACCAACTCCTTAAGAATTGGTCATATTTATCAATTAGTCGGAGTCTCATTTCTTCAAGGCGTGCTATGTCCATCATATTCCTACTCCACATTTTAACAGTTGGTATGGTTGTATTTTTCCAAAATTTAAGTATCAATTTCTTTCCAATTATTAACCCATAATTAAAAAAAACATTTTGGTCTTTATTTAAATTGGTATCTTCTCCTATTATTCCAAATATAATCCATTCCATTTTGGGTTCTATTCTTGATAAGTAAAATTTTGGAGATAGCGTATTGTTAGTTAGTATCCTTGCCGTAGGTCTATCATAAAGTAGTTTAACCCATCTAATAAAATTCTCTCCCATATTGAATTTTTGGAGTACCTTGAATAAATACTGCCATTCTACTTGATCAAATGCCTTCTCTGCATCCAGCGTGACAACTGAAATATCTTCATTGTCCTCATTATGAGAGTACATTATATTGAAAAGCCTTCTCAAATTATTAAATGATTGTCTTTTGGGTATAAATCCCGTTTGATCCGTATTTATTAAATTGTTAATATAATTATTTAGCCTTCTAGCTAGAATCTTTGCTAACATTTTCTGATCCGTATTTAGAAGTGAAATAGCTCTATAAGAACCCGGTTCATCTAAATCTTTATCTTTTTTTGGTATAAGTGTTATTGTTGCTTCTGCTAGGGTTTCTGGTAGTTTATTTTCAGTATAAGCCTGCGTGTATAAATTGAATAATCTTGGTACAATTGACTCCTGAAATCTTTTATAAAATTCATTACTAAAACCGTCTGGTCCTGGGGTCTTCCCATTTTTCAGTGAGTTTATTATTTGTTTTATTTCTTCATTAGTAATCCGTGCTCCTAATTGCTCTTGTTCTAAACTATCCAATTTTGGGAGCTTGCAATTATCTAAAAAATTTGTAATTTTACTTACATCTGTATTTATTTTAGATGTATATAAATTGTGATAAAATTGGGCAAACCTCTTATTAATATCCTTAGGCAGTGTTAAAAACTCACCCTTATCCGATTTAATTTTAGTAATAGTTTTTTCCTTTTCTCGTTGCTTCAGTTGCCTCGCAAATAGTTTATGTGGCTTATCCCCAAATTCGAAGTGTGCTTGTTTTGTAATTTGGAATAATCTTATTACTCTAGCCGATAGTATTCTATTGACTTTATATTTCAATAAAGTTATCTTATTATGTTTATTTATAGTTGGGTCAGTTGCATTGTCCAGTTCTAGTAATTTTAGAAGTTCTCTTTTATTTTCCTTATTTTGAAAACTTTGGTAAGAAATTATGACACCGCGAATATATGCCTTGAAGGTTTCCCATAATAGCGGTGCAGAAATACCCGGCGTGTCATTTATTTCGAAAATATTTTTTATTTGTTTTTATATACTCATAACCCTGCGGGTTATTTAATATGTGTACATTGAATCTCCAAAAAGGTTTTATACTCGGCATTCCCTCAATTTTAAGGATAAAAGTCAATGGTGAATGATCAGAAATAATACTATTATGATATGATGGTTTATTCGTATACGGGATTAATTTTGTGTCCAATAAGAAATAGTCAATTCGCGAATAAGTTTTGTGAACTGATGAATAAAATGAGTATTCCCTACCACTTGGATTTGCTATTCTCCAAACATCAGCTATGTTATTATTTTTTATATAAGTATTTAAAAATTCACAGGTCTTAGTTTTAACAAGACACTTCCCTAGCTTTATTGATTTATCTAAGTATGGATCTATAACACAGTTAAAATCTCCCCCCATTATTATATTTTGATAATTATGCTCTGCGATTAAATCTATTATTTTCCTAAAAAATTGTGGGTTATCAAAATTAGGCGCGTAAATATTTATCATAGTTAATGGTGTATTGTAAATTTCTCCCGTGACTATAACATATCTTCCCTCTTTATCAGATATAGATTTCTTTAATTTAAAAGGTATACCCTTCCGAATTATAATGGCCGTGCCTCTTGCTTTAGAGGTGAATGAGTAATAGGTTTGACCTATCCAATTTGCCCTTAATCTGATCTGAGTTTGTTGTTTCAAATGTGTCTCTTGTAGGAAAGCAATATCCATATTTAATGATTTTAATTGTGCCAGAATTTTACCTCTTAATTGGCTCATTCGCACCTGTGATGTTCCAACTACAGAAGGTGAGACCTCCGATATTTATTCGACTATTATCTTGCATTGGCTATTATTACCAGACTGTATGATTCATGTGATGCAGCCAAGTACCTCGGAATCCTGAATCCAGAGTTGTCCTTCATAATTTCTACAGTAGTTCTACATCTCCTGACACTATTAAACATAATTAAGGGAGAGAGAAAAACATAAAATAAAGTGTACATAAAAATTATTGTCATACAACGCATAATTGTGAATAAACAAAAAAAGTGAATGTAATTTATCAAAAAAGCGATAAATTACAAAAAAGCCACCTAAGGTAGCTAGGTTTGTTTTTAAATTGACCTCCGTCGATGAGATTATGCACTGGGCCTTATCCCCCTATTAGAATTTGACCCAACGTTAGTCGGTTCCCTCTAATTGTTACCAAAATTATCATACCAGGTCAATTGGCGACAGATGGCACAATGGGCTAAGTGTTCGGCTGGCAACCGGAAGGTAGCTGGTTCGAATCCCGCTTGGAGTGCATACTGTCGTTGTGTCCTTGGGCAAGACACTTCACCCACCTTTGCCTGTGTGTGTCCTTGGGCAAGACACTTCACCCACCTTTGCCTGTCTGTGTGGATGTAATTGTGTGAAGCACTTTGGGGTCAATGCAAGTTGACTAAAAATGTGCTATATAAATAAAGAAATTTAATTTAATTTAATTAATTTAATTAATCGCTGAACAGTTTAAAATAGAATAAAATAAAAGGGAAGGTAGAAGATTTGGATTAAAATAAAAGAAATTATGGGTTAAAGTACCTCGTCAATAATTACACTTTTCATTTACCTGTATGTTAATTAATTCATAATTAGTATTTAGTATTTAAAATATATGTCTAACCTCCCCCATCCTTCCTGCTATATAGTTAGTCGTGTTAGTATAGTACATTACGCCTTTAACGTTAGTTGAGTTTATTGCGCGTAGGTGGTTAATTAGTTAGTTATATGTATAAATAATAGGTCATATAGTGTGGAATAGATGCCTCATATCATGGCCATTTCAAAAGGAGACGGTCTCATAGTTCTCCGTGCTGAGGGGTTAGGTGACGAGCTTGCGACCTTGAGCTTCCATCTGTGCTTTCAGTTCAGAAGTTTAATTCGGCCTCTGTTATTGAACAACACATTCTTGCCAGATAAGCCTGTCTGGTAACCGTCTGAAGCGTTCTAGTGTCTTAATTGAAACAGAAAAAACAAAGTTCCACAGATAAAATGTCTATTATTCTGTTCCTCCTTGAATTTTGTTTAAAATCTCCTGGGTGTATTTGCAAGCAGAGTCCGGGTCCATGAATGAGCGTTGCTTGCCATTAAACGTAATTAGCATTTTCGCTGGATAGATCACGCCATAACGAACTTCAGAATGTCCATATAAAATACTGCTTGCCCTTTTAAACTCGCGTCGTTTTGCCAAAATTTCCCGAGGATAATCCCTGTAGAATCTTACGATATTATCAGCTGTAAGATTTTCTCCATAGGTTATCTTCTTTAATAGAGTTTCCAAAGTTGAAATATCCAGGAACTTTACAATAATTTGCCTTGGTTTAGCATTATCATGTTTTTGGAAGCGACCCACTCGATGAGCCAGATCTATCTTTGGTTTTTCTGGAAGTTTGAAAACATCTTTAAGTAGATTAGTAATAAAATCACACATTTGAAGGCCGTGTTCAGCACCCTCTTTAACTCCTACTATTCTCAGATTTTGCCTCCTTGACCTGGCCTCTAAATCTTGACATTTCTCATTCAGTTTATTCGTTAGCTCCCAATTCGTATCGTGTTGTTTTTTCAGACCTTGTATTTCTTGGCTCATCTGTTCCATTTCACAATCCATCTCTTCCATCAATTTTTCCGAATCTGTTAATTGCTTCAGCAGGGTGTCATGTTTATTGTTATAATCTCTCTGCATACTTTCCAATTCCTTCGCAGTCCTGGACTCCAAATCTTTAAACTGCTGGTTCAGGGCTACATAAAGCTCTTTTACTTCACCGCAGCTATTATCAATTTTCTTAGAAAGATTGCCCTCCATAGTGGAGAAGTTGTTCTGAATTGTAGAATTCATTTTGGCAAATTGCTTCTGAAGATCTTTAGTAATGTCTTTAAGAATATTAGCTCTTACCGTTTCTTCCCAGCTTTTCATTTCTTTCTCCTTTGTATCACTTCTCGCAGCCATATCGCTTGTAGGTTGTTGAGGTTCCAGCTCCTCTTCCAAACTTTCAAAAGTGAGTTCCGGGGTTGTTTCAAGCTCATCCAGAGCTTTTTGGAGCTGGAAACTGATTGTAGTCTTCTTGGGTCCTCTCTGACCTCTTCTCTTTCTCATCCAGTTTTTACGATAAGATCGTTTTAAATCCCAAATCCACCGGTACCGTTTGATGGAGTCAGTACCCTCGACGTTCAGCAAACCTGATAAGATTTATTAACTCGATCCTGGCATGAGAGTCGACTTTAAACACGATTTGTCTGGAGGCGAGCTCAGTGCAGCTGCCTTCACTGCTTCATAGCAGCCACCGGAAGTCTAATTCAAAGATTCTATTTGCAACATGGCCAAATTGTTTAGCAAAAGTCTTAGAGAAGGGTGAGATTGAAGATTAATTGCTCACTCATGGTCAAAGCCAAAGGGCCTTCTCCCAAAGACCCCACAATCGCAGAAACAATCCTTTTATCTACCTTTATCACTACCTGTCTAAAGTTAACAGGGTTGATTATTTGAATGAAGAGATTGATGTGAGAAGGCTGACCGAGCAGGTTGAACCTAATTTACTGGACCTTAAATGAATTGTATTTGAACATAATTGATTCTGAGGGATATCGATAGGGTGGTTGCTAATGGATATTTCCCTTCTTGGACATATTTGGAATTAGCATGTAGGAATTTCATCTCTCAGATAATCACAAAACTCTCCAGTGTGCTGTATAGTGACAGGATTATGGAATATATTGAAGGCAGAGATCGACAGACATTTGATTCACAATGTGTTATATTCCAGATGGCAGAATGAATAACAACTTACACGCTGGTTGCCTGGGTCATGAGAGAGAGATTTATTACCCAACATTCCCTGCTTATATTGAACACCAACTCATTAACATATACAAGAATATGTATGATACATTACACTGCTCTCCGTTTTTAAAGTATTAAATCTAAGTACTCAGTTACAATTTTGTTGTTATATTCGTGTTTCATTAAAATCTAAATGATAACATAATATATTTATTTTACATATCTACACATTTTTGTTTTACTTGTGCAGTGAGTTATTTAACATACAAACCTAACCTGGCTACTGGTTTACAGATCCTGCCTGATCGTCTAACGGTAACAGATGTAACAGGTTTAGGTGTTGACACAACTATAGGCTTGTTTGGCTGTTTTAGTACCTTGACTTTGACCAGACCAGAGGAATCTGTTTCTTTGTCTGTACTAACTGAACTTTGTGTTTCAATCATAGTGGTCTCCTCCAACTCACTTTCAGATAAAAACTCAGGGATTAGGACCATGCTCAGTTTTTGGTTCATCTTTGGCTGGAATCATTTGATCAACATGAACACTTTTGATCCTATCTACAACTTCAACTAAGTATCTTTTTGTTCCACACACTTCCACTATTTTCCCAACATCCCATTTGTTTTGACTGGACTTGTTGGTCGGACTGAGAACACAAACCTGCTCATCTGGCTTGATACTCCTCCTTTTTGTGGGTGTCAAAATGGTGTTTTTGACTTAACTGTTTTTGCTCAACTCTCAAGGCCAAATTGGGTTGAACTGGACAGGCGTAATCTTAGCCTTCTCTTCATCAACAGTTCTGCAGGTGAGTAACCTGTTGTTGTGCGTTGTGTGGTTCTGTACTTCAGTAAGAAACTAGCCAAACGATGTTTCATGCTGAGCTTTGAACTCAGGGCTCGAAATTAGCGGTTGCCTGGGTGCCAATGGCGACCTAAAGTCCCGCCGGGCAACCTAAAAGCCATGCCATTTTGCCCGGCTTGGCAAGCACCTATCGTTTAATTCTGAGCGGGCCCCCTCTCTATCTCTCTCTCTGTCACTCTCCGTCTCCGCCTGCCATCTGTGTCTGGGTCTCGGGTCTCCGCTTGCTCCTCATCCGCCGGCACGGCAGGCCGCCTTATACATACGCACTGCCACGGCCTGCACATCCTCCCCCTCTACATGCGCACAACAATGGCCAGCACATCATCGGCCGTGGTTATGTGCATGTGCCGCCATACACATGCGCACTGGCACGGCAACTGGTCGGCGTCGGACACTTTCTGCCTCCCTTTGCATTGTGGGAGATCTGGCTGCATTGCTGTCCAGTCGCCGCCTCACCGTTATCGCTGAAAACCAACGCAGAATCACTCCCTGGAGCCGGAGTAACTCCCTGGAGTAACTCTTGCTTCTTGGTCCTCCAGAAATATTCGAAATGGAATTTAAACTGGAGTGGACCCACCACCACCAAACTCCAAACTCTGAAAAATAACAGCCCATTGCATTTTATCTGTTTATTGTGTATATATATGGTCTATCATAAAAAGACACACTGAACTTTTATCTCCTGTTCTGTATTATGTTTACATATTCTGTTGTGCTGCAGCTGGGACACATGACAATAAAACTCTCTTGACTCTTAACTTGGACTTAAGCAAAAAAGGGTTCTTGGGGAAAAAAGAGCTACCTTAAATTTAGTTGTGTCTGGTTCGGTACCTATGGTAGGGTGAAGATGCTTTAATTGTGCGTGGAACACCATGGAGCAGCCAGCATCTCTGGATAGAAGAAATTAGGTGACGTTTCAGGTAGAAACCCTTCTTTAGATTTCCTCTGGTTTTAGTGTTTTTAGTTTAATTTAAAGATACAGCCTGGAAACAGGCCTTTCGGTCCACCAAGTCCACACCGACCACCGATCACCCGTACACTAGTTCTATCCCACACATTAGCAACGCAAATCAAGAGTCAAGAGTGTTTTATTCTCTCACGTCCCAGTTAGAACAATGAAATCTTTACTTGCAGCAGCACAACAATGTTATAAACGAGAAAACAAAACAGTGTATTTATATATGAATAAATAACTAAACACACACACACACAATTTCCCTCCTGGGATTAATAAAGTTCTATCGTATAGTATCGTGTGTGTAGGAAGGAACTGCAGATGCTGATTTAAACTGAAGATAGACACAAAAAGCTGGAGTAACTCAACAGGTCAGACAGAATCTCTGGACAAAAGGAAAATATTACGTTTTGGGTTTGGTCTGAAAAAGGTTCCTGCACACCTTTGGAATGTGGAAGGAAACAAGAGCACCCGGAGAAAACCCTTGTGATCAAAGGGAAAAGGAGCAAACTCATACAAACAGCACCCATATTCAGGATCAATTCCGGGTCTCTGGCAAGTGATGAATCTCTGGAACTCTCTGCCACAGAGGGTAGTCGAGGCCAGTTCATTGGCTATATTTAAGAGGGAGTTAGATGTGGCCCTTGTGGCTAAGGGGATCAGAGGGTATGGAGAGAAGGCAGGTACGGGATACTGAGTTGGATGATCAGCCATGATCATATTGAATGGCGGTGCAGGCTCGAAGGGCCGAATGGCCTACTCCTGCACCTAATTTCTATGTTTCTATAACATAACTTGTGTGAATGGGTGGAATAAAATGCTGGAGAAACTCAGCGGGTGAGGCAGCATCTATGGAGCAAAGGAAATAGGCGACATTTCGGGTCGAGACCCTTCTTCAGACTGATGTGAGGGTGGGGGGAGGGGCAGGACGGAGAAAGGAAGAGGCGGAGCCAGGGGGCTGAGGGAGAGCTGGGAAGCGGAGGAGATAGAAGTGACTATCTGAAATTGGTGGTCAATCAATCAATCAATCAATGTTTTATTCGTCACTTGCACATAAAGTGCAAGTGAAATGAATTGCCAGCAGCGGTTCAATGAAAAAGAACACACAAAAACACAATAAAAAGTTAACACAAACATCCACCACAGCGTCATCACTGTGGTGGAAGGCACAAAATTTGGCCAGTCCTCCTCCATTTTCCCCCGTGGTCGGGACCTCAACCCTCCGGGCGTCCAGATGTGCAGACAAGGTAAAAAGTCCAGGTAAGTCCTGAATCGGTGCTCCCCTACCGGAGACCGCGGCTTCAGGTTGGTGCATGTCATTGTGGTATATATCATGTCTTGATTGGTGAATATGTTTAGTTTGTGACTTTATTTGAAGCAGAAATAATATGTGAATGCTTCATTGATCATAATTCCAACTGGTAACTACGCACTTCGTCCGAGCACATTATCGCACGCGTCGTGCAAGCCGTCTTAAATGACCACCTAAACTGTCATTTGGCAACCTAAAAAGCTGCCTAGGTTGTCTGGCTGGCAACAGGGAAAAAAAGTTAAGTGAGAGCCCTGTTTGAACTACCCTGCAAAACCTGTTTCTTGAGAGCATCTTTGGCAACTCTAACAGACCTTTCCGCCGCCCCATTGGAGGCTGGATGGTATGGGGAAACAAGCGTGTGTTTTACACCATTTCACTGCATGAACTCTTTGTACCGTTCTGACCGAAACTGAGGCCCGTTATCAGAAACAAGTTCTTCCGGTAAACTATGGCATGCAAAAATTGATCTCAACTCATCTATGGTACACTCAGTAGTAGTGCCTGACCCCATATGCTTAACCTCAATCCATTTGGAATGACTATCTACTAGTACCAGCAAGTGATCATTACCCTTTTCACAAAAATCTACATGAACTCTCTGAAAAGGTCTACTTGGCCATGACCAGGGTTGCAGTGGTGTTTTTCGTGGTTTACTCCAGCAATTTTGGCAGATGCTACATTTGCTCACCAATGACTCAATGTCACTGTCAATACCAGGCCAATACACAAAACTTCTGGCAATTGACTTTATGCTTACTATGCCAGGATGTTCGGCATGAAGTTCATTCATAATTTTGTTTCTCAAAGACTCTACTACAACCACTCTGTAACTCCACTTAATGCATCCCTGCTCACATGATAATTCATGGCATCGATTATGGAAAGACTTCAGCTCTGAGTTCAATGCACTATCGATTTCAGTCCAACCATTCAATATCTGTTCATAAACCTACTTCAGCACAGTGTCTTTCTCTGTTTCTGCTGCAATTTATGTTGCAGTCACTGGAAAGTGTTCATCTACAACTTGCAGTGTGTAGATTGAGTTCTCACTTCCCTCATCAATACATCTTGGGGCAACTGGGACAACGCATCTGCAACTGCGTTGCACTTGGAACTTCTGTACTCAACCTTGTAGTCATACAGGGACAGCAAAATTGCCCAGCACTGCATCTTTGATGCCGCCATGGATGGATAGCTGACTTGGGACCAAGTATCACTAGTGATCTTGCGAGGTTGGTAACGGATATTGTTCGTCATCAACGGATTGGTTGATTGGGACTTTGTAATCACCATGTAGTCGACCAGTTTTGTCGGCCTTGGGTACGGCTACAATTGGCGTTGCCCAGTTACTCTGGTCTGTCTTCACGAGTACTCCATTCCGTTCTAACCTGTCGGGTTTTTCCTCCACTTGTTGCTCTGGTGCATATGGTACAGGTCTTGGTCGATAATACACAGGTCTCACATCTTGCTTAAGTCGAATGTGTGCAGAGTACCCTGTTATTCCCGTGTAACTGTCAGCAAAAATGTTTGCATGTTTGGTTATGACGTTTTCAAGACGTGATTTGGACAAATTGACGCTTTTTCTTCCAGTCTAACTCTATTCTGCTCAGTCAATCCTTTCCAAGAAAGGTAGTTTATTTCTGTAGCTGGCCACTATGATGGTCAGTGTTACTGACTGACCATTATGCTGAACTTTACAGTTCATTTGTCCGCATGTCTCCAAAACTTCGCCCGAGTAGGTTCTCAGCTTGACCTTACTCTCAAACAACGGTGTCTGTGGGAACTTTGTTTTGTGCAGATCTTTGCTCATGACCGAACAATCTGCTGCTTTGTCAATACACATATCGATTAACTGTTCATTTATCATTAGTTTCGTTTGAAAGTCCTTGCCTTGGCTGGTTGTAGGCTTATCGATATTGGTTGCATAAATAGTGTACAACCCAAGTTCATTTCCATCTGGGTTCATCTCCAAGTTGTGAACTCCTCTCTGGTGTTGTCACTTGATTCCTGCAGATTAGTGGTTTCCCGTTTTAAGCTTGGCCCGACATGCTGAGGCGATATGGCCTTTCTTCTGGCAGTTATAGCACTTGGCTATTTTGAACTTTCAAAATTTGGATGAGTGATTACCGTTACAATGATAACAACTGGCTGAACTCGGCTCCCCGCCATACTTTTGTTTTAGCGCCTCTAGGTTTGGCCATAGGCACTGCCTTGTGACTGTAAACGGCCACTGCAGTCCATGGTGGATGAAACTCACGAGCATTCTTTGATGCCATCCCCATTGTGGTAGCAATCTTGCATGCTTTCTCGAATGTAAGATTTGGAATGTTCATGAGTTTGGACTGAATTCGTTCATCCATTAGACCACAAACAAATCTGTCACGTAGTGCACGTCAGAGAAAGGTTCCAAAGTTACAGTGCAAAGTTAAGTTTTTCAAGGCAACATTGTACTCATTGGTTGTCTCATTCTGCTTCTGGTTTCTAGTGCCAAATTTATAGCTTTCTGCAATTTCCAGAGGCTTCGGGTTGAAATGCTCCTCCAACTTCTTCATAATGCCATTGAATGGCACGTCTTTTGCCTTTATGGGCACAAGGAGATTCACGAATGTGCCGTCCACTTCAGGACTGATCTCCGCGAGCAGAATTATGCGTTCGCAAACGGCCTTATTTGTTTCAGTCACTATCTCTCCTTCACCACTAATCTCCATTATGTTGTTTGCCGTGAAAAACATGTTTGCTCTCTCCATATAGGAGCTGAACGGCTCTCTACTCTTGTCGAAAGTGCCACGGTTTTCGATGTAGCCCGTTTCGTTCTTTTTTTTTTAAGTCCGTTCAAAAACCCCGATTTCCTGTGTTCTGGTGTAACAATTCACCTAAAATTTAGCTGTGCAAAGGCTATTCAGCTGGAGGAACTCGACAAAAAAAAGTCTTATACAATCCCAAGGACGGCATCTTGCCACGTAGACACAACATAGAGAGAGCCTGACAAACTCTCGACGATTTGTCCAGTTGCTGTTTTAAACTACAGTCCCCTGCATGGAAGGATCTGATGCCTATCGTGTCCAGCTCGCAAACAACTGCGACACAACTCTGTATTTACTGTTTAAAATGTTAAACAATACTGCATGTTGCAAAACAGTCCTGCACTATATTTAAAGGATGAGTTCACAAACTCTATCCCATCCTCGTCGCCAATTTTGTTATATTCCGGACGGCAGAATGAATAACAACTTACACGCAGGTTGCCTGGATCACGAGAGAGATTTATTACCCCAAATTCCCTGCTTATATTGAACACCAACTCGTTAACATATACATGAATATGTATGAATACATTACACTAGGGAATTGCAGAAAAATGTTGTTGAGCCCAAGATAGAATCAGCCATGATTTTAATGAATGTCGGAAAAGGCTCAAGGAACGATTGGCAAAATCTGTTTATGTTCTTTTTAAAAAATACCACAGCTCTACTGGTTAAGACTTGTATAGTTCTTGAAAAGCTGTTTCTGGTGATCTGCAACACTCACAGATTCAGGGTGTGAATCTTTGGAAATCTCTTCCCCTAATGGCCAGAGAAAGCAGAATCTTTGAGGTAGATTCTTAAAAGTTAAATAGGTGAATGAATATACTTTAGTATGCAGATTTAAGGTAGCAATCAGCTAAGGTTTTTCCTTTGACTGCTCTTCAGTGAGTGATGAATATGTCTTAAATGTTTTGAAAGTGGCAAACATGCGAGTTGACAAAGGTGATCGATGAGGATAGGGTGGTGGATGTTGTCTACATGGATTTTAGTAAGGCATTTGATATAGTCCCCCATGGTAGGCTGATCCAGAAGATTAAGGTGCACAGGATTAACCATGACTTGATCGTATGGATTCATAACTGGCTTACTAATAGAAAGCAGAGGGTTGTGGTGGAAGGACATCATTCAGCCAAGAGATCCTGTGACCAATGGGGTTCTGCAGGGCTCTGCGCCAGGACTACTGCTGTTTATGATATATACTAATGACTTGAATGCAAATGCAAAAGAAAGTTTGCTAGTGACACCAAGATTGCTGGGGTCGCAGACAGTGAGGAAGCTGATCTATATCAGCCACAGAAATGGCAGATGGAGATTAATCCGAGCAAGTTTGAACTTGCACTTCGACATATCAAATGAAAGGGGAAAATTAAGTAATTAATGGCATGACATGTAACAGTATTGGTATACAGAGGGATCTTGTGGTCCAAGTCCATAATTCCCTGTAAGTGGCAACACAAGTAGATAGAGTGGTAAAGAAAGCATATGGTATTCTTACTTTTATAGGTCAGGGCATTGAGTACAAGAGTCAGGAAGTCATGATGCAGCTTTAAAGTACTTTGGTTAAACTGCAATTAGAGTATTGTGCACAGTTCGGGTCATCCCATTACAGGAAGATTGGAAAGAGTGCATTGGAGGTTTACTAGAATGATGCCTGGATCTGGGGATACAGTTACAGGGAGAGATTGGACAGACTTGGATTGTTTTTTCTAGAATGCCAGTATCCATCTTTTTTATTAGATCATCCCACAGAATGACTGGTCTGTGAATGTCCCTTCAAGCTTCTGATCTTTAAGTGCTGTATTAAGAGATGCTTTAAACTTAGACACAACCTCATTTTTCGCATCTTGAGATAGTGTACACGAAGGGTAATTTCATTTATGTTGCACATTTGTTTATGGAAGTAGCCTCCTTCCACAATGATTCATTTCACCTTCTTTCGAAAATCCTCTGCTGCTACATCTACTGTATTTGTTTCCACTGTAAGTGAATATTATGCAGGTTTGCTTGTTTATTGAAACATTCAAATGAGACGTGTCTGACTGTGAACATATCTTCCTCTAACAATATCGCTTTTACTTGGAACATCAAACTGAGGTGCAGGTACCATTGATTTAAATATTTCAATCACATAAATAAAAAATAAAAATATACAGCATGAAAACAGTCCCGCCGAATTCACGCCGACCATCGATGACCCATTCACACTAGTTCTACGTTATTCAATTTTACCATCTCCCCCCTACACATACTTAAACCTATTTTTATTGTCTCCATTATAACACCTCCACCTTTCTTAATGCATGATAGTCTTCTTGAGGTCAACAGTCTGTTATACCCAAAAGGGGACTTCTTCCAATAACCAACTGTATCAGTGGTTAATTGTTTACAATTTATATTCAATGAGTACGTATGTCAATGGTCTGCATATATAGACCATTCATAAACAGCAGTGTTGTCAGCAGGGTGGATAGTAATAAACTGTGCTGCCTGATATTTCAATTGCTGCTTCTTGTCAATAAGGCAATAGTCATTTTGACCCACAATGTTAAACATTTGTTCATAATTTAAAAAAGTCTATGCATATCGAAGATACATACTTTAAAAGAGGCAAATGGATTGTACAGTTGATTTATAAATTTCCTTTTAACAAAGAATACCAGTACCCCATTTCCAAAATATTGTTTTAGGCTTCTCAGTAGTTTCTGCTTGCAAGTTTTCTAAAGTCTCTGAAATGTAGAGAACACATGCTAAAAACGTTATAGGTGGTGAAATATAGATTGAGCTTTTTTCTGCAGATACATATCTCCAACCAATTTAGAGGCCTTGTTGACTCAGCCAATTATATGAAACTGAGTTAATTTACAAACAGCAGTTCGGCTTCAGGCAGCAAATGCCACTTACTTGGCCTCTTGTCACTGCAACTGCGCTTGTAACCTTTGTACTGTCAAAAGGTTTTTAAACTATTTTTAAATGGCTCTATTGAAATATTTAAATAATGTAAAAAATAAATGCAAATCTAAGCACATGATGAACTACACAATCCCTTATTTTTAATTAAAATATGGCTACAAACTATCCAGGATTGCAGTCCCATTTGATTCCACTTCCTGTGACCACCATAACTGGTATCAGGTGGGGAGACAATAGACAATAGACAACAGGTGCAGGAGTAGGCCATTCGGCCCTTCGAGCCAACCCATTCAATGTGATCATGGCTGATCATCCACAACCAGTACCCCGTTCCTGTCTTCTCCCCATATCCCCTGACTCCGCTATCTTTAAAAGCCCTATCAAGCTCTCTCTCCAAAGTATCCAGAGAACTGGCCTCCACCGCCCTCTGAGGCAGAGAATTCCACAGATTCACAACTCTCTGAGTGAAAAAGTGTTTCCTCATCTCCGTTCTAAATGTTCCCTCCGTATTCTGTTCCAGTTTATTCTCAGTTTCTTAAAATGTCACTTCTTCCTAATGCCAAAAAGGACAGTCTTGCCAAATATTAAATGTGGTCAATCTACAACATTCTGTAAATATGAAATACAGACTGTCCCCGAGTAACTAACAGATATCATTCTTACAGATGGCTATGTCCCTTTTGTCAAAAAGTTGGAAAATACACAAAAAGTATACCTTTACAGTATCATTATCCAAGTCAAAAGCTATATGACTGATAAGAAAAAACAATTACTAAAAGTGGAGCAGGAGGAAACTGTTGATTTGTAGAAACAAATGTATGCACATACGTTGGATATTTAAATGGAATGGTAATTAATTTGTATTTAGGGGCATCCATTAGTTAGACCTTCATAACCCAGGGAAGGCTTATAACTATAGGTCCACCACTGATCTTCTGGCACCCTTGGTTCCAGAGCCATGCGAAATTATCTGTTTTGCCAGACAAACAGAGGTTATGTAATGACACAATACACCTCTGCGACACTAATTATACCCCTAATTATACCCCTCCCATGTCTCCAAAGCATCATGGACATCTAGAAACTTAATTAAAACAAATATTAAATGTAAATAAAATTTACAACAGAACTTCCATTTCTTGTACAGGCACCCCAGTTAACAAGTTGCCCTCCCAAGTCCCGATGAGGGTCGGATCGGCAGCCACCCCTGGGCTCAAGGCGTAGCTTTCTCAGCAGGATTGCCGGGCCAACCCCAGATTTACCAAATCTGCTGAAAATGCGGTTGGGCTGTTCATGCGGGCCTCAGAGAGGTGTCAAACAGTACCAAAATGTTCAACTTTGGGCGCCAGGGGGCCAAGATATCAGCCCGCAAAGTCGGCATTGGAAGTCGGTTATGGGAACAAACCAACCAGCTTTGTTCCAGAGCCCCGGCCGCAGGGGACAAAGTCGACCGGTCGATTGGCTGCAGAAGTAGAGGTAGGCACATTTTCCAGGGGACTTCCAGGAGTGATTTCAAGTGTGCTAGAATAATATTGTCCAGATTAAAGGTGCTGGACCTGTATTAATGCTTCTTTTAAAATATAAATTATTATTTCATAATATTTTCACCAATTATTTGAGATTTGGAAGGCAAATCATTTTTAAGCATTACATTTTCACAATGGAGCAGTCCGGTGCCAAAGGCTAACTTAATTTTCAGTGTCTAAATCTTTTCCAAGCCAATAATCATACTACAGATGAATGGATTTCTTTGTAAACTAACAAATTGGAATGCTTCACTGACAAGTAGCTTGGCGAAATAGGCCAGTTCTGCAAAGAGGTTAATAGGCAGCATAGTGCAGAGAATGACCTTCAGCTATTTGCAGTTGAGTAACCTACTTATGACAACTGACATCAATTTCATCTGAACTGGAAACCAGCAAAACAATCACTCTCCAGAAAATGTAGAATGCATTAGCTAAAGTAGAATTTGTTGGCCGATGAACAGTACAAAAAATATTATGATTAACCTTACTTCAAAGGATTCCCGTAGTGATAAAGGAATCACTGACACATTGTCCAAAATCCATCGAATTTGAAATTTGATCACATAATGGGAGCACAAGCATATAGTTTAAATCCAGACACCAATCTGACAATAATATCTGGCCATCTGTTGATATCTGGATTTTGAACATTAGTGTTTCAAAAACCAAAGCCAAGTTTTGTATAAACACATTACATTAAAGAATCCAGCATGGAAACATTTATAATTACAAATGGAAGATGTCGGAATTAACAACTATTTGAAGCTTTTAATCAAATTTTAAGACTGGTAAACACATGCCTACTTCAAAAATGGAATAGAAAACCAAACATACATTTTACAGATTAGCTAATAGCTACTGATCAACGTTGCCATAATATGGAAATGAAACAAATGTGTGCATAAAGGTGATTGAAAAATTATGTGATGCTGTGAACAAAAATAAAACTGATTTGATTTATTATATCGTGCTACTTAAAATGTTGGGACATCAGATTTGGAGAGTGGAAATCTGGAATATACAGTTGAGTTTTAAATTCAGCAATGGAATGCAGTCAAATTTAGTAGCGAAAGAGCATGTAAAAAAAACCTACCAAGAATTGAACAAGTGGAAACAAAGAACTGCAGATGCTGGTTTGTACCAAAATAGGTGCAAAGTGCTAGAGTAAGAACCAGCAGAACCAATCAATCCCCGTCTACTAATACTCTCCCCCGCCTAGAGGTCCTTACCCTCAACAACTTTTCCTTTGACTGCTCCCATTTCCTCCAAGTCCAAGGCGTCCACGAACATGGGCCCCAGCTATGCCTGCCTCTTTGTAGGGTACGCCGAACAATCCTTGTTCGAGGCGTACCGTGGACCGTTCCCCGAACTCTACCTCCGCTACATTGACGACTGCATTGGTGCTACCTCCTGCACCCACGCAGAACTCACTAACTTCATCCATTTCACCATTAACTTCCATCCGGCACTCAAATTCACCTGGACCATTTCCGACATCTCCCTACTGATTCTAGACCTCACCATCTCCATTGCAGGTAACAGACTACTGACTGACATCTACTACAAACCCACTGACTCCCATGGCTATCTGGACTACACTTCTTCCCACCCTGCTTCCTGTAAGGACTATCCCCTATCAATTCCTCCATCTACGCCGCATCTGCACCCAGGATGAAGTGTTCCAAACCAGGGCATTGGAGAAGTCCTCATTCTTTAGGGAACGGGGGTTCCCCTCTTCTACTATAGATGTGGCTCTCACCAGGGTCTCCTCTATATCCTCTTACTCCCCATCCCCCTACTCGTAACAAGGACAGAGTCCCTCTTGTCTTCAACTTCAACCCTACCAGCCGTCGCATACAACATATATTCCTCCGACATTTTCGCCACCTCCAAAGGGATCCCACCACTGGCCACATCTTCCCATCTCCTCTCCTTTCTGCTTTCCATTGAGACCATTCCCTCCGAAACTCCCTGGTCAATTCGTCCCTTCCCACCCAAACTACCCCCCCCTCCACCGCTGGTACTTTCCCTTGCAACCGCAGGAAATGCTACACTTGTCACTGTACCTCCCCCCTCAACTCCATCAAAGGACCCAAGCAGTCTTTCCAGGTGAGGCAGAGGTTTACCTGCACCTCATCCAATCTCATCTATTGCATCCGCTGTTCCAGGTGTCAACTGCTCTACATCGGTGAGACCAAGCGCAGGCTTTATAATCGCTTCGCCCAACACCTCCACTCAGTTCGCAATAACCAACCTGATCTCTCGGTGGCTCAGCACTTGAACTCCCCCTCCCATTCCGAATCTGACCTTTCTGTCCATGGCCAGAGTGAGACCCACCTCAAATTGGAGAAACAGCACCTCATATTTCGCTTGGGTAGTTTACACCCCAGCGGTATGAACATTGACCTCCAATTTCAGGTAGTCCTTGCTTTCTCCTTCCTTCCACTCCCCCACCCAGCTCTCCCACAGCCTACTGTCTCCGCCTCTTCCTTTATTTTTCCCGCCCCCCCCGACATCAGTCTGAAGAAGGGTCTCGACCCGAAACGTCGTCTATTCCTTCACTCCATAGATGCTGCCTCACCCGCTTTCTCAAGCTTTTTTGTCTACCTTTGATTTTTCCAACATCTGCAGTTCTTTCTTAAACAGAAGGTCAGGCAGCTTCTCTGGTGAAAAAGGATGGTGACATTTCAGGCCAGGTCTGAAGAATTGCCACCCATCCTTTTTCCAGAGATGCTGAGTTACTCCAGCACTTTGTACCTATCTTAGGAACTGAACAAGTAATCAGTTCAACAACTGGTTGAGAACACAAGGACATCTTAACATTTTTTGAAAAATGTCATTACATTCACACTCGAGGTATAGGAAGAGACCAATGGGTTACATTTTATGACACCAATTCTGCATTACATCTTTGCAGAGGATTGTAAGCGTTTTATACTTAGGCTGCTACAATTAGGTTAGACTCCACATCCAAGAAAAAGGAACCAACAATTACAGTGACAAAGAAGCAAAAGTTACACTGAAGGGCAGAAATATTTTTAATATTGAAACTAAAGAAAAATAATATTTCAAATGCCGGTACTGCTAGAGTTTCTCAACAAAATCTAAACATCCAACTATTTTGGGATATTAATGCTTTAAGCTTGTTTTATTTTTGATTTAGCTAAATGAGTGCAAGAGAGAACATTGAGTGTGTTTATTTATCCTATGCACCGGATCTGAACTGGAACAATAAAATTCTTACTTGTTGTAGCATTACAGGCATGTTACAAGCAACAATAATGTATAATATTTTATCATTTATTCTAAGTAAATCAGACCATGATGGTGCAAAAAAAAGTAGTGAAAGCCATTAGTGGTTTGATGCCGAGACAAGGTTGTGAATGGCTGTTCAAGATTTTGATGGTTTGATCCAGGAAGTAACAGGTCTCAAGCTACTGTACCTTCTTCCTTATTATAACCCATCATTTCCCAACCAATCCTAAGCATGCATTTGCAGCAGGACCTAACTCCCTCTGCAAAACCTCGTACGTATTAACAATTAAAGGTCATCTGGACATCAACCTTTATTCAACCTCATCCCAGGCCACAGACACTCTGGAGCCATGATCCTCATATGGTCTTTGGAGCTTTTGCAAAAGATGTCAAGCAGGAAAACAAAAGCAGAAATTCTCCATTTTGTCAGGTACCCAAAATGCCCAATATTGTCAGTCTAACTTCAGGAAGATGTTGGAGAACCCATTGACTGGTTGCATCATGGTCTGGTTTGGTAATTTGAATGCTCAAGAGGAAGGAGGGTGCAAGAGCGATGTTGCCCAGCATCACGTGTACTGACCTCACTATTGAAGAGATCACTGCATTGCATCAAGAAGGCAGCTAATATCAAAGACCAACACCAACCTGTCCACATTCTTTTCTCTCTGCAACCGTAAGGAAGAAGGTACAGTAGCTTGAGACCTGTACTTCCTGGATCAAACCATCAAAATCTTGAACAGCCCTTCTTCAGACAACATGGGTTATAATAATGTTGCTAACTATGTTGCATGGTCTTCGCGCTGTTATTTGTGATTGGTCAAGGAGAGGGGCCTTGCCCAAATTGTTTACTTTACCTGGTAGAATGTTTCTTTGCTTAATGGAACTGTTTCCCACCAAGTGCTTTGGATCAAAACTATGTTATGTGATTGGGTTAGGGAACTGTCAATTAATATATTTTGTAACCCTTATTGATGATTGGCTTGCAGGGGTTGGGCATTATTAGAAGTCTTATCAACGTGTGTGTGTGTGTGTGTGTGTGTGTGTGTGGGGGGGGGGGGGGGGGGGGGGGGGGGGGTGGCTCAGACTGTAGAAGCAAGAGGTTGCATGTGCTTGTGAAAACTCCATCCAAAAGGACACAAAGTGTTGGGTGTAACTCAATGAGTCACGCAGCATCTCTAGAGAATATGAATAGGTGAAGTTTCAAGTCCCTTCTTCAGACTGATTGTTAGGGGAGGGGAGCAGAGGGAAGAGTAAGAACGATGGAAAAGAGATGGGGCAGGACAATGCATGGCAGGTAATAGGTGGACACAGGCAAGAGGGCATTTTGATATGCAGATGGTTGGAACAAAGGTCAGAAATTAAAGCAGAAGGTGCGAGACAGACGAATTGAAGTTGCAAGTTGTAAAGCCAGAGAAAGGCTGGGGAGGTTGGAGGAGAGAAATACGTGCCAGTCCAAGTGGAGTAGAGTGGTTACCTAAAAGTGGAGAGTACAATGTTCATACAATTGTGTTGCAGGCTACCCAAGCAGTCCATGAAGGGCAGTTTCTCCAGTTTGCGAAAACCTCACTCTTGCAATGGAGGAGACCCAGGACACAAAGGTCAGAGGGATGAGGAGTTTGCAACCAGGAGATCCAATACGCCTTGGTGGGCCAAGTGTAAGTGTTCGCCGAGTCTACGTTTCATCTCGCCTAGGTGCAGGAGGCCACATCAAGAACGCCAGATGCAGCAGATGAGGTTAAAAGAGGTGCACGTGAACCTCTGTCCCACCTGGAATGACCGCTGGAGTTCCTGGATAGAGGCGAGGGCGAGGCATGGGACAAGTATTACATCTCCTGTGGTTGCAGAGGAAAGTACCCGGAGAGGGGATGGGTTGGGTGGGAAGGAATGAGATTTAAAACAGAGTTCGATAGGTTCTTGATTAGTATAGGTGTCAGGGGTTATATGGAGAAGGCAGGAGAATGGGGTTAGGAGGAAGAGATAGATCAGCCATGATTGAATGGCAGAGTAAACTTGATGGGCCGAATGTCCTATTTCTGCTCCTATCACTTATGACCTTATAAACCAAGGAGCTGTGGAGGGAGCGATTTCTGCGGATGGCGGAAAGGAGTGAAAATGGGAAGATGACTGGTGGTGGGATCACTTTGGAGGTGATGGAACAGTCGAAGGATGGTGCATTGGATGCGGAGGCTGACATGATGAAAGGCGAGGACCAGTGGAACTCTACCCTTGTTCCATCTGGGAGGTGGGGGAGCGAGAGCAGGACCATGGGACAGAGGAGACACGGATGATGAATTCATCTGTGACAGGAGAACTAAACAAAGATGACAATGCGGATGCCGCTGAATGGAAAGCCGGTTAGTCCATGCAGGTTTTGAGAACGTGGCCAGGTACACCATCAGGGCTTGATGCTTTCCGAGGATTCACCCTCATGAAGGATCTTCTGACATTGGCCAAAGTGCTGATGAGAGATGGAACTAAAGGTGTCTCTGATGGTGGAGTAACAGTGGTCAAGGGTATTATCCTCTGATGATGCAGGTGTTGCGCTAATAATAGTTTGAAAGTATCTTCTTCAATGAGGCTAGCTTGAAGACCCCAGCAATGAGGGAGAAGGCATCGGGGTATGCTGCTATGGTGTTTGTTGAGCATGGCACACAGTTCCTCAAATGCTAGCCAAACGTCAGCCTGGAGTAGGATGTGGACAGCAATTATGATGATGGAGGAAAGTACCCTTGAGAGGTAGAACAAATGGCACTTCACTGTTACATGTTCCACGTGGTGAGAACAGGAGTCGGACAAGACTGCCACGTTAGAGCACCACCAGGATGTTATCATGAGACAGTCAACACCACCTTCTCTGTTTTCTTGATGACACCATCCAGTCCACGTGATGGATTAAGACATGTTGGATAGGTAAGTCTGGACTGTTGAGGGCAAGTCATGTCTCTGTAAAACAGAGTGCACAGCATTCCCTCATGTCCCTTTGGACAAGCAATCTTGGCTTTAAGTCCTCAATCATATTTTACGATGAGGAACCATACATTCACAAAGAGAATGCTGAGGGGGGGGGGGGGGGGTTGATATACTTGATTTTCAATAAGCGACTTCGGTATTCTGAAAAACGCAAGTAACCATGAGATTTGTCAAAGGTCATTCGTGATAGAGAAAAAGCGAACGATGCACTGGCTGTATAAACTGTGTATAAATTCTTATCTTTATTCATAATTTATGTATAAAGACATATTTAATCTGAGGAACGGGGGTGCCAGGTAGCAGGAGAGCAGGGTGTAACAGCGAGAGAGAGGGGGCAGATGCGAGCGGGAGACAGGGGGAGAGACTGGACCGGCGGAGAGACATTCTCGGCAGCTGCGCTGTTGCGCGCAAACAAACCCCATCCACAGCCAGGATCGAACCGGGTCCCTGGAACCGCCACTGGACCATCTCTCCCTCTGGCCCCGGCCCCCCCCCCCCCCCCGCAGACGTCCGGGGCGACGGGACACTTGCCCGGAGCAGCGGCGGCCCCAGGCCTACAGCCAGCACGGAGAAGAAGTGCCAACCCCAGCTCAACTCCGCCTGCCCCACCGGGCCAACTGACAGCCCCGTACCGACGGGACACCGGCCCGGAGCAGCAGTGGCCCCAGGCCCACAGCCAGCGCAGAGTGAAGAGCTCCACCTCCTGAGGAATCCGCTACCCGATGGGCCGGGGACCGTCAGCCGCCACCCTCGCCCCACCAAGCGGCCGCCGACCAACCCCATCCCCCCGGCACCGGCGAAAGCCAAACACCCGCCATCAACGGTGACACAAACAAAACGCTGCAGCAATTCAGCGGGATAGGCAGCTACCCGGAGAAAAGGAATGGGTGATGTTTCGGGTCGAGACCCTTCTCCAGAGATGTTGCCTGACCCGCTGAGCCACCACAGCACCCCGTGTGCTTCTCCGCCGATGACTGGCGCTCGGCTCCCGCTGGCACCGAGGGGCCCAACCGAAAGCCACTGGATCAGGCGTGAGGCGCAGCCGACTGGCCCTGGCCCGCCGGGGAACGGGCCCCCGGGAGCTGGAGCAGAGCAGGAGCCAGCGCCCCCCCTCTGCGCCGGCAGCAGGTCCGTGGCCGCCACTGCTCCGGGCCGGCGCCCTGCCAGCTATGGGCTGCCGGCCAACCCGGCAGAACAGGCAGAGCCGAGCTGGAGCCAGCGCCTCACCTTCACACCAGCTGCAAGCCCAGTGCCGCCACTGCCCCGTGCTGCGTCCCGCCAACCCAGGGCCACCCCAGGCACCTCCAGCTGCCCCCGGACAGGGACGGGACACCCGGGAGGGGACCGGGACGGCCCAGCAGCAACTCAACAGCGCCCCCCACGCCGGAGACCCGGGCCCGACCATGGACGAAACGCAGGCTTGCACACACGCAGCCGAGAATGTTTATAGCGAGTGACCTATGAACTGGGCCTGCGCAGTCGGAATATCGAACTCGCTTATTAAATAAATGGAAACTGGAAATATACAATACAAAGTAATGAACTCTAATCTCCAGATGTTGCATCGCGTCTCAATAATTTTTCCATTACCAAAACAATATATACTGAATTGCATGACAAAATATATCTCATCCAAATATTTACTTTTATATTTATTAATTAATTCCATCATATATTTCCCTCAAAGCTCTTGATCAACAAATAATTGAATCCTTCAATATGTTTACCAAATCCAACTACAGCCAGAAGACAAAAATCTGATATTTTTTAATTTTCTTTAAAATTTATCATCCAAGAATCCAGAGATTTTGCTAATCATGAGCTTCTCGATTCATTTCTTGTTTGCTTCTCATATCATATTTTCATACCATATTATGACCAATGCTGGAAACCTGCAATAAATAACTAAACATTTCAGGCTGATGAAAGATAATCAACGTGAAACATTTCTCTCTCCCCTCTGAACCTGCCTACCAAGCTGATGGCCTGCTGAGTTACTCAAGCACCTTGCACTGCAAGATTCCAGCATCTAGAGTTCTGTGACTACTAACCATTTCATAACAGCAAGTAATATGTAATTGTAATCCTAAAACGATTTCACCTTAAGATGTAAACACTGAAACAAGTTAATAATGTTGATAAAGTGGCTTACCAGAATATAAACATATCTATCACAATATTTTTCTTCTTGTTAAATTGCATATTTCAAAATCACCTTTCCCATTTGGTCCTCATACTCAATTTAAAAAAAAAACTTGCAGTCAATTGTAACATCTTAGCAAAAATGATTAATTTCAATAGTAGTGTTAGAATCTATAGTCCAAACTGGTTCCAAGCACATTGATGTTGAGGAGTTAAGTCAATTGGTCATCACTGCATGAAGGTATTTTATCAATGAAATTGTACAAAACCGAACAATTAAGAGAAACACAATTCCCCAAAATTAAGCATTTAAAATATTACAAGCATGATATATTTGAAAACAAATACAATATGGTAAGACTTGCACAAATTATTCACTTTACTATAGTTTGCTTGTATAATAACATTATACAAGGCTTGCTACAAGAATGCCTTGTAGTAAATATTTACTTTTATATTTACATTTTCAATCCTGGCTTCTTTATAGGTAAAGACTTCTATGAAATGGCAACAAATACTAGAAAACATCCAAAATATCGATTGTATGCTGACTGCAGTACCAAAAGAAAACCTGGCATAATAAAATAATGCTTATGTATTATCAAATTGTTAATTGCAGGGAAATGCTGCATCAGCTTAATCTAAATTTTCCTAGTTAACATTAATTGCCTTTAGAAATCACAGCATTGCACAGAATATGGGAAGTGGAGCGTGGAAACTACAGTATAAATGCACCCAATGATTCCCTGATACTTTGAGGATAGCTTTCCTTAAAAAGATGACTAATGAATTCTCTAGGGAATAACAGTCTCGCCGAGAGGCATCAAAGGGCGACTGTAAAGGGATTTCATTTTTCTGGAATATATACATCACCTTTTCATCTTCTTGTGGACTTTAATATACAATAAGCAATTATAATCAAATTGAATTTTCAAAATGCTTCCGTATACTTACATCTGAACCATTATGTTACTGAGAAAGATGCCATCAGCCAACTCCATGTATTCCAGAAGTGCTCCTCCATTTGCCGGAGCTAACGCCCCGAAAGTCTTTACCTATAAAGGAGCATGGATTGAAAATATCGAAAATAAACATTTATGCGGTTCAAAATGGGATCCTTAATTAGAAATGTTGAATTAAATATTAAAAATCACTTACCCAAGTTACTAAAGGATCAGACAAAAACTGCTCAACAAGCGTGGTAAAATCGTTCTCCATTTTCAACCAACAGCAAAAAAAAATCCAGGTTTTCTTTTAAGGTGTAAAATCCACTGCTGTTTTCTGTCCTCTTATTCCGATTTTCAGCATCCTATGTGGAGGCGAAAGCTAATTTCATAAACATCGGTTTAAACGGCTCGTTTGAATCTTGGTCGTGTACAATGCACCCGAAACTACACCAAATCCATTTTTTTTACACGTTAATGCATCTACATCCCTGCAAGAAAATCGACTTCATCCAGCAGCAGAAGTAGATTTCAGCGGAAAGCCGTCAGTCTCCGATCGTTGGGGGGGGGGGGGGTCTCTTTTGACTAAATTTAACACAAAAAATGGATTTGAACATCCAACTTATTTCCCTGACACACACAAAAAACAATCCGGCGTTCATCAATCGGCCTATACTTTATTTTGGCAGAGTATAATTAAGAGGAGGGGTCGATGCTTCGTACACAACGACAGCATCTCTAACGGTATTTCGATCGCCTCTCCTCCGCTGCCCTGAACTCCAGCACGATCCGACTAACGGCCGCCAAGCCCGCACTCGCTGAGCCGTGTCACAACCCTGCTCCCCCCCTCTCTCCCTCTCTCCCAGTCAACGGTCGCTCGGTCCCGAGCCACGAAATCCATCCGCCTCACCCCCTCCCAAGATGTATCATTCCGTCAACTGGCTGCGGGACTCAGCCGCAGAGAAAAAAGACCCGTGAAGACCAGACATTTCTTAACGCCAGAAACCGAGGCAATGTACAACGACTGAAATTATGATTTGATGGGAACATATAACGCCGTATATGTGATGGAGGTCGAACATAATAAAAGCCACAGAAACAAAGGATCAACAGTGACGCCTAACGGCGCGGAAACTGTTAGTTACCACACCAGAGAAACGTCCCATGTAAATTTTAATAGCATTCATGTGAATAAACATCCAAATGCAGATAATAAATGTTTTATTTCTCCATTTTTTCATTAATCCTGATCAGGTAAACTGAGATAATTTCGTCACCCCGATTTGTAATGGCGCGGAGGGATCAAACGCTAAGGAAGATATGGCATAAGATGGAAACGTATCGCTACCTTTCCCTTTCCGCTGCAGCGGAAATGCTAAGCATTTCTATCAGAATAGGCATTTGCAGCAAAAGAATGCAAACCAATGCTATAACGATCACTTCCAGTAATATAGAACATATGCGGCACTGTAATGCATATAGGTACGAACAATGGTGCATTGGGCCAGCGATATTTCAGTGGTTCAGTCCTAACTAAAGCAATTCAATTCATCGAGCCTGCGCAGGATCGTTAAACGAGTACATGAGCCACTGCCACCTCCGCTCTTTCCTCCTCTCCCAGCATTATTTCGTCCAATTTATTTTTGAATATGAATCCACCACTCAATCAAAATGTGCTTTCAGAACACCAAACATTTATAACAGATTTCTCGAATTCGAGCCCTCCAATTAACAGGCTTTCAGCTACTGGAACCATTCTTCTTTATTTACTTAATCTAAATAGTTCATGATTTTGAAGTATTTTGTCAGAATATGAATGGACACGATTCATTATCTGCTTCTGTCCTATCCTACGTTTTTATAATGGACCAATCTTGGACTATTAAAAAAAAAAAATTATTGAATAATAAGATTACATTTAAGATTTCTAATAATAATAATAATATTATATTTTATTGTCATTGCACATAAGCGCAACGAGATTTGGTATGCAGCTTCCATCCGATGTCATAACTTAAATAACTAATAAAATTTAGATTTAAATATTAAAAAATAGACGTAAATATTATCTGTGCTAATGACATTGAAAATTTACTTTAGCTGCCTCCACTATCATCTTTAGCCTCAGTCTCTACCTTCTCTGACTACCCTTTCCCCTCTGCCACACCCATCCACGGCTCCATCTCCACATCATCCCCCTCCTCACCTATTTCCAACTACTGCCTGCCAGCTCTTCCCCGATCCCTCTTCCCCGTACCTCTTTATACTGTCTCTCCTCTACACTCTCAGTTTTGATACAGTGACCTCTGCCTCCACAGATGTTGCCTAACTTGCTGAGTTCCATCAGTTTGTTTTTATCTCCAGATTCCAACAATTGCAGGTTCTTCTGTTTGTATATTAGTTGATGTTTGTTAATTGCAGCCTGGCTGTGTAGTTTGCCTGTTGAATGCTGTTGAGATTTGTGGAAGAAATGCCCCAGAATATAGTTTAAATTGAATTTATGTGAGAGAACTTAGCACACATACAGAGTTCAGCTATTGAACAGAATGACTGGAAAAGTTAACACAAGTTTTCAACAATGCATATCCATAGATTAATTCTAATCATAAAAATGAATGTTAATGTGAAAGAAATTCATAAGATTAATCTAAAAAGAGAGACAAAAATCTTCATCGCAATGCCTGCCCTTTTAGGAGTAAAGCTTTTACGAAACATCTCCAAACTTGGATTTCAATGATTTGTGCAAATGCAAAATTATTAAGAAGGAGAAACAATGAAATGCAGATGTTGGTTAAGAATGTGGATATTCTTAAGAATTATTATATAACACATTATTAACAATGTAGACATGGACTACAATTGAGCGAGAAGGAGTGCATGTAAGTGTAAAAATATAATGTATATTTATATTTGAAGTGAACAAGTGAATACTATTTTAGATTTTTAAAACCAAATATGTTGAAGTTAAAACACCGAAAAAGTGGAGTTTATGGTTTGATGCAGCATAATAGCATACGACTCCAAACTCATTGATCTATTCAGTGTTCCAAAATATCATAACCAATCAACTTTGTGGGTTAAACAACATTTTAGAGTAAAATTTTAAAATAATAACAATATTAAATTGCAAAAAATGTCACAAACCCATCCATTGGGGCATTATCAAAAAATATCAACATTGATTCACATCATGGTATACTGAGACATGATCAAAAGACAGGCAGCTTTTAAAAGGAGAAAAAATAGTAAGATTAAACGAGAACTTACCAGTTTGAAGTTTGATCTTTATTTTATGAGGAGGAACGTTGAGGGAATACGTGAAGAACCCCGCCTACGGCGCATGCGTGTCATTCTTCAAAGCAGCGGTGTGAGGTCACAGATAGAAAATAATGACCTAAGATAGTAAGATTATTAAAGAGATACCAGTTTAAGATATGACCATATAAGGGTGGGAGCGGAGGGCACGTATTCCCTCAACGTTCCTCCTCATAAAATAAAGATCAAACTTCAAACTGGTAAGTTCTCGTTTAATCTTACTATTTTACTTCGGAGTCACGTGAGTGACTTCGTGAAGACTTCAAAGCTCTGTGACCTCATGCCGTGGAACGAGTCCAATCTTCACAACTGCCTTGGTAGTTTGGGAGAAATTGTTACTGGTATTTAAAAAAAAAAAAAAAAAAAAAAAAAAAAAAAACACAATGATACCAACATTTTTAAGCAAAAATGGTAAATAATATTTATTAAATCAATTTATAAACCTTATAAGCTTCAGGTGTAAATTAAATAGAACTCAAAATTTTGCCCGAAAACGTTTCTTCTTTTCTAACTGGTTTGTTGTAATATGTGCGAAACGTTTTCTCTGATGACCATCCTGCAGTTCTGAGGATATTGTCCATCGGTACCTCCAGGCGATTAGCTGCTGATGTAGATGCAGCCCTGGTGGAGTGAGATTTGAATACATTAGTGTCCACTCCTGCCTGAACTAAGCAATATCTCAGCCACCGTGAAATGGTCTGAGTCGAGACTTTATGGTATGGCTTCTTATGGCTAATTAAAAGAGCCTTTTCATTGCCTCTGATAGCCTTCGTTCTGTCCATATATAACATGATGTGTTTTACTACACAGAGACGTTCATCCTGTGGATAGGCTATGAACTCTATCACCTGACCCGCTGATCCTGGTCTATTTTGCTTAATAAGGCCCTGGATCACGAAAATCAGCCTTCCTGTCGCCTCCGTCAAGTTATCCAATCTTAACTTCTGTAATGACTGGACCCTTTGCGCTGTGACCAGCGCCATAAGCATAACCATTTTCATAGTTAGATAGTTTAGCGGTAATGCCGTAGCCGGTGACCAATTCCGTAACATTTTTAGGACTACGCTCACATCCCAGATTTGGCTATATCTAGCCCTTGGTGGGTTAGTGTTAAAGATGCCTCGTAGCAGTTTTATTACTAGAGGATGTGAGCCGACACCCTGTCTTTCTGTGCCTTCCCATAAATAACTGGACAAGGCACTCCTAGCACTATTGACCGTGCTGTAACTGAGTCCTTCAAAGTGCAGGCTTGTGAGGAATTCTAGGACAGCTGGAATATCCACCTTTCTGTGGTCTAGATTGTTGTCCAGGCAGTATTTAGTCCATTTCTTGACATGACATAAATATTGTTTTTGAGTGGAAAGTCTCTGTGCTGCTGTGATCATGTCCACAGTTCTATCAGATAAACCCAGATGCCGAAATGGTTCCTTCAGAGTCTACAAACCAATAAATTTAGATAATTATGGCAAGGATGGCTGTCCCCAGTCACCGGATGCACCAGCAACTGAGGACTATGTTTTAAAGTAATATATGGTGTAAGCACCAAATCCTGCAGCACCGAGAACCATGGTTGGGTAGGCCAATCAGGTACTATGAGAATCCCAGATGCCGAGTCTAGCTGAATTTTCCGTAGTACCCGATTGATGAGGCAGAAAGGAGGAAATGCATAAATGAACCATTTCCCCCAGTGCAAAGAGAATGCATCTGTAGCTTCTGCCTCAGGATCTGGTTCCCATGATATATACCTAGGTAACTGATGATTTAACCTGGATGCAAAAAGATCAATATCCGGCCTTCCGTACTTTGCTGTGATATCAGCAAATATCTTTCTGTCTAACATCCATTCCGTATTTTCATTAAATTTTCGTGACCTGGCGTCTGCCACTGAATTAAGTATCCCTGGTAGATACGTAGCCGATAACCAAATATTCCTTTGGATACACCATTCCCAAATATGGTTTGCCAATTCATCACAGGATATTGATATATTTCCACCCATATGATTTATATATGCCACCACCGTGGTATTGTCTATCTGCAATCTAACATGCTGGTTAATCATTCCCGAGCAATAAGATTTTAAACCATAAAAAGCACTCAACATTTCTAAGTAATTTATACCCTTTGTGGTAAGTAGGTTAGTTTCCTGTATATTCCATCTCCCTCCAGAGCTCGAGATGGTATCCGTTGCTCCCCAACCCAGTGCACTGGCATCTGTTTGTAATACCACAGATGGGTTTGGAATAACTATTGGGTTGGAGCTATATATAACATTTTGTTCCCACCATTGTAGTTCTTTTATAGCTCTAATTGTTAGCTCCATAGGCCTATCAAAATGGCCTCTATTAATTTTTAGTGCTCTAATTTTTTCTCTCTGTAAATTTTGGTAATGCAATCGTCCAAATTGAATGGCAGGAAACGTGGCTATAATTTTCCCAATAATCCTGGCTACCCGTCTAATGGATGGTTTAACGGTATTAATAAGCTCTGTGCAATCCTTTTGGAACTCAGTGGCTTTCCCTATAGGTAAAGTCACTAACATATCAAGTGTGTTAATAGTGAAATAATCTAGGGGCTGACGTTAGCCCGTTTGGTAGCGCCTTGTATTGCCAAAGCTGACCCATCCAATTAAATTTCAAAAACCGTCTGTGTTCTTCTCTGATGGGTACCGTATAGTAAGCATCTTGCAGATCAATACTTGCCATAAAGTAGCCTGCCGACACTAGCTCTGTAGCAGTACTAAAAGTATCCATTTTAAAATGAGCATATTGTACAAACTTATTAAGTGTTGATAAATCAATAATTATCCGGCAACCCCCATCTTTCTTATGTCTAATGAATATATTTGAGACAAATTCCTGTTGTTCATGTTTGGTTTTTTCAATTACTCCTTTCGTGAACAACCTTTGTATTTCAATTTTTGCTTTAGCTCTGTCTAATTTGGTAAGCATATAAGTTCTGTCCGGTGTATGTTGTACTGGAGGTTCTTGTATGTGTATAAACTCTATAAGATATCCCTTAATACTGCTAAGGATATACCTATCCACAGTTAACTTACACCATGCTTCCAAATGAAATTGCAACCTCCCTCCAAGTTCTGTGCTCCTTATTAATTTTTGAGGCACAGACCCACCTACCTCCATGGTTATCGGTGGTGTTACTTTCTTGGTCTTAACCGAGGTTGCGGAGGGCCTTGAGGTTGAAAGTGGGGTAAATGTTGAAGTGGAGGCTTCCGCATTTTCCATTGTGGGCGTCCCGGGCCAACCCCTAAAAAAGGACGCTGTTGCTGGTTTCCCCTGGCCTCTCTCCAATTTTTCGTACTATACATACTAGTACTTGCTTTTTTAGTCGTCCCATAAGGATGATACCGTTTTCCGACATATCCTTTGGTCGCTTTTATTAGGCCCAACGTTTTGGCCTCTTCCTCCAAATCTTTGACCTGTTTTGATAGGTCACCCCCAAACAACAAATTTTGAGGTTTATGGCTTTCTGTTTGCACAGGATTGCAAATTTTGGGTCTAACGTTGGCTGAATAGCCCCTTTCCTGATGTTGTTCAGTTCAAATTGAACATTGCAAAACAGTGCTAAAGCGTCTTTCATGTCATTGGACATATCCACATTTTCCAGCCTACGGGCCAAAGCTGTTATACCCGCCGAGAGTCCTTTACTAGCATTCTGTATTTTTATATCCAGACTCCGAATATCCTGCCCCACGTGTCTCCAAATGCTTCGGTTCACCTTGGGTACATTCAGAGCCGCACAATTTCGCGGAGGTAAATGTCTTGCCCATACCTCAGCTAAGGTATCAGTTTTGAGGTGATGGGTCGTCATATAATCAATGCTGGCCGCCATCCTGGCCTCTAGGTCTTTTCCAGTTTCTTCTTGCTGGAAATATGTGTGCACCATGTCCAGCAACTGTGTTCCCTCATCCTCCATATGGGAACGTGGCTCTGACTCTTGTTCAGAGTCCGAGTCAGGCAGCCCTTGAACACCCTCTTCAGATGAGGATGATATGTCCAGCAGCCTTTTCTGGCCATGCTCTGAGGGACTTACACCTGTATGTGTGCGGCTTTTATCCATTTTCTGGAGCCTGACACTATGGAGATGTTCCTCCCACAACCGCTCCAGCCGACTTTCGTGCTCTCCCGCACTAGTCGCTCGCGGGTGTTTCTTTTTAGCCCACCGCTCCTGCCGACTTTCGTGCCCTCGGGCACTAGTCGCACGCGGTTTAAATCGCAACTCGTCGCCATGCCTACCGGCTCTGGTTGCTCCCGGCCGCTGCAAACGCCGTTTTTCGCCGTCCCGGTACTCCTCCAAACAGATAGATGACGGCCCCACATGCTGCAGCCACTCGTACTGTTTTCCGAGCTCTGCAGATGCGATCGCTGCCGGCTGCTCTATGCCCTGCAGCTGGTCATCATCACTGCTATACAAGTAAGTATTTACCGGCGATTTTTCGGGCTCACTTTCCCAGCGGTTCGTTTTGCGTTTCGCCTTCCCGCCCGGTCTAGAATTAGTTTCTCCCGGCGCGGGGTTTGAATCTGGCACAGCTGGCTCAACGCAAACTGCCTGTGCCGTCGGCTGCTGCTGCGGGTCCCCGGCACCTTTACCGCCGACATCCTGCAGCTTCTTCACAGCCTTTCTGCGTCCTCTATCCATTCCTAAAAAACGGTGAAAATGCAGAATCACTTACCTGCCGTCGACCGGCTTTTCAACTCTCCCGTTCAAGGGGACGTCCTCCCCAGGTCCGACACGTTCAATGCGTGTATGCGATATGACACGCATGCGCCGTAGGCGGGGTTCTTCACGAAGTCACTCACGTGACTCCGAAGTAAAATCAGCAGAGAATTTCAGAGACTGAATTTCAGAATGCCTTGAAGGAAGTTACGGTGGGGTGATTACAATTAGAAATTATGAAGAAATAAGAATTAGGGAAAAATTCTGAATATTAAAGAAATAAGGGATCAATCGGTTTTAAGACTGAGAATATCTAGGAATAATGAATTAATGTGGAAAAGTGTTGCTGTGGTAAAGATCATCCTTATTTTTTTTGTAGAAAATTGCAAAGATCAGGGCAAAAACTTTGTAGAGATTAAAATATAAGGACAATAACTTGAAAGGAAATCTGTGATTTAATCAGGAGTTATTGAGATCTAGGAATTGTCTAGTTTGGCAATTTATGAAAATTATTAGCTCTCCTGAGTTTATGGAATTAAGTTTATGGATTACTGCAAACCAAAGGCACATTTGCACTTCTGGAGGTGAATATTTGGCTGGCAGTGACCTGGAGTTCATTCCAAACACACTGAAACCTGGGAACTTGTCATCAATTGCAAAAGATCCTGAAATATATGCAGAGAATTCCTAGAATTTAAGGCTTCACTTGTGCATCTGACATTGAGGATTGATGCACACAAGTTGGAGTCAAACATTAGCGAGCTTGGGTGATCACCACAATTTCCCAGAAATGAAGACAGCATAGGTCAACTAGCAGATGGACAGTTGTACTTGATTTGGGTAGTAAAACTTTGAATAACAAGTATACAGATAGCAGAAAGGGGAGGCAAGCCAGAATGCATTGGAATTATGTTTAAAAAAAAGCTTGCATTAAAACGTGCTAAAATACCTCAACGTCCTCCGTTTATTTTTAAATTAGGAGTTGGTATTTCTATCTGATGGCTACGTACCCCACATTTTAAATTAGATGCATTATTTTGGGGTAAAGAGCTGTATCAGTCACAGAATTGACCTTCAGCTTTAGAGCTGGTTGAACGGTAAGAGCAAACTGTGCGCTTGAGCAGCCTGTCATAAATGGCATTGTGACCACAACCTTTCCTGTCTATTATTCGGGCGGAATTCTGTGGATGCTATTAGCACGGAAGAACGAACTTGCCTTTTTTTTAATAAAACTTGGCATAGACGTGTCATGACGCATGTCCTTTTTTTTGCGCTTGAATGACCAAGCTGTTCTTGCTCAGCTCGTTGGTTGTCAAGGAAACATATTTGGAGCAGCTTTCATCCGGGAACCTTGGCGTCCTGGTGGTGAGCTGAGTCGCTTTTCGCTCAGCTCCGGGGGGGAAAAAATGGAAGAGTGGGTTGTGGAAGGGATTGCTGGGTTCCTCAGCAGTCCGTGTTGGATTATTCCAGTGACTGATTTCATCGAACAGAATTGTGCAGGTGAACGGTCAATTTGATATTTTTCCCCATTCTGTTTATGTTTTGCCTGGATTTTCAGAGATTGGTCATGCAACAGAGTTTTAGGCCTTCTGTGATTTGACAACACTCGGTATTAATATACCCATTTTATCGCTCTTTTATTGTGACCTCACCTATTTACTGATTCCTGAAAATAGGTTGCAGATGCCGGAGCGATAGGGTGAATGCAGTGTTTATTAGACAAGTGTCAATGTTTATTTCTTTCTATTTCAGTTTTTGATGATGAAGAAGAAAACAAGTTATCTTATACAGAAATCCATCACGATTACAAGGATTTGGTGAGTTCTTTTGGCTAACACAGTCTAATTCTGTCACTCGTTAGAATATTTGATGTCATTTGCATTGAAAACATATTTGATCTGTTTAATGCATTCGTGCAGACACATGATGCTGCAGTAATAAAGATGACTTGCCTCCTGACGGTAAGCAAAAGATAATTTTCACTAATACTCTCCTATATTTTTCTCCAAGTTTATTTTGTCTTTTTTGTTGTTTTATTTTCTTTGATTCTTTAAAATGTTCATCCCTCATCATGTTCTTGAGATTTCTGTTATGTTTTTTTCAACATCATTCTGGCTGGATTGCAAGTTGCCTACATTGCCCACATGACAATTAATATAGTAATCAAATTATCTTTCTGTATTATTCCGTCCATCCCTGTCCACCCCACCCCACTCTCATATCTAATTCTCAGAAAACCCTTGTCCATTCATTCTGCACATCCTTATCAATCCTATGTCTCATGTTAACATCAAGTTAACAATTCCCCAATTGTATTTGAACACGTCTCATAATTTTTCCATGATCTAGTCTGAAACACTTTTCATCAAATATGAAAATAATATATTTTGTCACATTGGCCATGGTGCAGTGTATACCCCTGTCCCTTGTGACCTGTTTGTGACATAATTGACCAAGCCATTACACTTTTTTCATCACTTCAGTGATTGGTTAAATGGGACTGTCCTTGGAAGGTTCCATTCATTTCCCTCAAATTGTAGTAAATCTCCTCATGGCTTTCTCAAGCTCCCAAACTGTTCTATTTGTTTTCTTCCACGGTCTACCTCCAAACTATGTGTTGGATTTGGTAATCCCATACTGAAGTTACACCAGTTAGTGTTTTTATTGGTCCCACCATTAATTGCCCCGTGTGTCCAGCATTTTGTTTTGGAGAAGCAGAAATGTATTTATATATTGGTATCTTGTTTATTTTTCACTCCCCAGCATTGGTGGTTGTACTTTCAGTTCTCTGGGTCAAAATTCTGGAATATCCTCTTGGAATCTGTGTATTTGTATCTCCTTTGTTATATTTTAATACCTACCGATCTTGATCCCCTGTTGCAAATTAGATTGTTGGCAAACTAATATTAAATGGTTCCAATAATTTATTTTTCAGTTTTTCTTGGTCCCATTGCCAATTTGGGTAAGAGGGAATTGTGGTTTACTCTTGCTCATGAATGAGATGGAAACATTGAGTGGAGCAATAAAATGCCATAATAATCTAATTAAGCTGTCAATTTCGACAGAAAGGAGTTTCTTTAGGATTGCTTGCTCATTATATCAACTTCCTGTTGTTATTTGCAGGTTTTCATAATATGATTTTTTCACCACCTTATTTGCACTGAAATTTGTTAACTGTCCTGTCAAGAATAATCTGTTACTTATTTTCAAGATTTATTGGTGCTATTTGCATTGAACCATGCTTGGTCGTTGGAGACATTCTGATAATTGTATTATCTAAAGTTTACTAATATATCTGTAGCTGGGGATATTTCAGTGATTCGTTATTTACTAAATATTTTTGTTACTGCAACTAATTTTAAAACACTGTTAGTACCCTGCAGGTAGTGTTGGAGAAAGTGAAACAAAATTACTATATCAGGTCTGTGACCCCTGTCATAATATTTTCTTTGTTTTTCAAATGGTTAGCATTTTTTCTTTCTACTACAGCTAAGATTTATCTTAAAAATAGAGGGTCTTTTAGTTTCTGAATTGAATATTCAAAACATGCATGAATGACTCTTGCTTTAACAACACGTATATTGTTCTGTTCGTGCCTTGTTTAATATTAACTTAAAATCTATGAGCAGATATTTCATGAGAGCCATAAACTTTGTGATTCTGCTACTTAGAATAAAGTAATAATTTTCTGTTGAAATATTCTGCTCGATTGTGACATAAGAGTAGATCATTTATGACATCCGCTCGAGTAGTTTGATAGCTAGAGTAATTCTACAGTGGGAATAAAAAAGGCACAAAGTTCTGGAGTAACTAAGCGGGTCAGGCAATCTCTGGAGAACATGATTATGTGACGTTTCAGGTCAAAACTTCACCTACCCATTTTCTTCAGAGATGCTGTGTGACCCACTGAGTTACTTCAGCACTTTGTGTCTATTTTTGTATACCAGCATCTGCAATTCCTTGTTTCTAAATTCTACAATGAGGTTGTTGAGTTTTCTACTAAAAGATCGTGGAATTGGTTGGGCGACATTCTATTTTTGCCTCTCATGGGATGGTCATTGTTGCAATAATCTTTGAAGGCACACAGAAATCTTGTTAGCCTTGCTCGTTTAACCATTACATGAAATGGGGTGAGGTTAAATTACGGAATTAATTAATTGAAATTAAGCTACAAAGTGCCTTCTGACCGGTTATCTTGACAATCTGAGGCAGTTTGTGACAGTTGAATAAATTTGTATATAATTAACTTAAAATTAACTAATTAAATGAGGAAACACTTTTTCGCACAGAGAGTGGTGAGTCTGTGGAATTCTCTGCCTCAGAGGGCAGTGGAGGCAGGTTCTCTGGACGCTTTCAAGAGAGAGAACTAGATAGGACTCTTAAAAATAGCGGAGTCAGGGGATATGGGGAGAAGGCAGGAACGGGGTACTGATTGGGGATGATCAGCCATGATCACATTGAATCGGAGCGTGGGGAGCGGTGGTGACTCGCTGCTGCGACTCGACTCCTGGGGCTCGGAGGCTCCAGCAACGCAGCCGCAGGTCCGGTGGACTGGGACATCGGGAGCTCGCGGGTCCGGGGGCTGGCTCGAAGGGCCGAATGGCCTACTGCTGCACCTATTGTCTATTGTAAACACATACATGGTTTAATTAATGTTTATCATCCATTGGGTCCATGCAAGAATCCAGTCGAGCAATCCCATCATTTCCCCCCCCCCCCCCTCGCTCCCGCAGTCTTGTCACATGATTTTTTTCTCTTTCTCTTGCCTATCTTTTTATTGACATGGTTGAACTTGCATTGGCAGTTAATTTACCAGCATATCTTTGGAATGCAGGAGGAAATCCACAAGGACAGAGGCAGCTGGGGGTAGGATTGAATCTGAGTACTTGGAGCTACGAGATAATAATGCTAAATGCTATGTCACCATGCCATCCAACTCAATTCCACCCAATTCATAAAGCGCATTTAAATGAATGGCGCCACCCTCGATATGCCAACTATACCTGGAGTAAAGTCGATAACCCAGATAGGAAATGTATCCCGATATGAAATATATCCAGATATATTCAGTACTTTACTTAACCATTTGGTTATACAGTGACTTAGCTATGCATTGAGATATGCCTGCACTTGACCTTTGGCATGCTTTGTGGTTCAGTATGAAGGTCAAAATCTAGAGTGCCCTGATGGATCTATTGAATCTAGCTGGCTGTTATCCATGGAATTGCTATCAATCAGTGCCATGTCACTCATGCATATTTCATATTGCCAATTAATTGGTATTTTTTTCCTAGATGCTGTGTAGAGGAGCATTACAATACAATACAATACAATTTATTATCATTTGAGCCTCAGTGAGGCTCAAACGAAATTCTGTTTCCACAGCCATACAAACAAAGACAATTCCTAGACATACACACAATTTAGTTCACACAAACATCCATCACAGTGGACCCACTGTGATGGAAGGCAAAGTCTTTTCTCTCCCCTGTTCTCCATGACTCTCCCGATGTCGAAGCCCCAGGCGGGCGATGATAAGTCCCACAGCCATTTTAGGCCGTGCCGGGCGATTTACGGCCCCGCTCCCGGTCTAGAAGTCTCGAAGTTGGAGCCCCCGGCGGGCGCTGGAATGTCCCACGGCCATGAAGCCGTGCCGGGCGATGTATGACCCCGCTCCAGGTCGTTCCAACCCCGCGATACGGGCTGGAGAAGTCGCGTTGCGGGAGCTCCGGGAAGCGGTCTCTCTCTCCCCCCGGACCCACGAGCTCCCGATGTCCCAGTCCACCAGACCTGCGGCTGCGTTGCTGGAGCCTCCGAGCCCCAGGAGTTGAGTCGCAGCAGCGAATCACCACCGCTCCCCACGCTCCGAGGCCGGCCAGCCCCACGATGGTGAGTAGTCCGCAGCTCCGCAGTCTCCCGAGCCCCCGGGTCGTTCAGGCTGGAGGCCGCTCCACGGTGCTAGGCCCCAAAGACAACGGAGACCCGACAGGGAAAAGGTTGGGTCTCCCAGACAGGGAAGAGATTTTAAGCAGTTTCCCCCTGCCCCCCACCCGCCCCCCACATATACACATTTAAAACCAGTATTAAAAAACACCAACACTACATTTAACTAGACAAAAAATAAATAATAACAGGCTGTAGGGGCCGCTGCAACGGGTGAGTCGCGCCGCCAACCAACGGATTATTCATTATGGATTATTCATATTACCCATTTAATATTTTTTAAACATCATTGAAAGTCCTAAAGTTTGTTATCAAATTTGTAAAACAAGGCAATCTTGAATTGTTTCTGTTAATGCCCAGTTTTACTGCAACCAAATATGACCTGCTAAGCCTTTTTGAATGGCAAATATTCAACATGTTCCACATGAAATACTTCAACTATGTTATGTGCTACATTACATTTCTGAAACTTGTTATTTGGCTACAATTAAAACAAATGAAACTTCACTGGTTTCTTTTAACACCTTGTGGGAAGAGCACGCTCTATTCTATCTTGCTTTTGATTATTTATGTACTGATTGCCTGGTGAAAAATTCTAGAAACAGTATCTGCTCAGATCGAATTGAAAGCTTCTTGAAAGTGTTGACATATAGATATTACTTCAAAAACAAGGTTGAGCCCCATTTAAAAAAAAAACAATTTTAGAAGTATTTATATTATTTGACCTGAATGAATTCTAATTTTAGCTCTACCATGTTTTGTGAAATAATGCCAGGTTTTAATTTATTGTATGTATTAGGAAGTAGAGGCATTGGTGTGCTTTCTTAGCGATGGCTTCAATGTGGTTCATCTTGGACAAAATGCTGATGATATTTACTCCGAGGAATTTGAAACTTTCCACCATCTTTACTTCGGGACTATCAATGTATATTGCGGCATGTGTACTGTTCCACTTCCTGATGTCAATCACAATTTCCTTTGTCTTGCTGAAGTTGAGGGATAGGTTGTTCTCTTGGCACCAAGTTGAAAGATTCTCAATCTCCATCTGTACTCCCCATCATTATTTGATATCCAGTGTTGTCCACAAACTTATAGATTGTGTTAGATTGGTATTTTGCTACACAATTGTGAATGTATAAAGAGTATAGCAGGCGACTGAGAACGCATCTTTGCAGGGCATCAGTGTTAAGGATTATCGTAGAGGATGATTTGTCCCCTATCCTCCCTGATTGTAGTTTGTTGGTCAGGAAGTCGAGGATCCAATTGCAGAGGTGAGTGCTGACTCCAAGATCCATGAGTTTGGAGGTGAGCTTGGTTGGGATAATGGTTTTGAAAGCAGAGCTGTAGTCTATGAATAAGAGTCTGATGGAGCGTTGGTGAACAAAACACAACAGTTGGGTAGACTATCTGCGCGCCCTGCCGCTAATAGTGCAGAAACGTTGCAGACAAGGGGGGCTTATGATTGGGTGGGGGCAGTGACGAGGTCTGCTCTGATAAGAAATGCAATAAAGGATGATGTTGGGTGCACTTTCGAGGAGAGAGCCCCAACCTTGGACCATGTCGTGAACGGTGCCAGGTGACCAAGAACAGGAATATCCTGCGGCGTGCTCTGCTGTACTTGGAGTTTACAAGTGCGTACGGGTATATACGGGGATACGTGAGTGTATGTGCCTTATTTAGTAGTGTAATAAAATACCTAATGAATCATACTCTGTTGTCTGAATCTGGTTTATTGAACATGTGTAGGTGTCCTTATCCAGGTGTTCCAGGGATGAGTTTACGGTCAGGGAGACGGCATTGAAAAAGCTACTTTTATAACTACTAAACCAGGTTCGCTTCTTAATAAACAGACACCATACAAACTGTTTGGTAGACCAGTTCACAACTTTACTTATTATCGGCCGATGGAAGGGAGGGAGAACTCCAGTCAAGTGACCATTACAGACACTTGACCGTCCTCCGTCCACCACACTGAACAACAGAATTACATTGCCTTAAATAGGGTTTTTTTGTCCCCTTAGCACATTTCAGACATTAGTCATGGTCAGAGGTACAGGAAAAGGTTTCCACAGAATGCATCACATCAAAGGCCTTTTGTTTACATAGTACAAGATAACATTGGCCATTTGGTTTACGACATTTTATCTTCACAGAGATCATCCTAGCTCTTTCGCTGCTTCCTCTCTGTCATTTGGTCCTTCATAAACATAGGCCATTTGGTTTATGGCATCTTACTTCAAAGATGTGACTAGCTGTTTCTTTCTCTGTCACTTCCTCACTTGGGAGACAATGTTATAGGATTTATTATCCCACACACCCGCAACCTGAGGCAAGCCTAATTTGAGACTAAATATAAGCTGTAAGCTAGCCCAGAAGCCAATTTAATATCTTCTTACATTTTAACTAAAATTCAGCTTCATCAGCATCAGCCATGGACCTGTTGCGGCAGTAGGCAAACTGCAGTGGATCAGGGGTGCTTGGTAGGATGGGTTTAATGTGTACCATAACCAGCCTCCCAGAGCATATATGTTCCATAACCAGCCTCTTGAATGCCTATGCCAACTTGTTTAAACTCAATCTTTCCCTCATGCTCCCTATGCTTGTTGACTTTGAAATGGTACCTTTCATTAGGCGCTGTTCCCTTTTTTGAAAGTGCTATATTACACTGATTCAATATAACCACCTACTTTTGTTTTCCTTATTTACCACTTTACATTTCCATTTTGCATTTCTGCTCACATCTTTGAGTATTTCCTCATTTGTTAAATCTGGTAACTTTTGATGCTTCCAATCAAGTTCTTACTGCTTTTGCAATACAATTGCACTTACCAAATTCTGTGATTTGTGATGCATCGCCCTTTACAGAGATTCTACCAGAAAATCTTTCAGGTTAAAATGTCTACACAACTAATACTGCACTGCACACTGAATAGTCCATGAGCACTTTAGATTTTTTACTTTTCATAAGATAGGGACCAAGTGGTCACGAAGTGAACACGAGCAGTGAAGAGGCTTGTGTTTGCAAGCAACCTGCTTCCACGTATTGACATATTTATTCTCCAGCACAAAACTGTAAAAGTGTGTGGGAATTCTCAGAGGTGAGCTTGCAGGTGGCATAATTTATTTATCTCTATCTGCACAAGAAAAATCCACGACTTCGCAAATATCACAAACAATACTAACTGTGATAACGTGCAATGCATGTGAAACGTTCACTGCTTACGGTTCCATTTCTTATTCACGTCTCCTGATGAGTGTTTCAGTCCACATCACCTATGTACAAGCCTAAAAAAAACCTCTTCGAGATTACCGATTGCCTTGTGTAGACATGATGTACTAAAGCAATGTTTTTTTTTCTCAATTAAATATTCACAAATGGCAATATAGGATACAGTAATGTATCTGGCCAGATCATGTAATTTATGTACAATATTCCAATTATATCTCTATATAAATATTTATTTATGTAATTTCCATGACCAAGCAGTCAAAGAGGTTTTTAATGTGTTCTAGTGCTAGCCTCGGTACAAAGATAGTAAAGGGCCTGTCCCACATGCGACTTTTCAGCAACTGTCTTCGACTTTCAAGCTCGAGGGCACTGGGGGTCATGGAAAGCAGGGGAGCGCTATCTGACATTCCCACCTGCGATGAACAGGAAGGTAAAAGACGGCTGGCACAGTGTACGGTAAAGGGCCTGTCCCATTATGGCGACCTAATTTGCGAGTTTAGAAGAGTTTGCACTCGCCACAAACTCATAGCATGTTTGACACATGGTCCTAGGAGGTCACTGTAACTCTCCTTCATGCTCGAGAGAGGTTCCCGCATACTCGAGGCCTCAGTTTGGTCGAGGAAAACTTTTCAGTATGCTGAAAAATTTTCCACGAGTAAAAATTGGTCAGCATGGTTCTTTTGAACTCGTAGTGCAGTGGTAGTGTGGGGTCACCATGTAGTTATAGGCAGTCGAGGTAGACGTAGGCAATCTGCTTTGCTGAACGGGTATTTTAATTGGCTCATTGGAGTTTTCAGAACTAAGGAAAACCGACCGGTAATGTTAATTGCCCGCTATACTTCATTAAAAGTTGTCTGGCTTCTTAAAAGTGTCTCCATTCCTTCTGCCCCCCCCCCCCCCGCCCACCCCGCTCCTCCTGCCCCCCCACCTCCCCCCCCATCTACCCTCCCCCCCCCCCCCCATCTACCCTCCCCCCTCCTGCCCCCGGAGCGTCTGTACGGAGTTTGTACGTTCTCCCCTTGACAGTGTGGGTTTTCTCCGAGATCTCCGATTTCCTCCCACATTCCAAAGACGTACAGGTTTGTAGGTTAATTGGCTTGGTAAAAGTAGCAATGTTACAAAATTTTGAGATTTTAAAAATCAAGTCTGCAATTTATCTCTTCAGATAAAGCATAAAAAGAAGTTTAATTTGACACCTAATTCACTTTCATATCTTCAGTATTAAAAAGGTTGTGGCCAATTTCATACTCGGAAATTAGCATCGTGTTCCCTATTGCTTTTCCATTGACTTAACACAAAAGCTGTGATCGAGGACAGTCAAAAGCCCATAACTTTCTTAAAAATTAAGAGAACTGAATGAAATTTTCAGTTATTATAGATTGAAGCATTCTGAAACAAATATAAAACATCTTACTGGTACATTGGCATATCATAATCAGTAGCATCATCATACTCCTCAGATTGTAACCAATAAGCAACTCTGTCCACCTTGTTTTTCCTCAACTTTTCAATTTTGGCATTGTAAACTACAAGTTTTTGCTCTTCAAACAACGCATGACATGCCTTTCTGCCCACTACTTTTTCATTAACAATGTCCTGTAGATTCCATTTCTTAAGAAAAGGTTAATTTTTTTTAATAGCCTATGTATCCAAATAACAAACTAATCTCATTCACACAGGAATTCACAATATAACATGATTTTTAAATCTCACTGTCATGAATTTATATCCCAGATGGAAGTAATTTAATGTTTAATTTCCATAAATGAATCTAGAAACACCCACCCAAAATATAATCAAATTATTGTTTTTTGCACAATACATGTGATCCAAACTGTTGTGAATATTTAGTTTAAAAATAATGATCATGGAGAGAGAGAATAACACAAAATATAGACAATTTAGACGGTTCTTCTCCAAAAAAAAACGGGCATTTTAATCATCTTGCTTCTGGAACGTGATCGATTGGATCGTTGCATTTGCGGTGAATTTGAACCCCGTATCGGTAGGAAAAACACTGCCGGTTCATATGGGGCCCAAATCACATTTTTGCAACGTAAAATTAGATTAAAGCCATCCCAGGAATCAAGATTATATGTAAAATAAACGACTTACACTTTGCTTCGTTCCCTTCTTGTGATCCGTCAAGTTATAGGCGATGAGGGCGTTCAAAGTCGCTATTTATTTTAATCCAAATATTAAATTGTCCAGCTTTTTAAAAAAATATAGCGCGAACCGGAGGCGGGTCGATTTTTCTGCAGCAGCTAACAGCCGAGGAAGTCCGCCTCCGATAGGCAGTACAAAACGGCATTTTAATCCCCCCAGTGGCAGAACTGCAGTGCCGCTGAAGATAGGTATTGTAACATTGCTAGTATAAGTGTGTTGCCTAGTGTGTGTGTGTGTAGGATAGTGTTAATGTGCGGGGATCACTGGTCGGTACGGACTCAGTGGGCCGGAAGGGCCTGTTTCCGCGCTGTATCTTTAAACTGAATTAAACCAGATTCCAAATGTCTGAATGTATTTCCATAAGTTAATGGTTTTGCAGCAACAGTTGATATTGTTCCCTGGGAGCAGCCTTGTAGTATTCTATTATTTAGTTGTATGGAATGAACCTCCTCAAATACCAGTGCATCTTCCAGGCAGTAAGATGGTACTGAATAATCCAACCAAAAGGAATGCTATACAGCAACATGGCCAAATCCATCCTTCGCAGCAGGGGAATGACATAATCGCAGCCTGGAGGGACATAATCTGTGCACTGCTGGAAGTGCCAACCAGCAGGTAGCAATGTAATCAATGCACGGGGAGGCTATGACGGGTATAACAACAATTGAAATGCTGGAAGGTCTCAGCCAGTGAATTGGCATCTGTGGAAAAAGAAACCAGTTAACATTTTGGTTTAAACCAGCATCTGCAGTTCCTTCTTCCGCATTTTGTCTGCTCTACTGCAATATCTCCTCAAGGTATGTCTACTTTGAAGAAGTTCTCCTCCTCTCTCCAACAAGAGTTCTGCAACATCCTCTATATCTCTCGTTTCCCTTATCCCTAACTAGTCTGAAGAAGGGTCTCGACCCCAAACATCACCCATTCCTTCTCTCCAGAGATGCTGCCTGCTCTGAGTTACTCCAGCTTTTTGTGTCTATCTTCGGTTTAAACCAGCATCTGCAGTTCCTTCTTAGACCTTCTTATTCAACTGCTGATTCCCTTATCAAACCCTATTCTGGTGATTGATAGAATATTCCACATGTGCCTAACTAAGCCAACTAAGCGAGTGTCAACTTGTACTCCCTTTTTATGTTTTTTCTACATTGGTACACCACTGATTTTTCCTGTACCCTTGCTTCCAGAGCCTTGCTGGATTTTCTGTTTTGCTGGACCAACAGAGGTCACGTCATGTTCTCTTACTCTCTCCCCCTCCTTCCCTTCCTCACTCTCGGCCACCTTTCCAACTTCAGAAACTCGCCACAAAGCTAATGGCAGAAGAAGTGACAGCGATACGGAATCAAAACCAAGTGTGTGCACATTGAAAGGAGAAAGAGTGAAGAGGTTTGTGCAAGATAGACTTGTAATCCTTGATCGTGTCAGGAAAAACCAAGGAGAATGAGATTGGAGACCTCCAGCTCCATATTTTGAAAATAATCAGCCTCCACCTTTCTAATTTGTGTCAGATTTAACTGTTTAATTGGTTTTCCTGTAAATATATTTAAACTGGAATAAACAGTGTAGCTCAGAGGCAGGTATCCAACATTTTCTTTTACTTTAGGAGTGGGGTTAGGGGACAGGGGACATGGGGTGGGGGGGAAGGTGGCCATGGTAATATCTGTCCTATCTTATCCATTGCTCTGTTTTCTAGATAGGAGTCAAGAAGCTCTACAAGCCTTTGGTTAGGCTGCATTTGGAGTATTGCGTGCAGTTCTGACCACCCTGTTATAGGAAGGATTTGGAGGCTTTTGGAGAAGGTGCAAAACGGGTTTACAAGAATGCTGCCTGGATTAGGTAGTAGTATCTATGAGGAGAAGTTGGACAGACTTGGATTGTTTTCTCTGGAACACTGGAGGTCAAGAGGAAACCTGACAAATATATATATATATATATATATATATATATATATATATATATATATATATATATATATATATATATATATATATATATATATATATATATATATATATATAAGATTATTGGAGGCATAGATAAGGTCATTCTCCCAGGGTGGAAATGTCAAAGACATAGCTTTAAGTGGCAAAGTTGAAAGGAGATATGTGGAGCAATTTTTTTTTTCACACAGAAGACGGTTGGTACTTGGAACATGCAGTTGGGGGTGGTGATGGAGGCAAATACAATAAAGGCATTTAAGAGGCTTTTAGTAGGTGCGAAGAATGGAAGGTATTGGAACATGTGCAGGCAGATTATTTTATTTTGCCATAATGTTTGGCACAGACATTGGACCAAAGGACCTGCTCCTGTGCTGTACTTTTCTATGTTCTGTTGGTTGCATGAAATGACACTCTGAAATTACCAAATCATTTCAAAATATCTTAAATTTTAAATAATTTGTTTTACTATAATTTGGGAATGATGTCATAGTCATGTATTTCCTTTCCATAAAAAAAGTCTAAAAATGCAGCACATTATGTGGTGACTAATTTGCATTTGCAAAATGGTCTGAATTTGAAATAGATTTTACAGAATTGAAAACTTCAGAAAGGTTTAACAGCTGGATAATAAATTTAAGTTCAATTGTCTCTTTCAGGTGGTTGACACTTTTTTCATGAATAATTAGTTGATCTTCCTTTGTTTTAGGTTGAACAATTGTTAGAGAGCTATGTCCAAGATGTTGGCATCCAGGAGGACCAGTTTTTAGAAGCCTGCAATTCTCCACTTGCACAGTCTGAGTCATTTCGGGTAAAGAAGCACATTTTTTTACCACTGTCATTTGAGTTGAAAATGACTTAGTAATATTTTGTGATATTAGACTTTGAATTAGAGAGAACAAAAATAAGGCTTTTACATTTTTGCTCATCCCTTATCCAATTCATGTTCCAATGAGTTAAATGTGATTCCATGTGAAAGATCTGATATTTTGGCTGATTGCCATCCAATCCCACTCATAGTGAGCTTGAACTCCTTTTATCGTGGTCTCTTGGCCATCCTCAAATTCTATTGCAAAGCTGTACCTTTAGCATCAAAGTCTTAAGCCCGAATTCCTTCCATAGACCCCTGCATTTTCAGTTTTTAGATATTTCTTAAAACCTACCTTGCTTACTTGCTGTCAAATTTTGTTTAGAAGTTCTACTTTAGAGACACTTGGAACAGTTTGTTACATTAAAAAGGATTTACATATAAATGGTGTTATATTAATATGTCAACATATCTAAACCTTTGAAAATATATAATTGATTTATAATTCTGACTTTAGACATAGAGTGGAATGAAGTAATATTTTTCAAAAATTGCATTTGATAATAATTTCTGGTAAAAAATATCATAGACACAAGTGTTAGAGCACCTCAGCAGGCCAGGCAGCACATCTGGAGAAAAGGAACAGGTGAACATTTTGGGTCGGAATCCTTCTTCAGACAGTCTGAAGAAGGGTTTCATCCTGAAACATCACCTGTTGGTTTTCTCCTGAGAAGCTGCCAGATCTGCTGAGTTGCTCCAGCATTTTGTGTCCATCTTCGGTATGAATAAGCATCTGAGTTCTTTCTTACAAAAATATTATTTCCAGTGATGTATTATAAAGATTTGTTTAGCTCTAATAGTAGCTCTGTATTGTGGCAGAGAGGTATATCCCTGGATTTGCAACATATATTGTTCTTGTGGCAGGGAATGTTTTAATTATTTCCTTCAGCCACTAAATTCTGTACATCGGAATCATTTATGATTAAAGTACCCAATAACACTACAGGTAAGCTTCAGGTTGGTATGAAATATTTTGATGTATTTCAAATCATGGAGGTTGTTATTTACATTTCTCTGGATAGTAACATTTATATTGTACGTGTGCACTGATTCTCATATTTAAACATTAACTGTTGGCTATTATGATCTGTTAAGTCTTTAATCTTGGTTCTCTAAACTAGTTTCTTGCCTGGTACCCTTATTCTCTAGCAATCATAGACCCAAACTCTTCCATGTCTGAGCATCCACAGACTACAAGAAAATACCCCACCCAAAAAAAATCTTGTTATCAGTCCTAACAAAACATCTTTTATCTAGAGCCCCTATTTCTGGGTTTTCCAGCTGTTCTCTCAATTTCCCATATATCTTTAAGATGACAGTTCATTTTCTGAAACTCCAGTGAGTAAAATCTATTCTTCTTTGAGCTTTAATTAAAATCAACCTTCTCATTCCAAAAACGAATAAATCCACGATGTCAGAGCAAATATATTCTCCCCTTCCGATGCGAAACTAAGATCACATGCAGTATTCCATATGTCTCAAAAAAGCCCTTTACAATTGCAACAAGATTTTCTAAGTTTTGTGTATGAGCCAGCTTGCATTTAAGGGAAGTATACAATTGCCTTCCAACTTGAAGGCTCTGCCTGCCTAATTACTCTCTTGTATTTCATAAATCAGCCATTCTTTCTATTTCTCTTTCTTTTTTTTTTTGCAGTTACATTTTGCTAATTTCTGTCTTTGTGGCACCTGTGGTTTTCCATTAAACGTTGCATCCTGGTAAGATCCGTTTGCCCTTTTGTTAGCCGACAACCTCTTACTGTTGATCCAGGCAGTAATGGTTTCAATTAGCACACCTGAACTATTCAAAAACTTAAATCCTTAACTTTTTTATCCAGCTCCGATTTATGCATCTTCAAGCAACCTTGTTGAGATTTGTCATAATAAAAAGTTGTGTTATTTTACTCCCAAGGATATATAATTTTAAATTTAAACATGTTTTTATTAGCAATTTGTTTGCACTATCTTTGTGCCCCAGGAATACGAAACGGGTCCTGACCAAGATCTAGTCCTTTTGTGAACAGCCACTACCTTAGGCTCAGGCCAGGGGTAATGAACAACGTTATAATTGACAGCATTAATTTAATGCTAAAATGACTGACTTATTTACATTTAAGTGACCTGAACATTTGGATAGTGTAAATGAGGGTAAATTAAAATGAAAGTTAGAATTACAGTATTTATAGGAGAAGATGGAGTGAATTCTGGACAGTAGCCGACTCCCACATCAGTAAAAAGATAAATGGTCGTTGTTTCACTGCGATTTTTAACGAAAGGTAGCAGACCCAAAATGTCTCTTTCCACAGATGTTGCCTGGATATGGTGTATTCCAAAGTCTAACCACTAATTTGCAGAAAATATATTTTCTTGCATTCTGGTCCTTTAACCAATTGCCTTTATTCTTTTTATACCTGTTTATTGGCGCTTAAATCCTTAGAAATTATCTATTCTGTCTAAATTATTCATAATTTTAAACACTATCAAACCTTCACATTGCCTTTTTTAAGGGGTTTACCCCATCTGTGTATTTCATCGCACTTCTGAATTGTGCCTAGTTAATACGATTATATGGATTAGGAGCAGGAGTAAGCCTCTGGAAATCGGACAGTGATTTATTTGTTGCAGAATACACAGTCTCTCATTTCATCTTGTAAATATAGTAGTTAACTGCCTGCTGTCCTGGATATGAGATTGTCATCTATATATTCTTATGGAAAGTATGTTTGGAAGAAAGACTGGAACAAAATACAGTGAACTTTGTGGAGACTCTCCTCAAATGGCAGGATAACACTGGTTATCTACACAACAGGTCCTGGAAGATGGTCAACTTCATGAATGATGTCCTCTGGATTATCTGATTATCTTGCAGCTCTTCCAGCACAAGGAGCTATCCCCAATTGAATGTTACAGATTGACATAATACAAGGTCTGGTATAACAACACTGGAGCTTGGTGCAGCTTTTGCAAAGGCTCTATAGCAAAAGGCCACAGTGTAAGGTCATGCTGTCATTATACAATAATGGCTGAATTGGGCTTAATTAAAATCCATCGACTGTTTGCTCAAGGAATTGGAAAATTTATATTACACTCAATTAATATAAATAGTATTAAGAAGTACCGAGATTGGCAACATGTACTATATTATGAATAAAGTGTATTTTGGGGGAAGAAATTCCAGCTGTTTTGCATCTGGTAAGTAGACAAGTCTTGTTCTGAGAATAACTACATGTATAACATTATAAATAAAGTGTATTTTAGGGAAAAAATTATGACTGATTTGGATCTTGGGCGAAGATATATTCTGATCGTTAACTACATTTTAGTCACTACTTTAGCTTCAACATGTTTACTTAAACCTGAAGTGGAGAGGCAATGTACACATGGGTGAAAACAGGGAATCCGAGTAAAGCAAGACAAGTGAAAACTCTGCCTTCCATGCCCCGGGAGCAATTGGGAGGAGAGTGAATTGACGGGCTGTCATTGGGGTAAGAGGAAAACAGCTCAGTGTTGAAACGAGAAGTCCAGCCTCAAATGGTGAGGGTGATATTCTGGTCCAGAATTGGAGGTAATAGCCCAGAACAGGGGAAAATCTTGTGCTTTCTAGTGAGGCGCCTTTTTAAACAAAAAGATACTTGTCTTCCGAGGCTCTGCAAGTCCTGGATCAGACTTCTCTCTATATTCTAATCCTGGCATATATTTAAATCAAAACTCTGTTTCCTTCCTCTACAAGATCCGATTAGCCGCTTAAAGGAATAAATTAATAAAGGGATAATAGCAGGGTGAAAAGGAAGCAAGATTGATGGAGGCAAGTAATTTTCACTGCCTGTCGAATATCTTCCATTCTAACCAGTCATTCTTGGAGCTTAATTTCTGAAGTTGATCAGTCCTTTATAATTCAGAATTATAGGATGATGTGGCATGGAGAATCGACGAGAATGGAAAACTAATTTTCATTTTAAAATCAGCTCTGTTTTCAGTATTTGTTAGTCTTGCAAAACCATTTGTTTCAATAAGAAATGTTTATTTTGTTTCAATGAGAAAAGCTTTGTGAGATATTAGTCAGCTTAAATCTAACTTAAGTCACTGTTAAACCGTTCAATAAACTATGTCACTGTTCTTTAACAAATGTGAATGTTTGTTTGTCTTGAGTTTTCAAATTGAGCTTTTTTTTAAATAGCCTGTCTTCCAACCAGTGCTAGCTGCAGACGATTTTCAAGTCTTTAAGTCATTGATGTTGCAGAAAAATGTAGAATTGCAATTACAAGCTCTTCGAATGATTCAAGAGCGAAATGGTAAGAAGAAAACTAAGTTACATAATATTATTATGGTTACTATTAAATTTCTGCTGATGTATACATCAGTGACACTGAGCAACTGTTGGTCTTGAGAGCAGAGTTTTACCAAAACATTATTTGGTTTAAAAAATTGCAGGAGGATGGTGAGAAACCTTCATGATACATGATTACATTATGAAAGTTTGATGATTGCATTTTAGTTGATATCATCTTTTAATTTGGCCGTATAGTAATAGTCTGTTAGCAGATTTCTTTCACTTTTCTACTTTATATTTGTTCTAATACTTTCCAATTTTGTATCTTTAATAGTCTATGTTCCAGAGGATTTTTTTTGTCCCTTTATTGCATCAGTTTATCATTCTAATCAGATCTCACAATTAGGATAAAAATTTAACTGTGTAACCCATTCTTAACGTAATCCTAAAAACCCTGGTATCATTCTGGAAAATACGCCCTGCATCTCTATCATCATTTACTGAACTAACCAAATTTGGTCAGGATGTGGTCTGCAAAGGCCCTATGCTGTTTAAACACAAATTCCTATCCTTTTACATTCTCAATGTGCTGAAATAAACATCCACATTCCAACAGCTTTTAAGAATAGGTTTGCATTTGCACAATGACCTCTAATGATCTGTGAACTAGTTAGTGCAACCAATTGTACACCTCAACAATTTGCAGGCCTTTGTCATTGGAAAAATATTCTGTTTTTTCCCCTTGTTAATCTACAGTGTATGAGGTTGTACTTCTCTGTAATAGATTCCATCTACTCCAGCCATGTCCACACACTGTTATGACTAAATATATTGCTGTCAAATACTTTCGAACATTTTATTTGATAGATCATTTTATGTAAATACAAGTTGTTTTTAGTATGTAAAATGCCTATCATAATTTTGGAATCGTAAGTGATTGGAGCAGAATTAGGCCATTTGGCCCATCAAGTCTGCTCCATCATTCAATCATGGCTGATCTAGCTCTCCCTCCTAACCCTATTCTCCTGTCTTCTCCCCATAACTGCTGACACCTGTACTAATCAAGAATGTAAATCTTTCATTCCTTTACCCAGTCATTGATATAGGTGGTGTAGCTGAGACCAAGCCCTAACATCTGACATATACCATTTATGATACACAGTGCTATCTCCTTGCTCCTTGCTTTTTTTCCCCTAATGCTCTTGGTGTCATTGAAACAGGCCCTTTAACTTAATTCATCCACTGCCCACTGAGTCCACTGCCCACTGAGATGTTGAGGCTCCGTAAGGTGCTGGTCAGGCTGCATTTGGAGTATTGTGAGCAATTTTGGGCACCATATCTGTAGAAGGATGTGTTGGATCTGGAGAGGGTCCAGAGGAGGTTTACAAGAATAATCCCAGGAATGAGTGAGTTAACATATGATAAGCGTTTGACAGCACTGGGCCTGTACTCGCTGGAGTTTAGAAGAATGAGGGAGGACCTCATTGAAACGTACAGAATAGTGAAAGGCTTGGATTGAATGGATGTGGAGAGGATGTTTCATCTAGTGGAAGAGTCTAGGACTAGAGGTCTTAGCCTCATAATTAAAGGACGTTCCTTTGGGAAGGAGATGAGGAAGAATTTCTTTAGAGGATGGTGAATTTGTGGAATTCTTTGCCTTTTATGAAATTTCTTTGAACTGGGATATAAATTGCTTTCTGACAGTGATATTGTACCCAAATGCATGTGTACAGCCAGCAATGTTGATTGAAAGGGAAGGAGGGAAAACCTGATACCATAGTATTGAGTTTTCTGCAGTGCATCTATCAATAGTTTTGAGACACAAAGTTGAATAGCAAGATGCCATTTTAGTTTAGAGATACAGCGTGGAAACAGGCCCATCGGCCCAATGGGTCCACGTCGACCAGCGATACCCGCATATTAACACTATCTTACACACACTCGGGACAATTTTTACATTTACCAAGCCAATTTACCTACATACCTGTACGTCTTTGGAGTGTGGGAGGAAACCGAAGATCCCAGAGAACACCCACGCAAGTCACGGGGAGAACGTACAAACTCTGTACAGACAGCATCCATGGTCGTAATCGATCCCGGGTCTCCGACGCTGTAAGGCAGCAACTCTACCTGCTGTGCCACCATGCCGCCCCTTAAATTAAATTTCTTAAATTAAATCAATTTCCGCAAATTCTGGAGACAATACAGAACAAGAACAGGCTCTTCAGCCCACAATGTCCCTGCCGTACATTATGATAAGTTAAACTAAGCTCATGCCTGCACATGATCCATATCCCACCACTCCATGTGCCTATCTAACTGTTTCGTAAATGCGACTATCATGTCTGGGTCCACCACCACCTCTGGCCGCATGTTCTAGGCACCCTCCACTCTCTATGTTTGAAATAAACTTGGCGTATAAGAGAAAAGACCAATCAATGAGGCATGAGTAAATATTACTTAATCAAACTTGATTAAATATTTTAATAAACAAAGTCCTGCACAATGCTTTTGATGCTGTTTGATGTGTTTTGCATAACCCTGTGTATTTTAAATACATAATCAAGCCTCAGCTATGAAGCACAATGCCTGCCCATAATTCTTACAAGGAAACAAAGTAACATTTCATAAGGTCATAAGTGATAGGACCATTCGGCCCAACAAGTGTGCTCTGCCATTCAATCATGGCTGATCTATCTCTCCCTCTGAACCCCATTCTCCTACCTTCTCTCCATAATCCCTGACACCCTTACTAATCAAGAATCTATCCATCTCTGCATAAAAATATCGATTGACATGACCTCGACAGCCTTCTATGGCAAAGAATTCCACAGATTCACCACCCTTGACTAAAGAAATTATTCCTCACCTCATTTCTGTTCATGAAGTCTTCTGCGGACAGTGGTCATTGACAAATCCACTCCTGGAGAGTGTTTATGAACTGTTGGACAGGTGTTTGGGTTTTTTTTGTTATTATGGAGAAAATTCTTCTGTCATCAGCTGTGGAGGTCTTCCTTGACCTGCCAGTTCCTTTGCGATTAGTAAGCTCACCAGTGCTCTCTTTCTTCTCAGAGCCTCAGGTTTGGCAGATGTATCTAACAATTTTGGTCCTCATGTTGATAAACAGCAATAAAAGTTTCCAAAGGTGATGGAAAGACTGGCTGAGAGTGCTCTTATACCTGCATCAAAGAGGCAATTAAACACACCTGAGCAATTGCAAACACCCGTGAAGCCATGTGTCCCTATACATAACTAAAACGTTGATATTGTTATCTTCCGATTTGGCGGTCTTTCTATTTGCGCAAAAACGGTTTGCGATAGCGCCAAGACTTTTCACCAGTTTACTCATCGTTCCCCTGTGCTGCCAAGTTTTGTTCCGATCGGTTGAATGTCGTAAAAGTCAGCAAGGTTTAAAAATCTTAAAAACCACGTGTGCGTTGATCGATCTCTTCTGCCAGTCGGCGCCGCACGGATTAGTCTCTTCCCCTGTCACTCCCCGGGACGGTCCACCCTTTCCTGTGCCATCTCGTCTTTACTGGAGCTAAGGGTGGCCGGCCAAGTTTTCCAACCGGACTTTCAGAGGGATCCTAAGCAACCCCGCCCCAAGCAGCAGCCCCGCCCCAAGCAGCAGCCCTGCCACAAGCAGCCGCCCAGTGTCGGAGACCCAGCCCAGCCCGGAGTCAGAGATGTTGCCAAACGGAAAGCGGAGACTTTAATCCGGGCGGAGAACAACCAGCACCCAGCGCCCGCTGTGAGTCGCCATTGCACCGCCAATTCCAGCCACGATCGCTCTGGTCCCCTCGCTGGCTCCTCCCCCGTGATGCCCCCCTCTCCCCCATGGCTCTTTCCCCATCTTTTCTCCGAGCTCACTCCCCCCTCGCACACACCCCTCTCCCCCCACAACTGCCCCCCGCCCACACACCCCTCCCCCCACAAGCCCCCCTGCCAACAACACCCCCGCCCACACACACCCCCCTGCCCACACACACCCGCCCCCGACACACACACCCGCAAAACAACACTTTTTCTCACAGAGAGTGGTGAGTCTGTGGAATTCTCTGCCTCAGAGGGCGGTGGAGGCAGGTTCTCTGGATGCTTTCAAGAGAGAGCTAGATAAGGCTCTTAAAAATAGCGGAGTCAGGGGATATGGGGAGAAGGCAGGAACGGGGTACTGATTGGGGATGATCAGCCATGATCACAGTGAATGACGGTGCTGGCATGAAGGGCCGAATGGCCTATTTCTGCACCTATTGTCTATTGTCTAATCTGCTAGAAACAGCATTCTAGATGAAATTGCAAAAGTGTACAATGTTTGGTTTGAAAAAATATATAATACTGCTGCACAATAATATGAAGTTGTAGAAAAAGCATGGTGCGTTTAATAGTCATTTAGGATTGTTGCTATGTTAACAAACCAGAGATTTTGTGGGGCTATCAATGTTTGATGTGAAATATTATGAACCTTAAATATGGAAAATTACTTTGGATATCATGGAGCATAGTTGCAGACAATTTGTTATCTACCAAAAATAAAAATAAACACGTATCTATGATCAGCACTAGTAAAATATTTTGGTTTTAAAATGAAATTAATCATAAACGAACTCCAGCTAGAAACAAAATAGCATGTATTTAAAGCTGTTTTAACCTCATTTGTGTGAAAACCAAAGGAACATTTTACCAGAGAGAAAAACATTTGATCTGTTGAGGCAAAGCTAACCTTTTGCTTGGCTAATCTTAAATTAGCGTACCTCCTTTTCTATCCACTTACACTTGTGCATTTCACCTTGTTTCAAATATTTATTTCCTGAGGCAGTCCAACTGCTGGATCTGGAAATACGAGTTTTTATTCCTTTCTCCTCCCCCCTCTCCCCCTCCCCCCCTCCCCCCCCCTCCCTCCCCCTCCCCCCCCTCCCCCCTCTCCCCCCCCCCCCCCCCCCCCCTCCCCCCCCCCACCTCCCCCCCTCCCCCCTCCCCCCTCCCCCCTCCCCCCTCCCCCCTCCTCCCCCCCCTCCCCCCACCACCACCACCATCCCTACCACCACCAAGGTTATGATTAAACCTTATCCTGTGGTGACTGTGAAACTACTAATTGTTGGACAACATGTTCAGTTTATTAACCTTCTAATCTGCTGTTGAAAACCAAAACAAAGGAAATAAAAATATAAAATGCTGGAGATTCTCAGCAGGTCGGGTGTATTTTGCAGGGAACATAAATATAATTCATGTTTCAAGATGATAACATTTTTCGATCAGAACATCAACAAAGAGACTGTAAAAAAAAAAATGTTTTTTTCCTTGGCAGGAGCTCTCCCTGAATGTTTGACGGATGGAAAGGATAAGATCAGTGAACTGGAGCAACAGGAACTTAGAATATTGAGAGAGGTGCTAAAGTGAGTAAATGCATTGGAATGCATTTCTGCTCCTGACCATTTATTTCAAGCTAAGCAGTGACTGAACTTAACTATTATTATTAATTGTATGTTAGCAACTAGGAGATCTAGCAGGCCTTGGCAGACCAAGTGCAAGTGTTCAGCGAAACGTTTGCCTAATCTGTGTTTGGTCTTGCCGATCTAAAGACGGCCAAGTTGGGTGCACCAAGTGGAGTAGATAAGGTTAGAGTTGATGTACATGAACCTTTATCTCACCTGGAAGGACTTCTGGGATCCTTGGATGGACAAGAGAGAGGATGTATGGGGACAGTTGTTGTCACCGGTGGTTGCAGAGGAAAGTACATGGGGAGGGCTAGTTTGGTGTGAAAGGATGAGGTATCTTGGTCGGCTTAGATGAGTTGATCAAAGGGGTTGTCTCCATGCTGCATGACTATCTATATACTTGACATTTAGCTTCTATCTTCAATTTTCCACTTGCATTTAATGATACAGTTTTCATGCTCAGTGTTAACTGCTGTATTAAATGGTTCCTCTTGCCGTTTGACATAATTGCTTGGTGTAATTGATATTTATTTTGTTTTCTGCTCTCCTTTCACTCCCTTAAATTGGACTTTCCCTGATCTGTGAACTTTGTTATGCGTGTGTCCTTCTCAATTATTACCGTCCTGGATTATTTTACGAACATCTCTCTGGCCTAGATACTACTATTTTTTCGGGATTGGTTCATTCTGCTTTGAGATTTTTGCATCCCTGTATAGTTTATTCCATGTGCACTTGACCTGACTCTTAGCCAGTTGATTTCAGGGTATTATGACCACTTTTTAAAATCCTTTCATTAATTTGCTAAAATATATCCAACTTCCTTCTGTTATTCAGCGACAGTCTATTTTGCTGTAATTGATCTTTTTTTTTTTTTTCGTGCTTTTTATCATTTCTTTAGACAATCTAAAGATGAATATGAACAGGAGATGGCAAAACGATGTGCTGCAGAAACAGGAGCTAAAGGTGGAATATTAATACAAAGTGACTTGGAGAAAGCAATTGTGGAAAATGCAGACAAAGAGACAGCACGACTATCCAGACAACACCAACAAGGAAAGGAGAATTTAGAACGGGTAATAAAATTACTTATAAATAGTACTCTGCAAATGAGATGAAATGTTCTGTAATGTGGTAATATTAAAGAATTCTCTTTTGACAGTGAACAGGATAAATGCCCAAATATTGCTACACATAGTTTTCCTATTAATCTCGCAACAAGATGTCCAGAGACTAATGTGCTTGTCATTTGATCTCTGGCATCTGTGAGCGTAGCAAACTGCAAGGAGATTTTCAACCAATGGAATTGAAGAGACTTTACTGAACCATGCTCACTGAAAAACAGGAGGCAAAAGCAAATGGGAGATGTAACTAATATTTAAATTGTACAGGAAATGAAATGAAGATTGAAACTTTGGATGGAACACGTGACGATAATAAACTGTTAAATATAAAACCATCTGAGAGCCTGTGGAGTCTTGTAGGAAACATGAACAGATGATGTATACAATATTTTTTACCTTTGTGATCCTTCACACTTGTTTTCCATTGATCAGGAATATCCATAATTGCTTGAAGCTGCTGCCCATCATCCTCAGCTGCTTGTTCAGTCTTGGTCCAGATATTGAGCATTAGTCTCATCTGCTCTCGCATCCTTTAGTTGGATGAAGAAGACCTAGCAGCAGGCAGCATAGCCTTGAGGCCTTGCCACCAGAATGCTTTTGGTGGAACGCTTTGGCAGAAGGCATAGCTGAAAGAGATGCTTTGATCTTGTCAAAGCTCGTAATTAAAAAAAAAATTAAATGCTCCTGAATTCTGGTACATTTTGAAAAACAAAAAATATATAAATGATTTAAGAATATATATTTTTGAAATATAATTGAAAATCGAAGAGCACCTTGAAGTGATGAAGTAACATAATTTTTTTTAAAGTCAACTTATTTTACTCTTTGCCAATTAATTCATTTGCAGTACTGGCATATCTATTGAAATCAGTGTGATCTCTGATCCAATGTCTAGTCTGACCTGGTGTTGATTTGGAGAGATGATATCCCCAAGGTAAATCTGGGGAATCATAGCAAAATTAGGCACCATCCCTGCTAGTGCATACATGGCATAATGGCAGATGTAGTGCCATCTGTCACTTATTAAATATTGGACTGTGCTGTTGGCATTACAGGAATCTAAATGTATTTCTCTGCTTCAGTCAATTGTGCTAAATGTGCTTCTATAATTGTGGCTGAATATCGTATATTGAATGAAATTGAATTTTGTAATTGGTGTACAATACAAAGGATGTCCAATGTCCAACAGAGTTGTTGCACCTTTTTTCTGTGCTAAAACATAGTTGTGTGTGATGCTAATGCCAATTTGCAATATTCACAAATTGATCATAATGATTACAAAATGAATTAAAAATTATCATTAGCATAGTTTCATTTCAAAAGATGTATTGAATTGTGACGGGTATATATCCCGGCAGAATCAATATCATTTTAATATGATACCATAATTTTAATGTGCAGCATCAAGTGAGAATCTTTAGTTCTCAAAGAGACTACTTGAAACAACTGCACACCAGCAGCAGAAGGAAGGTATGAGGGAGATAAGGCGAGAGCAGAAAATGTCTTCACACTTATGCCCCCCCCCCCCCCCCCCCGCACCCTCAGAGTCAGCTGGCCTCCCATCGTCATCTGACTCACCTGGTCCCATAACTGAACTATGTGTGGGGAAATAACTGAGACAAACCTAACATTATTTTCGCATTAGTTGCGGTCTTCAAAAAATATTGGTTGGTTTAATATGTGCAGTTTCCAAAGGGTTTTGGAGTGTTCTACAAAGTGTCCAGTTGTTAGCAGAGTTGCCTATATTGTGTTCTTTAGTTTTGTTGTGACTATTCAAGGAAAGTCTATTTTGGGAATTTGGAACTCCAATTTATTTCACAATAACTTGAAATGTAAACTGCAAGATGACTGATGTCATCAGATGCCCATCTAATGTTGGAAAATATTGGACGTGCTGACATGCATTGTAATCGCACGTGTCTTTTACAATTTTGCGTCAGGTACAATTTCATTCACCTGAATAATTATCTGCAGGACCACAGAGTGCAAACCTGTCATGGAGGTACCTGGTGGATATTGGCTAAAATACACTTGAATAAGTTTGAGGTGCAAGTTTACAAATCTTTATTGGGGTACTTTCTGCCACAATAAATCTTCCCATGTCTCTTAGCCACTTGTCCACCAACACGTCCCAACCTCAACCGAAGATCCCACCTATTTCTCCTAATTTGTATATTAGTGGTCATTTTACTAAAAGATAACTAGAGGACAGGACAAGAGATTGTATTTTGTGTTGCCGGAGGTGGAAGTGGTGAACTGAACATAATTGTATGGGGCAAGCTTGTATTTCAAGGGAAGCAATGAATACATTTATCTCAAATTTAATTCCTGTTGCCACATTTAATCTGTTAGGGTTGGCTTGGTGTGAGAATCCCAGCCTCCGTGATTTAAAAACTCATCTGAAATAGAGGTGGCTAGTTTTGTTAAATGACTTAATGGACCAAGAGATTGATGATTTAACTTATCCCCTCTAAAACCATAAATGGATGGATTGTCATGTTGGATTCAGCTTTGAAAACTTTGAAAAATATTTTTATCAAGCATTCCTTGGAAGTTAAAATGTATTATTTTTTTTATCATTATAAAGTAGGTTTTAACATGTGTAAACATATTAAACTGATCTTATTCTTTGTAAAAAAAATTGGAACTAAACCACAAAATTATTGTAGTTCAAAAATATTTTGAAAATTGTGCCCTTAGCTTAATTAGCTACACGCATTTTTTCATACCATTTTAGTATTTCCTTATTACTTCCACTGTTTTCCCCCCGCTGTTAATGAATGTAATTGTGGCTGAATGATGATACAAAATTATATTTATTTATTATAATTGCTACCACCTGCCACGTTATTATGTTTTAATGTTATTTTTTATGCCATTATGTGATTGAAATAACTGTGAACGTGCAGAATATTGAAATGGATCAAAATTGCAAAATAAATCTATCATTAAATATATATTACATTTGTATACCTAATAAATTTCCAGCATTGTAAATTTAGACTAACTCATTGTATTTCACTAACTAATTTCATGAAATGCATGACTAAACTTGAGAAAATGTTAGAATTTGTTGAGGTCACATGGATAAAAATAGTGAAGTTTGTATTAACATCTTAATAATGTTCAGACATCAGCACATTTAGACAATGGTGCAGGAGTAGGCCATTCGGCCCTTCAAGCCAGCACCGCCATTCAATATGATCATGGCTGATCATCCCCAATCAGTTCCCTGTTCCTGCCTTTTCCCCATATCCCCTGACTCTGCTATCTTTAAGAGCCCTATCTAGCTCTCTCTTGAAAGTATCCAGAGAACCGGCATCCACCGCCCTCTGAGGCAGGGAATTCCACAGATTCACAACTCTCTGTGAGAAAAAGTATTTCCTTGTCTCTGTTCTAAATGGCTTACCCCTTATTCTTAACTGTGGCCCCTGGTTCTGGACTCCCCTAACATCGGGAACATGTTTCCTGCCTCTGGCGTGTCCAAACCCTTATATGTTTCAATAAAATCTTTTCTCATCCCTCTAAACTCCAGAGTATACAAGCCCAACTGCTCCATTCCCTCAGCATATGACAGTCTGCAAATTTGCTAATGTTACTTTGAATCCCTTCATCTAAATCATTGATATATATCGTAAATAGCTGCAGTCCCAGCACTGAACTTTGCAGTACCCCAACTGTCACTGCCTGCCATTCTGAAAGGGACCCGTTAATCCATGCTCTTTGTTTCCTGTCTGCCAACCAATTTTCTATCCATGTCAGCACTCTACCTCCAATACCATGTGCCCTAATTGTGCCCACTGATCTCCTATGTGGGACCTTATCAAATGCTTTCTGAAAGTCCAGGTACACTACATCCACTGGCTCTCCCTTGTCCATTTTCCTAGTGACATCCTCAAAAAATTCCAGAAGTTCAGTCAAGCATGTTCCCATTCGTAAATCCATGCTAACTCGGACCGATCCTGTTACTGCTATCCAAATGTGGCGCTATTTCATCTTTTATAATTAACCCCAGGATCTTCCCCACCACCAATGTCAGGCTAACTGGTCTATAATTCCCTGTTTTCTCTCTCCCGCCTTTCTTAAAAAGTGGGATAACATTAGCTACCCTCCAATCCACACAAACTGATCCTGAATCTATAGAACATTGGAAAATTATCACCAACGCATCCACGATTTCTAGAGCCACTTCCTTAAGTACCCTGGGATGCAGACCAGCAGGCCCTGGGATTTATCAGCCTTCAGTCCCATCAGTCTACCCAACACCATTTCCTGCCTAATGTGGTTTTCCTTCAGTTCCTCCGTCACCCCAGATACTCTGGCCACTAGTATATCAGGAAGATTGTTTGTGTCCTCCTTAGTGAAGACGGATCCAAAGTGCCTGTTCAACTTCTCTGCATATCCTTGTGCCCCATAATAAATTCACCTTTTTCAGTCTTCAAGAGTCCAACTTTGGTCTTAACTAATTTTTTCCTCTTCACATACCTAAAGAAGCTTTTACTATCCTCCTTTATATTCTTGGCTAGCTTACCTTCGTACCTCATCTTTTCTCCCCGTATTGCCTTTTTAGTTATCTTCTGTTGCTCTTTAAACATTACCCAATCCTAATGCTTCCCGCTCATCTTTGCTACATTGTACTTCTTTTATTTTTATACTGTCCCTGACATCCCCTACTCCCCTTGGAATCTTTCTTCCTCTTTGGAATGAACTGATCCTGCATCTTCTGTATTATTCCCAGAAATACCTGCCATTGTTGTTCCACTGTCATCCCTGCTAGGGTATCTTTCCAGTCTACTTTGGCCAGCTCCTCCCTCATGGCTCCATATTCCCCTTTATTCAACTGTAACACTGTCACCTCCAATTTACCCTTCTCCCTCTCCAATTGTAGATTAAACTTGACCATATTATGGTCACTATCTCCTAATGGCTCCTTAACCTCAAGTTCCTTTATCAAATCCGGTTTATTACAACACTAAATCCAGAATTGCCTTCTCCCTGGTAGGCTCCAATACAAGCTGCTCTATGAATCCATCACAGAGGCATTCCAGAAACTCCCTTTCTTGGGGTCCAGTACCAACTTGATTTTCCCAGTCTACCTGCATGTTGAAATCTCCCATAACAACCGTAGCATTACCTTTACTACATGCCAATTTTAATTCCTGATTCAACTTGCACCCTATATCCAGACTACTGTTTGGGGGCCTGTAAATAAGTCCCATTAGAGTATTTTTATCCTTACAATTCCTTAGTTCTATCCATACTGACTCCACATGTCCTGTTTCAATGTCACCCCTTGCAAGCGACTGAATGTAATTCCTCACCAACAGAGCTACCCCACCCCCTCTGCCCACCTGTCTGTCTTTTCGATAGGAGGTATACCCTTGTATATTCAGTTCCCAGCACTGGCCCTCTTGCAGCCATGTCTGTAATTCCCACATCATACTTGCCAATTTCTTACTGACCCTCAAGCTCGTCCACTTTATTTCCTTATATCGCGCATTCATATACAACCGGTATATGCCAGTATAAATACTGCCAGTGATGAGACTTGCAACTAAGGCTTTTATCTTACAATTATAAAAGCATTAATTATCTATCCATCATTACTGAATTAAATGGTAATCATTGATGAATTGCAGTGACTTCCTGTGAAGTTAAGAAATAATTTAGGGTCATGCAAGAACTCTCTTGAAATCTCCTTCCTGAGCCAACTTTTCATGGTAACCTGCGCTGGTGTGAAGATGACAGGAGATAAAGTTAATAATATGGGAGATGGAGGCAGGTTCAGCATAATATAGAAAAATTAGAATACCATTTGGAGAGCATGCAATTTTGACAAATCCCATATTTAGTTTCAAGATTACTCCAGTTTACACAGAAGGTTTCCATTTCCTTGTCTGAAGTTAAGGAAGAAAGTGTACAGTATTTATAGATATTAAGGAACCTGTTGCTTTGTAAGTGCAATGAGGTTGACTATTTTAACATCCCAAACTTTTTTACAGGCTGTTCAGAAATCTTTACAAAAGAGAGCATCAACAAGAGAAGATGCAGTTGCATCCACAAGTAACCTAGATGAGGTAGTAGATGAACTTGCAAGATTCTTAGTCTTTGTCACGAGGTAGTTACTAATTCGTGAATCAATTTTGTATTCTTTGAAAATTCACACTGCTTTAAAAATGAAGGTTATGTTTTGGAATAACAAATTACCACCATTGAACAGATAAGTAGATAAATCCAACATATGTTGCATTATTTTTGTACACATCAAAATTACAGGGCATTGTCTAAACATCTATATTTTTACATAGTGCATTAGAATTGATTATTGCTGTGGCTTGGAAGTAATTCTATTTTCAGTTTTGCTCTCTAGTTCCATTCAATAATTGAGATATTTATACGTACTGTCAACCATAAATTTGTTTCTTTAAAGACAACATCCCATGAACTGCTCTTTTTGATATCCTGAAGGTTTAGATGGATATTAGGGATGTCAAAGAGGAGCGTTACACAAGAGCTGTTGGTGTGATGTAGTTTGTTCTCTTTTTCTCCTGAAAATATGGTTCATAAATTCAAGTGTGCAACTCGAGGGGAATGGCGACTTCTGCGGCTTCCCAGATATTATTCACTGGGTCTCATTATAACAGAGCTGACAAGAATCAATAGCCTGCCAGAGAAGAGTACTGAAAAGTTGGGTTGCTGCGAGAGCCACAGGTAAGTGTATGTGTAGCTTAGTTTGAAAGATTATGCGATCAATAATTGTTGGAGGGATGACAATAGTGGGAAAGTGGAGCAAAGAGCTCGGAGTCCGAGTTAGATAGAGTTGGGAACAGAGGCAGCAACCGAGTGGAGGCGTGGCTGAGTACAACTGAGTTTGGAGAGGTGCAGATACAGTTTGGTTTCTTTGTTGTACCTAAATAAATCAGTTTTACTACATTTGTTTCCTGTTGAATGGTTATGTAAATAATCATTACAATTTTCTCATAGAGTTGTGCTGCACGGAAATATGTCCTAAAGCCCAACTCATACATGCTGACCAAAATGGCTGTGTATGCAAATCTTATTTTTCAGCATTTTGGCCTCTCGGTCTCCATTCTTTATCCACGTACCTTTCCAAATGTTTTTTTAAACACAGTGATTGCACCTATCTCTACTATTTCCTCTAGCAGCTTGTTCCTTTTCCCTCACACCTTCCTCTGTGTGAAAAGGCTTGCTCTCAGATTTCCTTTAAATATTTCTCCTCTCACCTCAAACCTATGTGTTTTAATTTTTGACTCATCTACTTTTTTAATTATCTATCCTATATATGCACCTCATAATTTTATAAATTCCTCTAAGGTCCAGTGAGAACAATCCCAGTCTGTCCAATCTATCCTTGTAACTAAAGCCATGCATTTCAGGCAGCATTCTGGTGAATCTCTTCTGCACACTGGAATATTGCATTGGGGGACCAGCCTTCCCGTGTGAAGCTGGGACCCAACGGGTCCCACTTAGTCTAGTGTACATAACTAAAACTCGCATCTTGTATATATATTTGTGTATATGTATGTATATGCCTGAAATACAACCAAAACGGTACACAATAGCGCTACAATTATAGGCCCACCTTACTCACCATTTGCCTGGGGTGTGCAGTGGCAAGTTTCATTCGATTTGACAAAGTAATTCCCTTTAAAAACTTTAATTTACTCTCTACCTCCCGGGCTCGCTGTGCTCCCACTTGCCGGCCCCATCAGCCGCGCGTGTGCAGTTGGGGAAGGGTTGCTGGCCCGCCACCATTTTGAGATCGCCATTTTGACGAGTCACAACGGGGATCTCTGGCGTCACAACGGGGACCTGTTAGCCGCGCCTGCGCAGTTGGGGGAGGGTTGCCGGGTCTGGATCACCTTTTTTACTGAACATCGCCTCGTGTAAGGGTGAGTGGTGGAATATTGTGTTGGGGGAGAGGGACCCAACGGGTCCGCGCTTGGTCTAGTCCTTTCGATAACATGGTGAACAAAAAGCACACAATATGCCAAGTGTGTCCTAACCAATATCTGTTACAACTGTGACATGATGTCCTAACTTTTTTACTAATACCCCTACCCAAGCAAGCGAAATGCCTTTTTTGCCGCTCTATCCACACCCGTGTCATCATTTTCTGGAAGCTATGAACTTGCAACCCAAGTTCCTTCTGCACATCCACACTTTCCAATGCACCATAACTCTTTGCAGCCGTACTGTCTTCACTTGGTAACTTTGCACCTGAAATAACATTATAAGGCACTGGAGCAGGCAACGTAATGCGACAAGCCTCCTGTACATGCTTTTGATGTTGAGGTATATGGTATATATACACACTGAACTGTTCTGTATTATGCTTACAATATTCTGTTGTGCTGCAGCAAGCAAGAATTTCATTGCCCTATCTGGGACACATGCCAATAAACTTTCTTGACTTGAGGTACAGTGTGCAACCTAAATGTAGACAAAAATGCTGGAGAAACTCAGCGGGTGAGGCAGCATCTATGGAGCGAAGGAATAGGTGACGTTTCAGGTCGGGACCCTTCTTCAGACCTGAATGTGACTACCGGCTGATCCTCTCTCCAGCTAGGTGACAGTATTAAACAATAATAGTATATGTGGTCTGATCTTGGTAAGATGATCTAACACTTGTTACACGAAAAATCCAGCTGTTGAACATTACTAAATACATTTAAATAAATTAATATATCAAGTTTTGTGGATACCCAAGAACTTCAGGTGGCAGACGTTTAGTCGTTGGTACCTTCCATTTAAGACATTAGACATCTGTGGTATGATTTCCAGTACAGCAAGATAACACAAATATATATCTGCATAAAATAGCAGATGCTCTACCAGGGGTATGTTCGTGAATGGTGAGGTTTGGTTTAAAAACAACTTGTAACCAATTCAAAGGTAATCTTCAGTGCTCGCGATTGCAAGACATGTGTCATCAGAGTTTATGCGGAAGACAAATGGTTGCAGAAAAAGCAAGATAATATATTACTAAATAAATACATTTATCATTTCCCCCCACTCTTTCCTGTGCCCCACCTGGATGTGCATCTATTTCCCCTTTCCCCTTCTACCTATAATCCTTCTTCTGGCTTCACATTTTACGCTACTTCTATCCTTATCTACTTATCTTTCACTTTTTGTCTTTTCAACTCTGGCCTTTCTCCAAATTATCTGCCAATCAACACTGCTACATTACATCCCCCCCCCCCCACCCGTATGCACCCAGAGGCAAAGCCTGGCATTGTCCCGTTTACATCTCGCTTCCAGCTTTCTCCCCTACTACAATAAGTTTGAAGAGGGGACCTGACCCAAAACATATTTTATGCATGTTCTCCAGAGATGTGCTACCTGATCTGCTGAGTTACTCCAGCACCATTTTATTGTAAACTAGCATTTACAGTTCCTTGTGTCTGCAAGGACATTTATCAGTTCCTCAGCATCTCTTTATTCTTAGCTCAAGGAACACCTGATCAGAATTGTGTTGATATGGTGGAAATAATGTGACAAAATGATTAGTTCTGTTCCCTTTATCACTTATGGGAGTGTAACACCACCCTTCATGAGGAAGTGATTTGGCTGAATTTGTCCAGGAATATTGTAAAGAAAGGGTGGGACTGACTCATCAAATGTAAAATTCCAATTCCATGAACACAACCATTAGTGGCACAAGGATGTAGTTAGTGTGGCTGCCTCAAGGCTCCATGTATCTGGATTTAATCGTGACAGTTAATGTCTGCGTATAGTTTGCACAGAGGCCCTGGTTTCCTCCCACATCCCAATGCAGGATATGAAGTTGAATCACAATTGTAAACTACCTTTCAGTGGCAAATCAATCTAGGAGAATTAAACTACTATGATTTCTTCGTTGGGATTGACATGTGAGATTAGGAGAGAAGAGGAGTAAAGTTAGACACCTTTAGATCAGTAGTAAGTAAACTTATTTTTGTCGTCCGCTTGGAGTGAATAGCTTTTGAACCATATGCAGAGGTAGCTTTTTTTCTGTTGTATTAATTACTGTTGGTTAGTTACCTAAAATTGGAGAATTCAATGTTCATACCCTCAGGTGATAAGCTACCTAAGCGCAATATGAGGGGCAGTTCCTCCATTTTGCATGTGACCTCACTATGGCAGTGGAAGAGACCCAGAAGGCCTTGTCCGACTGGAGGAACAGCACCTCATATTCCACTTGGGTAGCATATAACCCAACATTCTTAACATTGAATGCTCCAATTTTAAGTAACTAACCAACAACACCCCTTTCCCCTTTCCTTGTCCCCTTCCACCTACACCCCTTCCTCTGATTTCAGATTTAAGGCCTCTTCTCTCCTAATCTCACAGCCTTTTGTCTTCTTCCCATCTCTGGCCTTTGCCCACCCATCTACCAATCAAAACATTCCACGCCTGCATCTACCTAAAACTTGCCAGGCTTTGTCCCATCCCTACCTCTTGTATTCAATATAACATTTAACAAAGTAAGGTAGATTAAACTCACACTGTAACCTTGCATATTGGTATCATTTACAATTTTACCCCTTGTTTACAATCTTTGCATGTTTCCCCTCAAGTCCGTTATCTTGGTCTCTTTGCTCTCCTTTTTCTATTTATTCTTTTGTTTATCAAACCGTTTCCATTTCCTGTCTCTCTCTGGCTTTCCATAAACTAATCTTGTACATAAGGAATGGATTTAAAAAATATAATTAACTCCATGTTTGACTTTATAAATGTTGCTAGTCACAGCAAGAGAGGTTCTTAACGAACAATTAAGGCCATCCGATTCGAAAGTTGAATATTTGTTTTGTAGTTTGGACAGCAGTTTACAAAATGAGACAAATTTTGTCCAACCGATCCATCAAAAACACAAGTGGGAGCTGTGTGGTTTGAAAGCTAATCCTTTTGCTTAGAATGATGTTTGCACCATGTTAACTATATTGCATTTAATATGAAACATCTCCTGAAACCTTATAGATATCTCATGAATACATGAATTCATTCAAATGGGATTTTAATTGGGCAGGTCAAAAATCATATTCATCAGTCCATCCCCATCAATTATCCTTCAGAGATCAGTCTCAAAGAATGTGGGGCTTTGTTTTCCCATTGCTCTCTTTGTGGGCTTTGCACAGGCACTGTCTATCATATCTGTCCCTCTCGTGTATACCCAACCACTGAAGGGTGATGATGGCGACTGTCAAGAGGCCATTGATATATATTTTTCCTCACTTTTTCTAGGTCTGGAGGTTGTTGGCAAAGCTAGGATTTATTAGCTATTACCAGATGATTTCACGTTATGTCATGTTGGTGGGCCTGGAGTTGCAGATAAATCAAATTGGGTAACAGTAATGAAACCAGTTGAATTTTTATCATCATTATTACTGCTGAATGTTCATTTTTATTAACTAAATTTAAATTCCGCAGCTACCGTGGTGGGATTTGGATTCTTCATGTATTAACCAAGTCATCTGGATTATTAGTCTGGTAATTTAACTGCTGCAATACCACTGTATCCTGAGCCTATTTGTGAAACTAAGTATAAGAGTTAGGGATAGGTAACTCACAAGGTCATGAACTGGTAGCTATGTCGTATATGGTAGAATAGTCCCTGTCATTTATCAGTCCACAACTGGATGTAGTCTAGATGTAGCTGCATGAACACACACATTGCTTTGGATATTTGCTGAGGAGTTGTAAATAGAATTGAACATAGTGCAATCATTGGTGAATATTTCAACTTTTGTCCTTAATATTGAAGGAAGGTTATGATGAAACAGCTGAAGGTGGTTGGACCTAGGAAATCTTGAGGAAACTGTCCTGAGGCAATCTTACAACTATGGTCATAGGCTGGGATGAATTATTATTTGTTTGATGACTTTTTGGAAAATGAGACTGCATCAATAGCATGAAAGGAATAACATTTTACTGGAATTTGTTTTACCTTTAAATGCGATTAAAGGCTTGAAGCTATATAACAACTTTTATTAAATACTTCCTTTGGTATTGCATCATTTGTGAAACTGACTGATTGATTGATTATACAGATGAACCACTTTGTTCTGATGCATTGAGCCTGAATATTTTTTATTGTTTTCAGAGATTTACAAAGTCAGGGCAAACAGCACAAGCTATATCATCAAGCAAGTTGGGTCATGATCATCAATGCAGCTTGTCAGGTAAACACATGATCAACACCAATATAGTTAAATACATTTATTATTAATAACACTTAAAGAAATTAGACCTATATCATATCATGAGTAGCTAAATAAGTTTGATCTACATTCTTTGTTTAGAAGAATGAGGAGAATCTTATTAAAACGTAGAAGATGAGGGTAGGGCAGTGGATGTTGTCTACATGGATTTTGGTAAGGCGTTTGACAAAGTCGCCCATGTTAGGTTGACCCAGAACATTAAGATGCACGGGATTAACAGTGACTTGGTCGTATGGATTCAGAACTGGCTTACTGATGGAAGACAGAGGGTTTTGGTGGAAGGACGATATTCAGGCTGGATTTCTGTGACTAGTGGCGTTCTGTAAGTGGTAACCACAAGTAGATAAAGTGGTAAAGAAGGTATTTGGAATGCTTACCTTCAGTGATCCGGGGTATTGAGAACAAGAGTCAGGAAGTCATGAGGCAGTTTTATAGGACGTTGATTAGGTCGCATTTGGAGCATTAGTCACTCCATTGTAGAAAGGATGATGATGGCTTTGGAAAAGGTGCAAGAGGAGGTTTACCAGAATGATGCCTGAATTAGAGGGTAGAGGTTGGATTGTTTTCTTTCAAATGCCAGTGGTTACAGGGAGAGCAGGTAGAAGTATATAAAATGATGTAAAGCAGAGAGACGATAAACATTCCTAACCTTTTTCCCCAGGATAGACATATCAAATACTAGAGGGTATGGCTTTAAGGGGCAAGTTTAATGTTAATTTTTACACATAGGGTCGTGAGTGTCTGGAGGGGTACGGGGGTAGTGGTGCAGGCTTGTAAGAGACATGGATGTGCAGGGAATAGAAGGATATGAATTATGTGCAGGCAAAAGAGGTCCATGGGCCGAAGGGCCTGCTTTTGTGCTGTACTGTTCTATATTTTATGATCCTTAGACAAGAAAATGTAGACGATGAAATATTTCCATTAGGACACTCAAATGAGCGGACGCAGTTTAAAATGTTCTCATGAGGTACACAGAGACCGCTTGTGGAGGTGGATGAATCTCTGAAATTAGAGAATTCACTCGCATCAGATCATACAAGACAGAAATTGATTTTTTAGATATTCATGTAATGTAAGAGAATGGGATTAGTGCAGGAAAGGAGTGTTGATGTAAATGATCACCGGTAGTTTTATTGAATAGCGAAGTTGGTACAAGAGGCAGAATGGACTTCTACTGCTTCTGTTTTGATTGTTTTATATCTGAATGTATGCATTGATACCACCATTTTAACTCTAAACCTCAAATAACATTTCTTTGGGAAATTGAACTGTTTGAATACATAAGGAACTGAGAATTCATGGGAACGGATTTTATTCTTGGTTACTTCCACTGTGGAAATTACAAATGAACACTGAAATCTGGTTTATTTTAAGGTAATGGGAATGAATTCAAAATACAGTGTGATGTCACGATATGTGTACATTTAGTGCAAACTCTCAGGATAAATTTCTATCTTTATTTTAATTTTTTTTAGTTAATTGCTATTTCTTTTGCTTACTAACTAGGACAAAACAATAGAATATCCAGAGAAGCATTAGGACCAGTACGTGCACCGTTGAAGGGAGAATTGCCTTTTCCTTCAGAATCAATAGAAAAAAAGGCAAACCAAAGTGATGCAGCAGAGACATGGCTACAACAGGCAAAAAAGGAAGCGGGCATTTTGGGTTCTGTTTTGGTTAGTACCTGACTTTAGCTAAATTTCTAAGATTCAAACTGTAAAGTAAATCTATTCAACAATTATTTTATTCCTTTCCAGAAAAATCTAATCACATGGATTCAGATGAAGAGTATTGTAGTGAATTAGAATCATACAGTACAGAAGGAGGCCCTTCAAACCATTTTGTCTTTGCGAACCAAGTACTTTAAATTAATCTTGTTCACCAGCACTTGCCCCATTACCTTCTATGCCTTGTTTAGGTGGTACTAAAATGTTGAGATTTGCTGCCTCCACCATCTAATGGTGAAATCTCACCCCTATTACTGCCCCTCATGATTTGTATGCTTCAGTCAAGTCCTCCTCCTTTCCTCCAGTAATCCAAGGAAAACAAATCTAGCATATTCAGTCTCTCATCAATGAAACGCTCCATCTTGGACAAAGTCCTGGTGAATCTGCTCTGAAAGCTCTCCAAATGCAAGCATATCCTTACAAAGTGTGGCAACTAGAACTGTACATGGTGTTTTAGCTGTGGGAAACTAATGTCTTATAATGTTGTATCATAACCTCCCTGCTTTTATGTTTCATGTGTTGGCAAATGAAGGCAACTATGGCATATGCTGCCTTCCCTGTCTCGTTTACCAGTGCTGCCACCATCTGGGATTTTTGGACTTGTACACCAATGTCCCTCAGCTATTTGATACTCCCCATGGTTGTACCATTCATTGTTTGTCCAACCTTCAATAATCCTCCCACATGCAGTGTCACATTTATCAAGATTAACTTCAATCTGCCATTACTCTGCCTATTTTACCAATTCATCTGTATCTCTTCGGACTATTCTCACTATAAAACATATCATTTTGTGTCATCTGCAAACTTATTGATAATAACTCCACCATTCACATGTAGGTTGTTGATGTAAATAACAATTCTTAAGGGTTCCAGCACGAAACTCTATCTTACACCACTGGTCACAAGCTACCAGTCACAAAAACAACCTTCAGCATCACCTCTGCCTCTTATTACCAATCCAATTTTAGATCAAATTTGCCAGTTTGCTTTGTCTCCCATGTAGGACCTTGTCAAATGCCCGACTGAAATCCAAGTAGTCTACACTGACTCATTGCCCTCATCAATGCATTTTGTTACCTCTTTTGAAAATATCTAATTAGTCAAATAGGTTATCTGCCACTGCCAAAACCCCCAAAGTCCTACTTGATAATTTTTGATTAATGACTATTTTTTCACTTGTCAATAAAATCTGTCCCTCGGAACCATTTCCAATGATTTATCTTCCATTGGGATTAGACTCACTGGCTTTAATCGGCTTATCCATGTTCCCCTTCTTGAATAAAATTAAAATGTTTGGTGTTCTCGAGTCATCTTCCATCTCGACTGTAGCGAGCAATCATTTAAAACTTAATCAGGGACATGGTAAGCTCCTCCTGCCTCCCATAGCATCATGGTATTCATCTTAAGCCATGCTGATTTATTTACTTTAAGTCTACCAAGGCATTTAATACCTCCTTTTTAATGGTAACGTTCTATAATGTCACCGTCTAACTCCCTGAATTCTCCAACTACAATGGCTTTTGCCTGAATGAATACAGTTGAGAAGTATTCATTTATCATCTATGTCTTCTGGTGCCACATCCAGAATGCTCTTTTGTCCCTTCTTTTTCAGGTAACCCTCTTACCCGTAGAAAAGTAAGAGAATGCTTTGGAATTCTCATATTTTTGTGCTCCATTTTTGTTCTCTTAATTTTATTTGCTCTTGATGGGCCTCCCCATTTTCAGATCAATGTCAATTCTATTTGGCCGTACTTTTTCTTCTGTTTCTGCAATCCTTGACAGCTCATAACATTCAGGTTCCCTCAGATGTGTTGTCCTTATCTTAAATCTATACAATGACATGCTGACCCTTACCTGTGGTTGAAGTGATGACTTATCAGATGTAGACTTAATTGCAAGTGCATGCTCCTAGATTACTTTTATAAGGTCATGCCTCACAAAATCGAAATGGCACTCTTTTATCCATCTCACTACAAATTCAGAACCACCCATATCCTTTTCCATAATTGCCTTGAAACACGGCGTTACAAAGATCCAAAAGTAAATATAATTACTCGCTCGCTGACATTCCCTAAAATTAGGTCTGGTATTTCCCCTTCTCAAGTAATAAGAATGTGATAACTGGAAAAAAATTAAAGCTATTCAGCCAGAAGTCGTAGTTGTGAACTAAGTTGTTCAGCCAAGTTAGTCCAATTTTGCTGCATTTGACCTATATCCCTCCAAACCGTTTCTATCAATGTATCTGTTCAAATGTTTTTTAAATGTTGTAATTATACACACCTCTACCGCATTCTCTGACAGTTTCTTCGATACCCACCTGTGTGAAAATGTTACACCTTGGGTCCCCTTTAAATCTTCCACCCTCATCTGAGGGGTTAAAAAAGTATATCTAGTATTGACATTATATTGAATTATTGGCAATTGAGAGTTTAGCCCATCGAACATAGAGACAGGTGTAGTGGCAGACAAGGACAAAATAAAACCTATATATGCTGTGGATGGGTGAAAGGGCTGAAAGTAGATGGATCAGACTACCTTGTCTGTCTTAGTTCTGATGAAGTATTTTATTTGAACTTTAACTATTTCTCTTTTAACCAATGGTGCCTGACCTGCTAAATGTTTCTGGCATTCTGACATCTGGTGGCATGGTGGGTGGCGCAGTGGTAGAGTTTCTGCCTTACAGCACTTGCAGTGCCAGAGACCCGGGTTCGATCCCGACTACGGGTGCTGTCTGTATGGAGACTGTGGGTTTTCTCCGAGATCTTCTTTCCTCCCATGCTCATGATGTACAGGTTTGTAGGTTAATTGGCTTGGTATAAGTGTAAAATTGTCCGTAGTGTGTGTAAAATAGTGTTATGCGCGGGGATTGCGGTGCAGACTTGGTGGGCCGAAAGGCCTGTTTCCACACAGTATCTAAGCTAAAAACAAAACTAAATTTATTGCAGACAACCACAGCTGCAATGTTGTGATTTTCAGTGGTAGGGAGCTCTGTACTATGGAGAGGAATCTATGGTTGAAGAAAAAAACTCCAGCAGAGGTAGTATTCCTCAAACAAACATGATAGCCAAAGAGACTGGGAGAATGGAATGGACTTTTTGTATTCAACAACTCATGAGCAAGTATGACCAGCATGACCATGAGAGCCCCCAAGCTTGTTGTAGATACTGGTTGCTAATAAATTCCCTGAAATGGAAACAGGTTGATAAAAGGATGTCAGAGATGGAGTGACGGGTAGAAACTGGGAGCAGTAATGATTTTTTGGGGGGTTTTGAGTAGGGAGCTAGGGGGTTATTGGTGCACTGGAAATGATGAGGGAGGAATTCTGAGGAGGATAAAAATAAACAAAGTTCAGTGTATCCCAACCACAGGAATTTTAATTTTAGACACATGCTCATTAATTTCCGTGTTAAAATAGTTACTTTATATACTTCCCGCAGTTTGCCATTGGATAACTTATCAAGCTACAAATTCAGACACAGTAGATTGGAAATTAGAAAATGGATTGTAATTGGGGTTATTTAAGGTATAGCTGACTGCTTGCTTTGAATTCAAGTTCCAGCATGTCCATTTTTCAGTAGGTATTAAGAACCTGGTAATTTGTGGTTGCTACCATAAACTCATCCAATTACTGATATCATTCATGGAGGGAAATCATTTGATTTACTGATATCAAACACTGGTGGAGGAACGCAACAGGTCAGGCAGCATCTGTGTAGGGACAGACAACATAAATGCGAAGAAATGTTCCAACCTGATATGCCGTCTGTTCATTCCCTTCACAGATGCTGCCTGATGAGCTGAGTTCCCCCAGCACTTTGTTTTTTTGCTCAAGATTGTAACATTTGCAGCCTCCTGGCTCCATTTACTGATATGATAAGATGCCTTTATTCTCACAGTACATGATTCACTCAAAAGTGAGGAACGCAACAATGATTGATTTTGCCTGTACCACCAGTTAAAATTTATACTGTCATGCTGACAAACTAAAACAAGATTTCAGATTAATTAAAATTGCTGTTTTGCATGGCAGGAACTTTCTGAGAATGAGAGGAGACAACTTCATGAACGTGCAGCATATCTTAAAGAACAGCGAGATAAATTAGTGGCAATGAAGAAAGAACAGAGGGAGAAACATCTACCAAAAAATACAGAAACTCAGCATGTACCACCTACACTAGAAACCAAAGAGGTACTGACAAGATAATCGTTAACTACTGAAAATATATTTATGGCAGATAATTTTGAATTTTGTCTTCAAAATGGGTAATATCATTGGAAGAACAGAATGGATGTGTATCTATATCCCCAAATTTGTATCTTTTATAATTAGCAAGGAATTGTACCAATTATTAATTTACTATTAAAGATTGGACGTTGCCCACTCTTTAATAACGAGCCCTTAAAGTTCCTTGTTGGAGGGAATGACTGAGCTTATCCATGAAACTTTGCAGCTTGACATGAACTTCAATATGTTTAGTTTAAATGCAGTTTTCTCTTTTTTAACAAATCGCCTTCATTAAAACGGCATTTAATTTGTCAATTTCTTCTTATCTTTGATTCTTTTTGATTTCCTGATTTGCATTGTTTTATGCTCCAACCATTTCCCAGTACTGTACTGTTGGTGTTGAAAATGTTTAGGGAAGGAAAACCGTGAATATGGCAATAAGCAGATGTGGTTGGAGGAAACACCAACGAAGGAGATGCTAGACTGGATCGGGTTAAGCAGTATGAATGTTCAGTATTCAGCAGTATTAGTGTTCATGTTGCCAGGAGATCAATAAGATTGTGTGTGGGATTGAATAATGGGAATTTGTGCAGCTCAAAATGATGAGGTTACATACAGTGCCCTACATAATGTTTGGGACACATGGCTTCACAGGTAATTGCTCAGGTGTGTTTAAATGCCTCCTTAATGCAGGTATAAGAGAGTTCTCAGCACCTAGTCTTTCCATCACCTTTGGAAACTTTAATTGCTGTTTATTAACATGAGGACCAAAGAAAATCAAAGAAGCCATTATGAGACTGAGAAACAAGAATAAAACTGTTAGAGACAGCAGCCAAATCTTAGGCCTACCAAAATCAACTGTTTGGAACTTCATTGAGAAGAAAGAGAGCACTGGTGAGCACTTACTAATCGCAAAGGGACTGGCAGGCCACGGAAGGCCTCCACAGGTGATGACAGAAGAATTCTCTCTATAATAAAGCAAAACCCCCAAACACCTGTCCGACAGATCAGAAACACTCTTCAGGAGTCAGGTGTGGATTTGTCAATGACCACTGTCCGCAGAAGACTTCATAGACAGAAATACAGAGGCTACATTGCAAGATGCAAGCCACTGGTTAGCTGCAAAAATAGGATGGTCAGGTTACAGTTTGCCAAGAAGTACTTAAAAGAACAATCACAGTTCTGGACAGATCAGACAAAGATAAACTTATATCAGAGTGATGGCAAGAGCAGGAACTGCCCAAGATCCAAAGCATACCACCTCATCTGTGAAACATGGTGGTGGGTGTGCTATAGCCTGGGCATGTATGGCTGCTGAAGGTACTGGCTCACTTATCTTCATTGATGATACAATGCTCATGGTAGTAGCATAATGAATTCTGAAATGAATAGACACATCCTATCTGCTCAAGTTCAAATAAATGCCTCAAAACTCATTGGCCGGCAGTTCATTCTGCAGCAAAACAATGATCGCAAACATACTGCTAAAGCAACAAAGGAATTTTTCAAAGCTAAAAAATGTTCAATTCTTGTGGCCAAGTCAATCACCCAATTGAGCATGCCTTTTATATGCTGAAGAGAAAACTGAAGGGGACTAGCCCCCAAAGCAAGCATAAGCTAAAAATGGCTGCAATACAGGCCTGGCAGAGCATCACCAGAGAAGACACCCAGCAACTGGTGATGTCCATGAATCGCAGACTTCAAGCAGTTAATGCATGCAGAGGATATGCAACAAAATACTAAACATGACTACTTTAATTTACATGACATTGCTGTGTCCTGAAATGTGGGGGGGGGGGGGGAGACTTTATATAAACACTGCTGTAATTTCTACATGGTGAAACGAAAATGTATAAAAATGGCTTTTATTAAAATCTGACACGTGCACTTTGACCACATGTGATTCTATTACAAATCTCAAATTGTGGAGTACAGAGGCAAATAAATAAATGATGGGTCTTTGTCCCAAACATTATGGAGGGCACTGTATGTGGGAAAACTACTTGTTAGGATGACATTACAGGAATTAAGGTGTGAAAATGTTAACATGCTATCAATGGACAAGAAATAATAATTGCAACCAGAGTAGGAAAAACAGAATGCGATAAATTGAGAAACATTGTTGCACAAATCACCCCGAGTGTCCTTGCGTCATTCATTGAAAACATTCAAGGTGAAGCAAGCAATTAAGCATTTGGGTCTTCACTGCGTCTTTGTCTTGTTTGTGTCCTTACATGGGAGAGATGCAGAGATTCATCAGACTGATTGCCACCCAGGGAGAGATGAATGATTAGAGGTTTAGACCACCCTGAGTATAGAAAAATTAGGGGGTGGGTGGGAGAATTTTATTGTAACACACAAAATAATTTTGTCATAAGAATGTTTTAAACGTTCATTTGCTGGTCAAGTGAGTAGGGGTGGGAGAGAGGCCGATTTAGTGATTTACCTCCTTAACTCACCATGATTTGAGCTGGCTTTTTATTGGTGCAGCATCTCTGCCTACATCAGAGGTCATCGTGGGCAGTGATGCCCGCAAAGGAAAGGCCTTCAAACAACATCAGTGCAGGATTTTTTTTCTTACTCGAGAAAAAGCAAGTATTGGCATCATTGACAGTTGAAGTAATAGATTTCTAGATCATGCAGGAATATAATGACCAGCATAGTTTATCATATTTTTTCTTTACATAGATGTCTGAAGAAGAAAAACAGAAAATTCAGAAAAGGAAACATTTGGCAGAAAAACTTAAACAGGAAGTTATCAAAAAGTAAAATGTGGGCAGCAGACTTTGAAGATTCTAAATCCATCATTTTGATTGAGAGATCTACAATATTTCATGGAACTGCATTAAAGTTGAAGCACTATGTATGACTGTTACCAATGAATTGCAGATGATATTGAAACACTACAGCAAACATTTGAATTAGCTTTCTATCTTTCAAATAATATATAGGCTGCACTGGTAAATTAAATTGTTTGCAACTTAGCATGCTTAATGGTACTTATTGTTCTTGTGTAGTTCAAAATTATTGTTGCATGCAGAATACTAACTTTTAATTACCATCTCATTATTAACCACATGCTTGTGTAATAAATTGACTATCCCAGACCGAGAACTTGTAAACTGTAATGGTATATAGCTCAAGTCCATGGGATCTGGATGCGTCCATACCCAAGAAACACTGAAATTCTGATTAACAAATCAACCAATCTTAAGTTTTGGAAAACAATTTCATCTTTACACTGAAATGTTGAGTCATTTATTTTAAGTAAATACTTAAGACTTGTGAGATATTCAATGAAGGCATCTGGCCAATTCACCATCTCTTTTCACATGTTTGAACATTAGTTGTTGTTCATTATCAGAATTTAAGCAGTTACACCAGTCATTATAAACAACAGATCCAAATCAACTGAAGATCTCCCATGAAATGTTATAACTCTTTGCTACTCTTATTGGTCACTGATATTGTCTCCTTCAAGCGGATTGGAGTGTTTGTTGTATTGACCACTTAACCAATGTACTATTGTAGTGCAAATTTGTAATCAAAATGGTGAAACAGTGGATTGGTTTCAATTTAGTCCACACAGAAATTCCCTTTTACTAACTTTGTGTTTGATTGACCAGAATATAGGACAGGCTCTTCAGCCCACAATGTCTGTGCTGAACATAATCTCAAATTAAACTAATCTCTGCCTGGACGTGACCCATATCCCTCCTACTCCTAAATGCCACCATTGTAAATGCCTCTATTACCACTGCTGACTGCATGTTTCAGGCACCCACCAACCTCTAAAAATACTTGCTGCCACATCTCCTAAACTTTGCCCCTCTCCTTAAAGCTATACTCTCTAGACTTTCACATTTCCACCATAGAGAACAGGTTCTGACTGTTCCATATCTATGCCTTTTAGAATTTTATGTACTTCTATCAGGCATCGCCTTAGCCTCGATGCTCCAGAAAAAACAATCCAAGTTTGTCCAATCTGTGCCTTTAGCTAATCAGACAACATTCTGGTAACCTTCTTCTGCACCCTCCAAACCCTTTCCTGTAATGGGGTGACTGCACCCAAATGTGGCCGAACCAAAGTCCTTATAAAGCTGCAATGTGACTTCCTGACTCGGTCTTGTGAAACCTTAATCAATGAAGGCAAGTATATCACAAACTCTTTACCACTCTATTTACTTGTGTTGGCACTTTTAGAGGGCTATGGACTTGGACCCCAAGATCCCTCTGCACATCAATGCTGTTAAGGATCTTGCCAATAATACAATAATACTTTATTAAACAAGTATGTTTTGCAACATATGTGGAATTTCATTTGCCAAGTCAGTCATACGTTTAAAAAGCAACGGACTACACAAAATACATTTTAACATAAACATCCACCAGTGACTCCTCCACATTCCTCACTGTGATGAAAGGCGAAAAAAAGTTCAATCTCTTCCCTTCTTTGTTCTACATTTAAGGCTATGGGAGTCAATCTCTTTCCTTTGCACTCCCGTGTTCGGGTGCCTCAAGCCTTCCATTGACGGGACGATCGTGCCTCCCGTAGCCGGTGGCGTTCGGGCACTCTGCATCAGGGCGATCAAGCTCCGACATCGGGGGATGTCAGCTCCCCGCGCCAAACGATCGGATCCTGGGTTGAGGCTGGTCAAACCTTCTGCGTCGTTGAAGCTCCCGACATCTACGGTCTCTACCCGAGACTGCGAGCTCTCGATGGTAAGGTCCGCAGGCCGCGGTGGGAGCGATCCCAGGCAAGGTATCAGCACTGATGGTAAGTCCACGCCCCGCGGTGTGGCTCAAAGTCAGTCCGAATAGGCCTCCAGCTCCAGGAGATACAATCCAGAAACCAATCGCATCTTTGGCAAGGTAAGAGAGTGGAAAAAAAAGTTTCCCCCGACCACACTCTCCCCCCACATAAAACAAACGAGAACATTTACACAAACCTTTTAAACACACTAAAAATAACAAAAAAAGACAAAAAAACACGGTTGCCAATCGTGCGGCACCGCTGGTGGTCTCCAATAACTGTACACTGATCCCCCACATTCGACCTCCCAATGTGCAACATCTCACACTTGCTCAGATTAAATTCCATCTACCATTTCTCCTCCCATTTCTATAGCTGATCTATATCCCTATGTATACTATAACTTTTCTCATGGTATGCACCAGCAATTTGTGTAGTTTGTAAACTTGCTAATTAATCCATTAATGTATATCACGAACAACAGCTCCCACTAGTCGCAGACCTCTAAGCAGAATAACAGCCTTCCACCACAACCCTGTTTTCTATGAGTATGTCACTTCTGAATCCAAATGACCAAGTCACCATGGATCCTATGCATCTTAATCTTTGGGATCATGTTAACAAAGGGGGCAAAAATAGTTTAACAGATTTCAAGTTTATAGCTATATTATCTGGCTAAAGAATTGAGTTTTTAGTTTAGTTTAGATACAGCAGGCTTCTGACCTGAAACAACATATTCCTTTTCTCCAGAAATTCTGCCAGACCTGCTGTTACCAGCATTTTGTGTCTATGGAAAATAAGCCATTCGATCCACCGGGTCCTCGCCGACCATCGATCATGCATTTAACTCATTACATTAACGCATTGTATGTTATCTCACTTTCGCATCCACTCCCGACACACTTGGGGGCAATTTAAAGTGGCCAATTAATCTACAAACCTGTGCATCTTTGGGATGTGGGAGAAGCTGGAGCACCCAGATGAAACCCATGCGGTCAAGAGAGAATGTGCAAACTCCACACAGACAGCAGCATCCGAGGTCAGGATTGTACATTGGTCTCTGGCAATGTGAGAGCAGCTCTACCCGCTCTGAAACCCTTAAACTTTTAAAAATAATTATGACTGCCTAGCCTTGAATAGGTTGAGGTAAGCTTGCCAGTTGTGTTCAATGCTACACCTTCCCTCTGTATGGGCAGCAATCAAATGGCTCTTATAAACTTTCTTGCTGCAGTTATGCCTGGCTCCACAATCAATCTTAAAACTCTCAGCTGCCTCACTGCCATCTTAAACTTTTCCATTGCGTCCACATTATTCTGATTTTGAAACGTATAACAGTTCCTACATTGCTGTTAGGGGAACCCCTGGAATGTGTGACCTTTAAGTACTCTGGAATCATCTTTAAACCATGTACTGCAGCAAGATTGCAGTTCGGCACAGAAACTGGGGCTGAATGGCCTACTCCTAAGGCTGCTCAGCCCTTCAAATAAAATTATTTAAATGAAGAGGAACATTCCACTCTGCCAGGTGGAACAAGGACTACTCTCCTGACCTGTGCTGGGTCAGCTCTTTGAATGGAACCCATTACCCTGCACAGACCCTCATCCTGGAAGATTTCCCACACAGTCAACACCGCCCCTCACTCATACACATCGGCCTACACCTCCCAGTCATAAACAGTCCAAGAAAGATGCGCTGGAATTTCCGCAAAGCCAACTGGAAGAAATACAGTGAAACTCTAGACCAGAGTGTTGTTACCATCCCACTCCACACCATCACTGTAGATGAAGCATACAACCGTTTCTGCAGCGCCATCTATAAAGCTGCCCACAAAACAATTCCAAGAGGCTACCGTCCCCTCTACGTCCCATGCCTGGATGGAGAAAGCGCTGCCCTCCTACAAACCTACAAAACATCAGGGGACCCTGAGATAGCAGAACATCTCATTGAATCACTATCTTCAGCTCGGCAAAGGAAATGGGAGGAGACAGTAACAGAGCTAAACTTCACCCACTCTAGCAGAAAATGCTGGAGCCTCATCCGCCGCCTAGGAGCTGCACAGAAACCCCCTACCCAAAGCCGACCTTCTGTCACACCCAACCAGGTTGCATCCCACCTACTGAATATTGCAAAAGCACCCCAAGACAAGTCCACCAGAAGAGCTGTCGCAACAGAGCTAAGGACGCTTCGACGAACACCTGGAAAGGAAAGAAACCCTGAGCCCTTCGAGGTGGCTGAACTGGAGAAGGTCCTGCAGGGCCTGAAATGTGGAAAGGCAGCAGGTTATGATAACATCTCTCCAGAGTTCATGAAACACCTGGGCCCCCGAGCTCTAACCTGGCTGACCCAACTCTACACTAGGGCCATACAGACTAACTCCATCCCAAAGATATGGCGGACAGCAAAAGTCATTGCTATACCAAAACCTGGCAAAGACGAAAAACTACCAGCAAGCTACCGCCCAATCTCTCTACTCTGCGTCCCACTCAAAATCTTAGAACGCCTTATACTACAACGTATATCTCCAGGAGTAGAAGAGATTCTCAGTGTGGATCAGGCAGGTTTCCGCAAGGACCGCAGCACAGGAGAACAAGTTCTGGCCCTAACCACCTGCATTGAAAACGGCTTCGAGAACAAACTGAAGACCGGGGCAGTGTTCCTTGATCTCACCGCAGCCTATGACACTGTGTGGCACAAAGGCCTCCACCTAAAACTCACCAAAGCACTCCCTGCCTGGGCATCAGAAACCATCAAATCTCTGCTCTCCAACCGCAGGTTCAGAGTTCACCTTGGACAGAACAAGAGTGCATGGAGAATACAGAAGAATGGGCTCCCGCAAGGGTCAGTTTTAGCCCCAACCTTGTTCAACCTTTACACAAATGACCTACCCACCACCAAATCCCGCAAATTCATCTATGCAGATGACATCTGTTTGGCCTTCCAAGCACCAGATTTTGGTACATTGGAACAGGTGCTCAATGAAGACCTTGCTAAACTGGACGAGTACTGCAAAACCTGGTGCCTAAAACCAAGCCCAGCAAAAACGGTCTCTAGTGTGTTCCACCTCCATAATGCAGAAGCCACAAGAGAACCAAACATCTATCTGAGCAGGACCAAACTGAAGTATGCCCCCACTCCAACCTACCTCGGAGTGACCCTTGACAGGACCCTATCCTTCAAGGAACATCTTAAAAGAACAGCAGCTAAGGTGAAGTCCAGAAACAATCTCCTCAGTAAGCTTGCTGGCTCAAAGTGGGGGGCAGCAGCCCCCACACTGCGCATTTCAGCACTAGCCCTTGCATTTTCTTCAGCCGAATATTGTGCCCCTGTTTGGTCCAGGTCATCCCACACACACCATGTGGATACCCAATTGAACTCAACAATGAGGATCATCACAGGAACAATCCGCTCAACACCACTCCCCTGGCTCCCTGTCCTATCCAACATAGCCCCTCCACACATCCGGCGAGTAGTCCTCACTCAAAGGATGCTCCAAAAGACCAAAAACTCCCCTCATCTGCCAATTCACATGGACATCTTCAACCCACCCACTGCTCGACTTCCATCTAGACGACCAATTTGGAAGAACCCACCACCAGCTGATTTCACCATCCAATCAGCTTGGAAAAGGGAATGGGAGTCCAAGGACGTCCCAAATAAACATCTGGTGTCAGACCCCACCCTACCGGTCCCTGGCACCAATCTCCCAAGGAAGCAGTGGACGACGCTGAATAGATTCAGGACTGGACATGGCCCCTGCTTGGCCAGCCTTCACAAATGGGGCAGCAGTCCAACCCCATGGTGTGCTTGTGGAGAGCAGCAAACAATGCAACACATCATTGAAGCATGCCCTCAACAAAGACTCAAAGGAGGACTTGTCACCCTTCATACAGCAGATCAAGAGGCAACTGCTTGGCTAAAGGACTTTGCATTCGCTAAATAAAATTTAAATGAAAACTGTTAAATCAAAAAACTGCTGATGCTGGAGATCTGTAAAAAAAAAAACTCACAAAACGTTGCACTCTGTAGGTCAGGCAGCATCTGTGGAATAAAGGAAAGTTAACGTGTCAAAGACATCACCGCATTTCTGAAAGGTAGTTGACCTGAAATGTTATGTTTCTTTCCAGGTGATACCTCACCTGCTGAGTGTTTCTAGCATTTTGTGTCTCGGTACCGTATTCCTACTTCCTACCCATATATCGCTTTCCCTAAGAAATATATCTTGAATATATTTAATGATGTGACCTCAACTGTCTTCTGAAGTAGAGAATTCTGCAGGCTCACAATTCTTTGGGTGAATAAATCTCTCATTACTTCAGTCCTAAATAGCCAACTCCCATATCCTTCGGTTGTTCCCTATTTCTGCCCCTCAGATACATCCTAATCAGTCTGATCCTGTCAGGAATTTCATTGAGGTCCCTTGTTCCATCTTTGAAACAGGAATAGACAATAAATGATGGCCGACCTAGTTGCACCCATATCCTATGAATGGTGGAGAACCGCACTGCAACCACTATCCGACAGCTACTTGAAATACTGATATTTTTTGCCACATTTCCCATGTAATAACAACCACATTATAAATCTGCAATAATGGGGGAAAATACTTTTGTACTAAATAGACATTTTAAAACAGCCTCAATTCAAACTTGTAGAATTGAAATCCCAATTTGACTGGTTGCATACTTAAATCGCCTTCTCTATCAATAATATATTCAGTAAAATATCAGGAAAAGTTGAAATTTATCTCTGATCACCAAAACAATCAATCAAATACGTGCTCACATATGTCAAATAATCCAGTTAACCTCCGTTACATCCTTGTCTTAATATGACATTGCAATATTTGTTTTTTCAAAGCCCACAAAGGTTTGGCATTTGGGTTCGCCAGGTACTGATCCCCAAGAGGATTCCTTTAAACCTACCTGGTTACATCTTCTGCGCTCACATGGTTAGCTGTGTCCCATGATAATTATGTGGGTGCATTTCTCATGCTTCCTCAAAATTCACTTGCATTTACTCAAATGTATTATACTACTGTACTGCAAAACACCTTAATAAAAGTGAATTGAGAATGGTGGAATATTAATTAGAACAGCATCCAACAATCTGGAAAATCTGCCAATCCGGCAGCACCAAAGTCCCAAGTGTGCAAGGTTAACAGTGTTTTACCCGAGACACTATTTCAAGAGTTAGATTTAGCACTTGGGGCTAAAGGAATCAAGGGATATGGGGAAAAAGCAGGAACGGGGTACTGATTTTAGATAATCAGCCATAATCATGTTGAATCATGGTGCTAGCTCAACAGGCCGAATGGCCTACTCCTGCACCTATTTTTCTATATTTACCATATTTAATTTTCCAGGCTTACGTTGGGAAACAAATTACTCTCAAATCCTCACTCAAAAACTGGCGTCAAGTACAGTGAAATAACTTGAATTTATTAAGCAACTTTCAATTAAATAATTTAATAAATTTCCCTTGTTAGATCAGTATTGTGACAGCAAAAATCATTTAACTGGGAAATATTTAACAGTTCTAATAAGACAGAACTATAACACAATATTTTAAAGCAATTATATGTACTCAGGTAAACACTCAAATAAATTGGAATTTGCACAACATATTATGAATTAAAAACAGTCAGAACTAAAATACGCAAATCATTGCCTAGACCAATGCCCTTCTTTAAAACTAGAAAAACCAATGCTGAAAAGTCTTCCCATAAAGTGCAGTAATAATTAAAATAATTTAGTATGACAAGTTACAGGAATGCAATGGAAAGACGAGTTAACTTTTAGAATTGTATAAAATGTAGAAAACTGTATAAATGAGAAATTAAAGTGCAAACAAAAGATAATGCTAATCAGGATTTTCATTTTAACTTACTTCATTATCTCGAGCTACAGAATTCGCTACTGGAGCTAAAATGTCTTTAATTTTATGGACTAATAATTATCAAGCAGTTTAACAGAATTTATCTAATGCTTGGTTTATAAAAGATTGATGTAACAAATTCTATTAAACTGTTGCTCACAGCACACTGTCCAACTGAGAAATTGTGGACCATGTGTTAAGAAATGAAAAATGAAACAAGCATGTTTGAGTATTATTTCAATTGAGATATAAAAATATGGAGTTGAAGTACATTATCCAAGTGACACATGTTTTAAGAATGCCTTTAAACAAAAATTGTTCAGGGAGAAAGTTCAACTAATGACAATAGAGTAAAGAATAATTCATACTCCAAAGACAGAGGGAAACACATTGCTAATAAGCTAGTTAAAAATGCTGTTATTTTAAATATACAAAAACTTAAAAATTGAGGTTGCTCGATATAAAATTAACAAGAAACCTCAGAAATTGTGTTTTGCAGTTAATTTTTTTTAAAGTGAATGGTATTTAAATTACAATGTAGTTGATCACAAATGTCACTTTCATTTTTAAATTAGAAATACTTTTGTTTGCTCGTGTTCAGAAAACAGTGTTCTGCTCCTATCCATGAACACTTGGTGCTGTGCATGCAAAATGTAATTGACGGAGATCACATTTGAAGCCGACAGAATTAAAATAACAAATGAGACAATTACAGAATAGATCTTAAAGTTAATCGTATTTGGAAACTAAACCAGTAGATAATAGGCAGTCACCCAAATAAAGTAACCATGTGATAAAAATGAAAATTAATTTTGATTAACAAACACACTTAGTTCTGCTTTGGCTTATCTTTTAAATACTGTGCATAATCCTATAAATATAATATTTTGTTTAAAACAAACGGTCCAAGGAACAATTAATTAATTCTTAGTTTACAATTCAGCACCAAAAAAGTTCATTACTTTTACCAGAAAATAGACACAACAGCATTATGTTTATGGAATTACAAGGTCACATTTTAATTCCTGAATCTTACATAGCCTCATTAATATCAACATGTGTACAGTGTAAAATAACAGTTACAGTGGTGGTTATTCATCCATACAAAATAAACTTCTGTCTTATGGAAAAATTATACTTTGTATCTATATGACAGATAGGCCACTCCTTCCAAAGAATGTTTACGTTGAGCTACAAAACTTCCAAAAATATCAAGGGACGTGGATGACTTCCAAAAAAAAGCTCTTGTTTAAAAAAAGGTTTGATTTCAGTTTGTAATGTCCTCAGGCTTATCTCAGATTGCCAGTTGGCTGATTTGGCTACAGCTGGTTTAACAACCCGCGTTAACCACTGTGTTAAAAATGATCAAAACAGTATACTGTGCAATAAAAACATCTGGAACTGAGCAAGCCTTTTATTGTGCTTGAATCTTAATTAATATTTCACCAAGAAATTGTGACTAACAGGGCAAAGGCAGACTAGTTAAATTCATGTTTTGGTGCAGCTTTCTAGGAAGCTCCCAGCATTATGGTCAGTTTTCTGTAAAAATTAGTGTTCCCCAGAGGTAACTCCATTATTATCAATTACAATGAAAAGTTATTCTGCAATACAATAGCCAAAAATATACATAAAAATCATATGGGATAAAATTTTCTCTCTTTAGTAATATGTTCGGGCTGGGAACATCTCAAACCAAAAATTCCACAATATATAATCTGCAAATGATCTAACAGTAGCTTTTCTCATAACCCTTTTTGCTGCAACCACCAGCATCAGCTATTACCATACAGGCTGGCCAAACTGTCTGTCACACAGTATCTAACTGAGGTACGTACTCTTGTGCTTTTCCAACCATTCACCATTTTGATTTGAAGTTGCTGAACAGGCCCAGTGGATGTACCAAGATCCAATGAACATGACAGCAATTCATCATTATGGTCCCAATAGTAGCTTTAGATCCTTCTACGTAGAAATATATTGGCAGGTTTCCTCCCTTCCCACAATATAAACATGGAATTGGAGGCAAACAAGGAAAAGTAGAGGATATACATGTGGAATTGCACTTAATTCATTTCAGAATGTGAAGGCTTCCAAATGATACTCTGTGCATATTCCAGTTTTGGTTTCCTGGTGAAGACCAAAACAATTTGGTGGAACTTTTGCTGCCTTGTTCAAGCTTTCCCTAACCCACCCCAAATCAGTCTCTTCCCCATTTGGGATACTGTCAATCAACTCCCAATTACTAACTGCTAGTCCTACCAGCCTTATTGGCTAGTTTGCCTTTCCAACTTTATTCCAGAGAGATCCAGTTCTTCATTTGCATACTGTTGCCATGTAGAACTCAAACCCTCTGGTTGAAGCACACTGTTTGCTACTCCTTATTTGCATCTCCTGTTTTCACAGTAAAGAAGCCTTTCCTGATTAAGACCCGATGCTCATGGAACAGTTGCACCATTGTATCAGATCCCAAAGTAAGTCAATGCATCGATTATGAGCCGAGTCTAGGTCGTTTTCTCGGTGATGCTTCTTCTTCCTCCTCTTCTTCCTCGTCATCAGGATAATCTACAAGTCCCACAAGACCTCCCTGAAGTAATTCAGAAAAGAAAACACTATTTTTAGAGAAAAGTACGGACCAACAACTAAAAGGAAATGATTTGCACCTAATCTAAGTAACAAGAAGTAATACCCTGAATACTTTTAGAAAAATGTGAGTAAGAATAGTGAGCCAATGAAATGGTATCATGGTCAAAACACAGCTTGAATTGCATGACAGTTTATTTTTACCTCATTCACAATTACATAAATAAATCTACTATTTTTAATATGACTTGCAAAGGCAGAAGAAAACTATACCAGTATAGTGGAGACTTTATTTAAATTTCTTTTAAAAACTCAAATCAATGTATTTCCCTAATCTGAAGTAAGAGAATTTCACTTTCCAAAGCCTAGAAGTCAAATTACAAAAAAATATACTCTTAGAATTAACAAGTTTGGTAATTGATTTACGAGGTAGATTTTCAGCACATTGAAGAGTATCCAAACCTTTGTTGTCACTGCAGTAGTTGGACTGGTATGCTTTGACGAAGAACTAGTAGAAGTGGCTGGAGTGGTCTGAGCTGCTGATGATTTACCATTGGTGCCATTGGTTCCATTTGCTGTACTGGATGGACAAGTGTGTGAAAATGTAAACTTAAAGCTGGGACTTGATGATCGCTTTGGAAGGTTTTCCTTGTCTTCACTTTCTTTAGCTAGGGAAGAAATATCAATGAGCTTGGACAGAACCAATTTCTGGGAGTTAAACAATTTGCCAAGATTCTGGCTCTTTTCAACAAGAATATAAAATCAATATATTAGTGCTTTGGACTAGTTTACAGAGGATAGATGAAAGAAAAGAAAAAAAATCACACCATAAGAATACAGACTATTGAAATAAGCAGTAGTTTTCTGCTTGGGTTTGGTGATGCATTTTGGGAGAAAGGATAGGATAAAGCAATGGAATTATGCATTCATATTGAAGACCATAAGCAGGATGAAAATTTAGCTGAACACCCATTTAGCACTTTATAATTCAATATTATTACTTGGGCTAGAAATTACCCTGTGACAGCATGCAAGTCAAGGTGTGTAGAGATACAGCACGGAAACAGGCCCTTCGACCCACCGTCCACGCCGGTCATCAATCACCTGTGCACTGGTCCTATGTTATCCCAGTTTTGCATCCTACACACTAGGGGCGTTTACAGAAGCCAATTAACCCACAAACCTGCATATCTTTGGAATGCTGGAGGAAACGGGAGCACCCGGAGAAAAATCAACATGGTCACAGGGAGGTACACAAAATTGCTGGAGGAACTCAGCGGGTGCAGCAGCATCTATGGAGCGAAGGAAATAGGCGACGTTTCGGGTCGAAACCCTTCTTCAGACTGATGGGGGGTGGGGAAAGAAAGAAGGAAAAAGGGAGGAGGAGGAGCCCGAGGGCGGGCGGAAGGGAGGGTGGGAGGAGACAGCTAGAGGGTGAAGGAAGGGGAGGGGAAAGCACAGGCTAGCCAAATTGGGGGAATTCAATGTTGATGCCATAAGGGCGCAAGGACCCCAGACGGAATATGAGGTGCTGTTCCTCCAATTTCCGCTGTTGCTCACTCTGGCAATGGAGGAGACCCAGGACAGAGAGGTCGGATTGGGAATGGGAGGGGGAGTTGAAGTGCTGAGCCACCGGGAGGTCATGTGGGTTAAGGCGGACTGAGCGGATGTGTTCGGCGAAACGGTCGCCCAACCTACGCTTGGTCTCACCGATGTAAATTAGCTGACATCTAGAGCAGCGGATGCAGTAGATGAGGTTGGAGGAGATACAGGTGAACCTTTGTCGAACCTGGAACGACTGCTTGGGACCTTGAATGGAGTCGAGGGGGGAGGTGAAGGGACAGGTGTTGCATTTCTTGCGGTTGCAACGGAAAGTGCCCGGGGAGGGGGTGGTGCGGGAGGGAAGGGAAGAATTGACGAGGGAGTTGCGGAGGGAGCGGTCTTTGCGGAAGGCAGACATGGGGGGAGATGGGAAGATGTGGCGAGTGGTGGGGTCACGTTGGAGGTGGCGGAAATGGCGGAGGATTATGTGTTGTATTTGCCGGCTGGTGGGGTGAAAGGTGAGGACCAGAGGGACTCTGCCCTTGTTGCGTGTGCGGGGATGGGGAGAGAGAGCAGTGTTGCGGGGTATGGATGAGACCCTGGTGTGAGCCTCATCTATGGTGGCGGAGGGGAATCCCCGTTCCCTGAAGAACGAGGACATTTCCGATGCCCTGGTATGAAATGTCTCATCCTGGGAACAGATGCGGCGTAGGCGGAGGAATTGGGAGTAAGGGATGGAGTCTTTACAGGGGGCAGGGTGGGAAGACGTGTAGTCCAGATAGCCATGTGAGTCAGTGGGTTTATAATGTATGTCGGTCAGGAGTCTGTCCCCTGCGATGGAGATGGTGAGGTCAAGGAATGGTAGGGAAGTGTCGGAAATCGTCCAGGTGTATTGGAGTGCCAATGGTCACAGGGAGAACGTGCAAACTCCACACAGATAGCATCAGAGGTCAGGATCGAACCCGGGTCTATAGCGCTGTGAAGCAGCAGCTCTACCACTGCCACGACTGCACTGCATTTTTAAGATCACGTACATTTTTCTATTGGCACAAAGACCCAATGTAACTGAGTGGACTCTGCAACCCATATTCACCCTGAAGTATGTTGATATCACAGATACATTCACTGGCTGAGACCATCCGAGAACCAATTAGCAAGTGCTTGAAGATAGACACAAAGTGCTGGAGTAACTCAGCAGATCAAGCAACACCTCTGGAGAAAAGGAATAGGTGACTTTTCGGGTCAGAACACCTGAGGAAGTGTTCCGACCCGAAACGCCACGTATTCCCTTTCTCCAGACATGCTGCCTGACCCGCTGAGTTACTCCAGCACTTTGTGTCTATCTTCGTATAAACCAGCATCTGCAGTTCCTTCCTACACATAGCAAGTGCTTGAGTAGTTACGGGGCTTCATGTGATGAAATTGGATCATGTATGCAGTCTAGAAGTTCCACCCATGAAAATGTTCTGGAAAAACTTTGTCTGATGGCCAAGTCCCGTTCCTAGTCAATTTCTTTCCAAATCTGGTTAAACACAAATGATTAATAAATTGAACTGTTAATGTAATTATTGAAAATTATTATTAATAATATGCCTTTAACTACATTTTGGAGAAAAATAAATGACTAGGAGTGGGACTTTGCCTAAAGGCAAAGAATTTCCAGAATATTTTCATGGGTAGAATTTATAGAAAGCCCACATGATCCAGTCATATCACACAAGGCCACATCTCCACTCAGGGCCTTGCTATTTGGCTCCAGCTTTATCTCAATCAATTGGCACAATTTATGCATTAAGGCATAAAACCCTAAACAGAAAATTGATTAATCGATGAATAATAAAATAAAATCAAAATCTAATAAAATCTAAGGAAGAGGTTTCTGAAGTTATCAGAAATACTCGCATGCCTGATGTCAGGGAGCATTTTAAACTCAAAAGTAAACAAATAAATTGATAAGTAAAACAAGATAGAATATGAGACTCCACTGCTAGACAACAAAATTTGACTGCCAACAGCTTTCACAGGTAGATAAAAAGCTGAATCCCTGCAGGATCAGTAATCCATATTGGAGAATAAAGACATGGTAGAGGATTAAACAATTATTTCATGTTTGTCTTCACAAGAGACACAGAAAACTTGATAGATACATTAGAGGGGCAAAGATCCAGCAAGAATATGGAATGAAAGAACTAAGTATGAGTCAAAAAGTAATACTAAACAAGTTGAGCTTGGAACACCTGATGATCTACAACCCAGACATTTGAAAAAAGTGGCTTAATAGATTGTCAATGCCCTGGGTTCTATAGATTTTGGAATTATTCTTGTGGATTGGAGGGTGACAAATAAGACTCCACTATTTTAAGAAAGGGGAAAGAGTAAACGGGGAATGACCGAAACTGTTATTCCTAACGTTAGAGGTGGGGAAAATATTGGAATCTATAATTAAGTAATAACAGAACCCTTTGAAGAGATCAATGGAATTAAGCAGTCAATGTATGAAAATCATCTTCGACTAATCTGCTAGAATAATAAAAGGATAACCAGCCGATGTGATGTATTTGGATTTCTGGAAGATTTTGGACACGTTCCCAGAACATTGGGGTTTAATGCAAGCACTGATAAGAGTTGAGAATTGGTTATTAGAAAAACCAGATCCGTTTCAGAATGTCAGACTATTATTAGCAATGTTACAAAATTTTGAGATTTTAAAAATCAAGTCTTTAATTTATCCCATCAGATAAAGCATAAAAAGAAGTTTAATTTGACACCTAATTCACTTTCATATCTTCAGTATTTAAAAAGTTATGGCCATTTTCATACTCGGAAATTAGCATCTTGTTCCCTATTGCTTTTTCATTGACTTAACACAAAAGCTGTGATCGAGAACAGTCAAAAGCCCATAACGTTCTTAAAAATTAAGAGAACTGAAAGAAATTTTCAGTTATTATAGAATGATGCATTCTGAAACAAATATGAAACAATCGTACTTAGATGACTTGAAATTAAAGCATATAATTAGTTAGTTACCTAATTGTAGCTAATTACAAAATTCAATTACTAGATCTAAACATCTATCCATTTCTTAAGAATAGGATGACATTTTTAAATAGCCTAAGTGTCCAAATAACATTCACACAAGAATTCACAATATAACATAATTTTTAAATCTCATTGTCATGGGTTTATAGGCCAAATGGAAGGAATTTAATGTTTAATACCTGTAAATTAATGGCCATTTAAATCAGCTTGCGAGTGGGCTTTTCTGGAACTCGACCATTTGGAACGTTGCGGTGATTTTAGTCCCCCATATCGGCAGCAAAAACACTGCCGGTTCTTCGGGGGAAAAAATCACCGCTTCGCAACTTAAAATGTGAATCAAATGCATCTTAAGAAACGCTTTTATCGATATAAATAAACAACTTTCACTTCCGGTGGCGACGCGAGCAGATGGCTGCTTAATTTCGAGCTCCCGATAGCAAGTTTAAAACTAGCCTCCCTTAATTCACTAATTGCCACATAATTCACAGTTTTCTGTTTTGGAATGAGTGGGGGAGCGACAACTAGAAGTCAAAAGAAACGTGACGGACGAGAAAGAAAGAATTCACCGGAGATGGACAAAGCTCAAAGCTCAAATGATGACTCAGCAGAAACCGTGCGCTCAATGCTCCACAATATCAGTAAGGAAATAAATGACTTCAGGACTGAATATAAAGTGGACTTACATAAATTTAAAGAAGAAATCAAAGAAGACATGAAAACCGAACTCAGAGTACTGAAGCAAGAAATTTATCATAAACTTTCTGCAAACTCCAAACAAATCCACGCCCATGAAACTAGACTAAACAAAGCTGAAGCACGAATCGAAGAGGCTGAGACAATTAACATTGCTGTGAAAAATGTGCTGTTTAAATCTATGAAAAACAGAAAGCCATGCAAGAAAAACTGACTGATTTGGAAGGACGGTCTAGACGAAATAACATTCGCATCTACGGCGTACCTGAAGAGAAAGAAGGCAAATCTATGTCTGAATTTGTGGAGCAACTTTTAAAAACTGAACTCGTAATAACAACGGACACCAACGTATGGATCCAGCGCGCGCACAGAGCTTTGGCTCGCAACCCGGAAGGTAATTCACCACCTAGGTCTATAGTGGTAAATTTCCTGGAGTTTAATACCAAAGAAATGGTATTGAAAAAGGCCTGGGGAAAGAAGATAATGATTGGTGGGCGACCGTCTATCATTTGACCACGACTATGCAACGGAGGTTGTCCAGAAGCGCAAGGCATATAAGGGAATAAAGAGGACCCTGAAGGAGAGAGGTGTCCCCTTCCAGACCCCGCTGGACAAGATGCGTATTCACTGGGACTCAGGAACATGCACATATCATAGTGCACAAGCTGCAGCGCAGGAGTTAAGGAGGAGAGGCTACTCCGTGGAGACACCAGATTACAGCGCTGAGGAGCTGGCGGACCCAGAGATGGAGTGTCTTCTCCAGGCTTTGACATGGTAGAGAGTTGGAAAGAGGAGCGAAAATGAGAGTGAGACAGCAAGAGAGCGACTACAGGAGTCTGAGCAGACCCCATCCAACTAGCTTTTATTGTGTCACAAATTCTTTTGGACTAAAAAATAAGTGCTATCGGATGACGTTGGACGATACTAGGATGCGTGAAATGGAGTGTTTCACCTCTAGTGAGGGGCCTTCTGGGAGGAGGCTTTCCCCTATACCTGCCAACGGGGACTCAGGGTGGAAAGGAATCACCCTTACTTGGAAGTCAACTGTTTTTTCTTTTCTTTTCTTTTTTTATTTGGCACATGCTGTCCAGATGTTCAGACCTGCACAGTTTCATGTTATCTGGAGATTTATGAATGCAAGACAGGAGTAGGTAAATTAAATGTCACGTAATACTATCAAATTGGTGTCACTCAATGTAAATGGGATGAATAATCCAGTTAAAAGGAGCAAGGTCCTGGCTAAACTGAAAAAAGAAATGGCCCAGGTATTATTTTTACAAGAAACCCACATGCCTCAACAAGAACATGAGAAACTAAAACGCTTTGGCTTTAGAAATGCATTCTATAGTTCCTATAAAACTAGCCAAAAGAGGGGTGGCTATCCTTATTACAAATGCAGTCCAATTTGAATGCCATAAAGAAGTCAAGGACAAAGAGGGAAGGTATGTATTAGTTAAAGGAAAGTTGGAAAACAAAGTTGTTACACTGATCAATGTATATGCCCCCCCAGAGTGTACCAAATGTTTTTTCAAAACTCTGTTTGACATTATTGCTTTAGAGACTGAAGGTATTTTTATATGTGGAGGGGACTTCAATGTGGTCATGAATCATAATTTGGATACAACAAGCCTAAGCATCTGACCAAGTTCATTAACACATCAGTACAGGAAATAGGCCTAATTGATGTTTGGAGAGAACTTCACCCTTTAGAAAGGGACTACACACACTATTCAGTACCTCACTCAGTCTACTCCAGGATTGATTACTTTTTAATGAATACGGGTGAAAGTCACAGGATCACAGAGTGTAAAATCGGGGTGGCAGATGTATCTGATCACAGTGCGATCAGCTTGACAGTACACCTGAATAGTAGAAAAAGAAATACTGTTTGGAGGCTCAATGTGGGTATTTTGAATAATAAGGCAAATGTGGAACAAATAAGGGAAGAGATAAAAAGGTACATAGAAAAGAATGATAACGGGGACGTGGATCCTGTAATACTGTGGGATGCTATGAAGGCAGTTATACGTGGAAAGCTGATCGCCCTGACATCATCACAAAAAAAAGGCCCGGCTAGCTACGTATGAACATAAAGTAGAAAAACTGAAAGAATTGGAGAAAAAACATAAAAACATACAGGATCAGTTGGTACTAAAACAGATTAAGGAAAAAAGGGGGGAGATAGATGAGATCCTCAGGGGAGATATGGAAAAAAGGGCAAGATTCATAAAGCAGACCTATTATGAAGCAGGTCCAAAAGCAACTAGACTCCTGGCCAGACGCCTGCGTAAACAGCAGGCCTCTAATACAATTCATAAAATAAGAGATCCTAAAACCAATCAATTATCACATGAGCCAGATGAGATAGAAAGAATATTTGAAGAATACTATAAGAAACTCTATTCTAAACCACCATCAGCTGACGAAAGAACAATGAGAAGTTTTCTTAACTCACTTGATCTGCCATCCATTGGTGAGACACAAAATAATACCATTACGTCACAATTTACGGTTAAGGAGCTGGAAGCTGCAATCAGTAGACTCAAGGCTAGTAAATCACCAGGCAGTGGTGGGTTTCCACCAGAATGGTACAAGGCCTTTAAGAAAGAGCTAACACCTCTGCTCCTGTCTTGCTTTAACTGGACCCTTAAAGAGGGCAGGGCTCCCCCATCATGGAAGGAAGCAATTATTACCATTTTACCCAAGGAAGGCAAAGACAATGAGCAATGTAAAAATTTCAGGCCAATCTCAATTTTAAATGTAGACTACAAACTATTTACCTCAATTATTTGCAAAAGACTCGAGACTTTTGTACCAGATCTGATTAATGAAGACCAAACTGGATTTATTCGGGGGCGTCAAACACAGGATAATATTAGAAGAACCCTCCACATTGTGGATAATGCTCAAAAAAAGGATACAAATATGATCCTTGTCAGTTTAGATGCAGAAAAAGCCTTTGATAGTGTTAGTTGGGTATTCTTATATGAAGTACTGAGATTTGGTTTCAATGAAGATGCAATTCGGTGTATTAAAACAATATATCAGGAGCCTACAGCTAGGATTAATGTAAATGGAAACATATCAAAAAGGATCCAGTTAGATAGGGGCACAAGGCAAGGATGCTGTCTTTCTCCTACTCTCTTCATTTTGTATATTGAACCCTTAGCACAAGCAATAAGGCAGAGAGAAGACCTGCAGGGGGTCAAAATAGGGGGGAAAGAACATATAATTGGTCTTTTCGCTGATGATATCATTATTTTTCTTGAACGACCAGATATATGTCTCCCAAATTTAATGAACCTATTTGAAACATATGGATACTACTCAGGGTATAAATTGAATATAACAAAAACACAAATTCTTTCATTCAATTATTCTCCATCCCAACAAATCAGAGATTCATATAATCTGAAATGGAACTCTAAAATGATGCAGTATCTTGGTGTAACTATAACCAAAACACTTTCCAACTTGTTTGAAACTAATTATAACAAAATTGAAGAAAACATCAAAAAGGATGTTGAAAGGTGGTCGACCCTTCCTCTAGACTTCAGTGCGGGAATACAAACGGTAAAAATGAATATCCTACCTAAACTACTATATTTTTTCCAATCTCTCCCAATTAATGTCCCCCGAGATAAATTCATAACCTGGGATAAAATCTCTAGATTCATTTGGAATAGCAAAAAACCAAGAATAAAACTAACAACACTTCAACTGCCGAAAAGCAAGGGTGGAATGGCTTTACCAAATCTGAGGAAATACTTTTATGCAGCTCAACTCAGACCTCTGGCTTGTTGGTGTAGACCTGATTATGAATCTCGATGGAAAGAAATGGAAAGGGAGATACAGGGTTACCAGACCCAGATTTTGGTGGGAGACAAATATCTGAGAGGGGCTTTGAGACATGCTATGGATCCAATAGTAGCATTTACGTTAGAAATATGGAATGTTATAGTGGAAAAATACAAATTAAAAAGAGGGGTTCACGCATTGAAGTGGTTTGCATATGACTCAAAGTTTAAGCCAGGGGTGTATGATTCAAAATTCAAAGAATGGGCACAAAAAGGCATAACGGCAATGTATACAGTTTCAGAAAATGGCAAGTTTATGAGCTTCCAAGATTTAAAGTCAAAGTATGGTCTCGAAAACAAAGATTTTTTTAGATACTTGCAATTAAGAGATTACTTTACAAAAGAGATAAGGCCAGAACTAGATGAAACTTCAAATAATGTTATCAAGGTGATTGTGGATGCATACAAACAGAAGGGGTCTCGGGTCATCTCTGCTTTCTACCAAGCTCTGGTGGGAAGCGGGGGAGAATCAACGCTCTACATAAAAACAAAATGGGAAGCAGAATTAAAGATTCAAATAACAGAAGAAGAATGGTATCAAATGTGTGAAACACAATGTTCATCCACAAGCTCACTAGTATGCAGAGAATTTTGCTGGAAGAATCTATCTCGCTTTTTTATAACACCCAAAATAAAAAGCAGACAACTTGCTGTCCAACAACACTGTTGGAGGCTGTGTGGGAGTACGGAGGCAGACCACTCGCACATTTTCTGGAACTGTGTAAAGATAAGGTCATACTGGGAAAATGTTAATGCAGCTGTAAATAATATCTTGGGTTATAAAATCCCAAATACCTGCCCTGTGATGTATCTGGGGCGTATTAAAGATAGTGTAAAAATAGAAGATACATATTTGATTAAAGTTTTGCTTGCAGCAAGTAAGAAGGCCATTGTAAATGTGTGTGAGTGATTGGTGGTGGTCGGAGGGGCCGTAGGCACAGATTAGCAGCCACGCTTCCGTCAGTCTGCCCCAGGGCAGCTGTGGCTACAGAAGTAGCTCACCACCACCGAGTGTGACTGAGGAGTGAATGAATAATGCGATGTAAAGCGCCTTGAGTATCTAGAAAGGCGCTATATAAATCCCATCCATTATTATTATTATTACCAGGCAGTGGCTTAATGAAAAAAGTCCAAAACAGGAACAGTGGTTAGAAATTGTGCGAGACATCTTTAATATGGAGAAATTGACATATTCCTTGAGTCAAGGAGAATTCATTTGAGAAGATCTGGGAAAAATGGACTGTTTATTTGAGCCATGACACCAATTAGATAAATGCCGAGCTAGATATGGGAAGATTGCGTTATATAGAACTAGATGGTATGTTTGTATGAATGTTGAATTATCTCCAGATAACTAATCAATGTAATGTTTTTTCTTTTTTTAATTTGGTAAGTGAACCACACGGTCTTCCAATTTGTTTATTTATTTACTTCTTTTTTTTCCCCCCCGATCTACTTATTTTTTAATTTTGATTGCTGTTTTTCTTACTTTGTTTTATTTATGGTGATGGTGTTGCACTGTTTTGTATATATCTCTTAAAAATCAATAAAAATTTAAGTGGAAAAAAAAAAAAAATAAATAAAAATAAACAACTTTCTTTTACCTGTCCCCTACGTAAAATCCGTTCCCATTGTCGGCTTCAGAAGCTGATTTTAAAATCACTCCAGCGATTAACTTGTCGGGCAATTAAAAAAAAAAAAAAAACACACAGAATGGCCGTTGGAACGATTCTTTAGCAAAATCTTGCACTCCAACAAAATATAATCCAGGACCAGGTCGGAAAAAAAACGCGTTTTAACCCCGCCCCCCCCCCCCCCCCCAAAAGCGGCAAAATCGCGCACACGGCCAGTGGCAGAATTGCAGCGCCGCTGCTGTATTGTAACATACCTACTATTATGAGTGGGCCTTGGCTCTTCGCAATCTGTGTCAATTATGTAATGATTCTGAACTGTTTGGGGTAGTGTGGGTACATTGAAGGGTGTAAAGTGGCTTTAAGAGTTATGGACATATCTTTAACAGTTATGGACATCCAGTGAGCGGGTGATAACTAAGGAAATCAAATAGAATGTGGAAACATGCAGCTTTATCAACTCTGATGCACAAAGCAGAAAAGGATAGGATTTGTTAAATGATGAGCAAATAGGTAATGTTGATATTTAAAAGGAACCATTACATTTAGGAGTAATGAAGCCTTATTGTAAATACACACAACTTGGAAACCAGATCTGGAGCATTGTGTGCAGTTTTGCTTTCTTTACTCAAGAGAAGATATGTTTACTGTAGAGGGATTTCAGCAACGATTCACAAAACTGGTTCCAGAGATGACATGCTAATTATATGAGGAGAAATCAACTATATGAAGCACGTGTTCTCTAGATCTCCTTGAAATTTACAAAATTCTGACTGATTTGAACAGGTTAGATGCAGGGAAGACACTTCCTCTTGCCGAGGACCAGGGGCATAGTTTCAGTACAAGGGATATGCCACTAGGACCGAGAATTAAGAGAAATTTCCTCATTCAAGGTGGTGCTGCACCTTTGGAATTCTCTCACGGAAGGAAATAGAGGCTCAGTCGTTGGGTTAATTTCAAAGAAACCAGTAGACATGTACACATTCGGGGATTTGATGGATAAGGGGATAGTACTAGAAATCGGCACTGAGATAGCATATCAGCCATGATCTTGATGAAAGGCTGAGCAGACGGGAAGAGTCAGATAACCTACTCCACTCCTCTTTCTTATATTCTTAACTTCCTCATTCTCATGGCAGTCCCAATCCTATCCTCACTTATAAACATAGCATAAACGTTATTGCTAGCAGACCCAAGCATACTGCTTACTGCCACAGGAAAATCCTGTTCATTAAAATAAAAATGTACTGTCAGAAAGCTAAAAGTTATTGTACCCTTTTTCGTCTCCAGAAATTTTCCATAACTGTCAGGATAGTCATCGTCAGGTTTTGATTTCTCAACATGGGGTACAAGAGCTTCTCCTTCTTCTTCTTCTTCTTCTTCTTCTTCCTCATTAAACCACATCTCTTCATCATCATCCAAAGCTCGTGCATCTCTCCGGTAACGGTTATTACGCAATATGGATGGCACACTTGAATTAAAAATCACACAATACAAACAATGAATTAACAAGTTCTGCAAAAACCCCCATAACATCAGTGTAATGTTGAATTTCTCAGATTCGAAATCTGCCTAAAGTTAGGTTCACAAATGGACATATCTGTAGATTGGTTACTTTACTTACTAACCAATGTAGTGTTTATTATTATAAGCTTTGCCTACTACCACCATTCATATTATCACAACCCGACATGTGCTGCCAGTCAGTGCTGCTGCACAGTAGAAGTAATATGCTGTATGCATTACTCAATAAATACTGTTGTACCAGATCAGTGAGTATGTTTGATTCATTCAACATGGTGTCCGACAAGGTCAACCCACTCCCCATTTAACAATATCTTTTAAAAATTTATTTCCAGTGTTTTATTTTCACCCGTTTTGTCCCTCTTCTCGTGTTGCTATGGCCAGCTCATTCCGTAATCCCGACCCTCTGATTTTTGACGCAGATGTCGCTGAATGTTGGCGGATTTTCGAGCGCGATTTCAACCATTACATCCATGCTGCTCATCTGAACGTTCCACCAGAACACTGTGCCTCTATACTTCTCAACGTCGCTGGCCCAGAAGTTATCAAACGAGCAGAGCATTCGACTTTGCTCCCACAGTTCTGGATCACAACAAACAGATCATGGTACCTGCTGAAACTATTGATGATCCCGACATTCTGCTCACTAAATTCAGACAGCTATGTGACCTTCGCGCCAACTCCATACTGGAACGTACTAAATTTTTTTGCTCAAACCCAGCAACAAGGTGTGCCTGTCGGAAATTACATCAGCGATCTGAAACATATTGCTGCACGCTGCCGTTTTGCTAATCTGTGTGATGAACTCGTATGTGACAGACTGGTGGATGGGATCCTCAGTGATAAAGTCCGTGATGAATTACTCCGTGATACTGAACTAACCCTGGCCAGAGCTGAGCATGCGTATCGTATTGCTGAGATCACAACATCTCACACTAAATCAATGGGGCCCGGACCGCATTCCTCATACCGTGTTGGAGCTACCAGCACCTCATATACTTATATATCGCTTTATTTTAGACGTGTCTCACTTTCTATTCTTACAAGGAAAGATGTAGATTGGTTACTTTACTTACTAACCAATGTAGTGTTTTATTATTATAAGCTCCGCCAAATATCGCAACCCGACATGTGCTGCCAGTCAGTGCTGCTGTACAGAAGTAACACCATGTAGTGTGTTGTATGCATTACTGACATGCAACAATTACTTGTTGGTATGTAAAATCTGGATTGACTTTATGCAATCTATTTTACCTATCTAGTTATTCCCATTGAAAACCTTTTTCCAGTTAGTTTTCAATTCAAATACAAAGAACCCATTGAAAAATTCAAGTGGCGCACATTTATTTCCAACAGAATCAAACTGCAGCTGACATTTTCTCATGCTTTTTGACCAATTATAACTGTCACCAACCCAAATTGCAGAACAATCAAATGAAAGTCGCAAATTAACAGTTTTTGTTATAACCTTGGATTGTCTGTATTTGCATTGAAACTACATTTTCTCAATGTATTTAAAATATTTAATCTTCTAACACTTTTCTAGTTTAAACATTACGTCAGTATCGAGTTGATCTTTGGAGAAACAACAAACTGCGAATGATGGTTTATAAAAAAAGACAAAGTGCTGGAGTAACTCAGCAGGTCAGGCAGCAGCCATGGAGAACATAAATAAGTGACCTTTTGGCTTAGTTTGCTTTAGTTTATTGTCACGTGTACTGAGGTACAGCGAAAAGCTTTTTTGTTGCGTGCTATTCAGTCAGCTGAAAGATAATACGTGATTACAATAAAGCCGCCCAGTATAGCAATGACATTTAGTGCAAGATAATATCCAGAAAAGTCAGATTAAAGAGAGTCCAAAGTTCTCCAATTAGGTAGATGGTAGGTCAGGACCTCTCTCTAGTTAGTGGTAGGATGGTTTAGGTGTCTGATAACAGCTGGGAAGAAACTGTCCCTGTATCTAGAGATATGTGTTTTCACACTTCTGTGCCTCATGCCTGATAAGAGAGGGGAGAAGAGGGAGTGTTGGGGACGTGACTAGTCCTTGATTATGCTGTTAGCCTTGCTGAGTCAGCATGAAGTGTAGATGGAGTTGATGGAATAGAGATTGGTTTGTGTGATGGTCTGGGCTGCGACCATAATTCTCTGCAATTTCTTGCGATCTATACTTATCTCTCGCTTTTCGTCTTTTCATATCTGGCCTTTGTCCAACCACCTCCTGTATCCAGATTTATTCTGCCCCCATTGTTTTCTAGTTTTCTCTCCCCTCCACCCTCCATCCCACCACAATCAGTCTGAAGAATCCCGACCTGAAACAATCTTTTCAAGTGTTCCTGAAATGCTGCCTGGCCCGCGGAGTTACTTCAAAGTTTGTGTTTCTCGAGTTGACTTCTAGCCCATTGTCATTTGTACTTATTGTTACAGTACTTCACCCATTTCTCAGTTGAAATTTGTCTGAATCCCTTAAAAATTTTACATGCCTGATCACACCATTAAGGCAATTTTTATAGTGTATGCGGCTCATTGTCATGATCAGAAGGCAATCACTGCAAAGCACACAGCATTGTGTAAAAACAGAGATTATTTTTTAGGTTCAATGCACGTAGAAATCTATGAGTCAATTACCCGAGGAACAAGGCCTCCTTAGAAAACCATACCTTCCAATTTTATACAGTATTTAATAATGTAAGAAATAGCAGCAGTAAACCAGTCAGCCTCTCCCGTCTGCCTGTAGTGCCACCTTCTGACACTAACCCCACATTTTCTTAACGTTAAAATATAGCAGTTTATCCTGAACATACTCAGTGGATTTGCCCCCACTGTTCTCTTGGGTAGTGACCTAAACATTATGCACTGGAATAGTACAAAATAGAAAAATGGTTGATAACTCAAAGCTACACCAAAGAAATAGGTTGAGAGATAAAGTTGGAACAGGTAGAGGGGAGAAAAAGGCCCATTAATTAATTTCATACCTGCTTAGTTTCTGATTTTGAAGTCTATCCCTCTCTTGTTCATATCTTAACTTCAGTCCCTTAAATGTTTGCACATATTCTATATGTTCAAGTGCTTTGTAGAAGTTGTCAACTATATGCGTTGTCAGTGACTTGATATCCTCCTGTGGTAAAAAATGTATAATAAAAGAACAGATCACACACTTCTCAGAACTGTAAAAAACGGTACCAGAAAATTTGTGCGCAAAATTTTAACCTCCCCCCCCAAAAAAAGTGTGAAAACATTTACTACATGCTATTACATAAAAGCGCCTTACCACTCTGATAAATTCGAAGAGTTCAATTATTGCTGAATTGAGCAGATTATATCGGGTTCCATTACCCAAAAAGGCATTTATAACTGGCTCAAAGAGGTTTCCTTTAGTAATATAACGGTTATAGAATTCATCCTTCAGTCCAATGATTCTCCTCATAAAACGCAGTGCACCTATTTTCAGGGGGAGAAAATACTGATGTAAAATATTGAAAGGCTGCCTGTTAATTGAGGACAATTTCTGTGGTCAAATCCTATTAAACCACTTATCAACTCGTAATCAATTCATGGAACCAAAGTCCAAAAGATCACAAATGAAAAAAGATGATGCTAGAAATCTAAAACAGAAAACGCGGGTAATATTCAGCGTCATACCACATCTGTGAGAAGAGCAACAAGATTTAATGTTTCGGGTTGTCTGACAAAGGCTCTTCAACCTGAAACATTAACTCAGTTTCTCTTCCTGTAAACATTGCCTGGCCTGCTGAGCATTTCCAGCATTTTGTGCTTTTGTCCAAGAGAACACTTCATTCCTTTTGAGATTCATGTTCCACCCCACCTCTGCTGATTCTCCCCACTCTCCTTTACAAAATTCACAAGCTTCAAAACCCAACACCAGCACCATTCTCCTGAACAACAACTTCTGCTTGATCCCATGAATAATAATAGCATTTGTATTGCCCTTTTCAAAACTAATGGAATCCCCCAAGACCATTACAATTGTTTGTCTCCACAGTCCATGAAAGCTTACGGCCATCCAATTACATTCACCTTTCAGCCAGGCATCCTCCTATCATGCCACACCATCATTCTTGGAACTGCAATTCAAACTCACCAAGTTCTGCCGTTATTTTATCCACTCTCTTCCACTGGTATATTTCAGATCATCTTCATCATAAACCTCCCTTGCAGTTCTAGTCAATCAGCCAATATATAGTCATTCTTAAAAGGAAATAGAGTTACGGAGTTGCTCTCTGACTTGCAGGGCTCCATTCTTACTGTTCTTCAGTATCTCCAATTCTGTGGCTACCTAGTATTACCTAGGTAGAGTGTTAGAGTGTTACTTAGATATAGTGTTACCTAGGAAAGTGCCACCTAAGTATTATGCATATTAATTTCTTGAAATTTTTGATTATTATTTATCTGTTAGTTCATTTACTGGCCTGTTAAGCTGCTGCAAGCACGAATTTCACTGTTCTGTCGCCGATATACATGACAATTAAACACTCTTGACATCACATCCTGATGGACTCACCACCGGCAAGACTGAATGTATTCTGACTCCCACAATGACAAATGGCTTCAAGTTGGATATTAGCATAATTAATCAGCATCAGTGGCACAAACTTTAGTGCACCCTCTAGCCAAGTTACCTTCCTTAATTCTTCAATCTACAAAATCACAACGTGAAACTCATGCACTCAATTCTTCAGGATCCTTTAATCCTTGTCATTGTGTAAAAATGATTCCCCCCCCCCCCCCCCAAAAAACAGAAACATAAAATAATCCAGAAATGAATGCACATGTATTCTTAGGTTTCTGGATCAATATTTATTTCTACTTTGCCAACTAAAATACATCTGCATTTTGGAAGTTTTGCCCTAATACACTTTACCTTGTTAAATCTATTATAGATGGAAGTGGGTGAATGGACATAACAGATTTCTCTTTGACTTATTGTTTGTTATACCTGGGTTCAAGAACTTGGGAAAGTGGTAAAGGAAAACCAGATGGAATTTAACTCAGAAAAGTGGAAAGTGATACATTTTAGGAAGTTTATCAAGGGGAGGACAAACACAATTATGTCCTTGTGATTGTGTTTGGCAGGGCCCTAGAAGAACAGAGATCGAGGAGACCAAGAGCTGGGATGTCATATTCCAGCTGTACAAATGTTGGTGAGACTGCACATGGAGTACTGTGCAGCTTTTGCACACAGATGATGGTGCATATATGGAATGAACTCACGGGGAAGTGGTGGAGGCAGAAGCAATAATAACATTTAAAAGACATGGGAAAGGTTTAGAGTGATCTGTCCAAACACACCTTAGTTGTCATGAACAAATTGGGCTGAAGGGCCTGTTTCAGTGCTATGTACTTCTTTGAACAACTCATTTTGTACAGTAAAAACAACGCAGCACAATTTGCACACACCCAACACACTTTTGACAATGAGATTTCCAATTTAAACATGAATAATCTTGTGAATGGTAATAACTGGGTTAGTCAAAAATGGCAAATAAACTTCCAGATTGATCAGCACAGTTCTACTTTAAAAATAAACATTTTATGTGCTCCTTTCCGTAAACTTAAAAACATCAAATAATTTTTTTTTAGCAATGCCAAAGATGGTCTCAAAATTGAATTATTTATTTACAGCTTTGGATTGAAAATGTATATACCAATTGTTTTACTGCATAAAATGTTGCTGTTTGGATGGAAGTTCTGGTTTGGGGATACAGTAACCTGGACTTTGTTAAGATCTGGGTATGGAGGTGCATGGTTGGAGCGAATTGCATACCATACATCATCTTTGAAATCGGTTTGTGGATACACCACAGCCTTTAATGTACAACTCCTCCAACATTTCAAATCCTCATCTTAATTACTTGGTGCTATCAACCAATACTGTACACGTTAGTATAACCAGCTATTGAATTCTAATTTAAAAAAAAAAAATCCTTATAAATTGTTGAAGAACCAAAGCAAAGGATAAATAATTACAAAGGATATTTGGTCATTAGTTTTACCTCACAAATATCAACTTACATAAGGCTAGAAAGGCATGTTTTGAATTCATCAGTACCAAAACCCTTCGCAGCAAATCTTTGTTCATGATATAGTTCTTGATATGATATGTGTGATGCTCTACACAGAAAGTGAGCAGCTCTAAAATCAAGGCCAACAGTTGCACTGTCTGGAAGTTATCTTAAAAAAAAGATAAGTTGAATTATGCATTGATTTATCAACGTTTGCGATCATGCATTTGTGGTCAACATTTTGAAAACCAAATGAAACAAAATGGCCATGAAAGTTAGCAATTCATCAACATCCAGTTTACAATACTGACAGATGTTCAAGTACATAGCTGGACAGTCAAACAAAAACAGCGTCTGACCATAATTTAAAATCAACACGTATGATTTAGCACCTTTAACAAAATAAAAGCATTGCAAATAAGCTTTCTGTTTACTCCTGATCTTGCTTTCAGGTTTGTTCTGTGACTGCGTGGGTTTACTCTGGGTGCTGTTATTTCCATTCACATCCCACAGATATATTGATAGGTGAATTGTCAACTGTTAATTACTCCTTACTGTAGCTTAATAACAAAAATAATGAATAGCAAAAAGATGGGTATGTGTGACAGAGAATAAATTCTGTGAAAATAAGAACAGGGTGTATGGGATTAATGAGATTGATCCCTGGGAACCCCAGTATACATTTGACGAACTGAATGGTGTCCTTCTGTTCTAATTTAGGTGCAAGATGGAGAATTCGAGAAATATCTATTCACCCTTTCGCCAGAAGGGGGGGGGGGGGGGGGGAAGGGTTCCCCTGGGGAGTGCTGCTGAAACCACATTAATGCATCAAGAATTGCCCAGCTATAGCAAGAAGAGAAAGGTCAAGACAGCAAGTTTTAGGGGATTTGGCAGTTAGGAGATTAAGTTCCCGTGATTGCAGATGTGATTCTGAGATTCATTATTTGGATGAATTATAAAAGGACTGGATGCAGGAAAAATGTTCCCAATGCTGGGCGAGTCCAGAACCAGGGGCCACAGTCTTAGAATAAAGGGGAGGCCATTTAAGACTGAGGTGAGAAAAAACTTTTTCACCCAGTTGTGAATTTGTGTAATTCCCTGCCACAGAGGTCAGTGGAGGCCAAATCTCTGGATTGATTTAAGAGAGTTAGATAGAGCTCTAGGGGCTAGTGGAATCAAGGGATAGGGGGAGTAGGCAGGCACGGGTTATTGATTGGGGACGATCAGCCATGATCACATTGAATGGCGGTGCTGGCTCGAAGGGACGAATGGCCTCCTCCTGCACCTATTTTCTATGTTTCTATGACATGTCCCCTTCTTAATAACAGAGTGAAAGACTGCACTGACTGGCTGCAGAATATTCCAAGAGGAAGACAAACAAACAGACGTCCAAATCAGTAGGAAATCTCTGGATTATGTCTGTTGCCACGCCAGTTGATACAAAAATGGCCATGGCAATGATGCAGTAAAGTTAAAAGCAAATCAGTCTAAATTCAGAGGGGCAAAAATGATTGAAAATGAATTCCATTGGACAGTGTAAATCTTCAGATACAAAAGGTTAGACAGCCAAGATTTGCTAGGGGATGGTCATGTCTGGCTAATGATTGAATTTACAAAGGGCATTTGGGAGAATGAGTGAGAATAGAACTAAATGGATGGTTCACCTGAAGAGTTGTAAGATATTTCATTGACATTGGTTTCCTGCTGTGCTGCACAATAAGGTGCCAACTGATCAGTACAAGTGCACATACACACACACACACGGCAGCCAATTCCTCTGCCACAAAGATGGAAACCAATGTAGCAAAATATTAATACATCAATTAACTCGCCATTTTGTAAACGTGGTACCTTGTCATCTGAATAGATTAATAGAATTGAATAGAATACATTGCATTGAATTAGCTTCAGATAGTGCTTAATACTCGCATGTAAAATTCAAATGTAAATAACTACTTTGAAATCAACATGAAGTGAATTAAAATAATGTTTATTTTAATTCTGCAATTCAGTATGTGTATGGTGGCACTCCAAGAAACACGTCTGCACAAAAAATTAATCGAACAAAGTGTTGAGCGACGTAATATGGATTTTTTTAAATCGTGGTCATTACATTCAAAATTGGACATATCAATTGGCATCTGTACAAATTGATTCCATTAAGATGTAATGCAATCAGTTGTAAACTGATGAAATTTATTTCAAATACATGACAAATATTATTAAAGCAAAGAAGTTATTCAATCTCAAAAACTAAAACTAATCAAACTTACCAGAACAAAAAGTAACATTCCCATTAGATTCATCTACAACAGCATCTGTTAATCAGGGAAAAGATAATGTTAGAGACTTGTTGCTAATATGGAATATAAAAGTAAATTAGGAGATTATCCATTCAGAAAAATATATATCAGTTTAAATTCAGAGGGGCAAAAATGATTGAAAATGAATTCCATTGGACAGTGTAAATTTTCAGATACAAAAGATTAGTCAGCTAAGATTTGCTAAGGGATGGTCATGTCTGACTAATGATTGAATTTACAAAGGGCATCAACGAGGGTGGTGCATTTGGGAGAATGAGTGAGAATAGAACTAAATGCATGGTTCACCTGAAGAGTTGTAAGATATTTCATTGGCTTATTGGTTTCCCGCCTGTAGCAGCACCTGCTGGTGCCTTGGGGTAGTCGAACCCTCGGATTGGCTACCCCAGTCACGTGGGTGCTGGGAGGGGGTTTCGCGTGCTTTTTGTTGAGCCCATTCATTCGGAGCACCACCCTTGTGGTAGCAATATCGTTTATTTAGCCGTCTCACAGACTCGCGTTGTTCTTTGTTTAACCGTTTGCAATAAAGTTCGTTGAACCAACTCACGGTCTCGACTGCGCTAAACTGTTGACCCCGACGCGCCCAATCGTTATTGGACGTTGACAATGCAAGCCGCCGCCGTTCCCGACGCTCAACAGAGCGCCGTCAGCCTCAGGCTGCCGGTGTTCTGGCCCGAACAGCCTCAGGTGTGGTTCACCCACATGGAGGCACAATTCCACCTTCGTAACATAGTGGTGGATGATACGAAGTACTTCCATGTCGTCGGAGCGCTCACGCAGGAGACGGCTTTGCGGTTATTGCCTTTCCTGCAACACCCGCCGGCGCTCGCTAAGTACGAAGGCCTCAAAGCCCTCCTTCTTCACACTTTCGGGCTCAGCCGCAGGGACCGCGCCGCCCGCCTCCTGCACATGGACGGGTTGGGTGATCGCAAGCCGTCCGTACTGATGGCAGAAATGCTTGCTCTCATGGATGGCCACCGGCCGTGCCTGTTCTCTGAACAGGCCTTCTTGGCGCAGATGCCGGACGACGCCCGCCTTATGCTCACTGGCGCTGATTTCACTGACCCCCTGCAGCTCGCCGAACGGGAGGACGAACTTTGGCTGGCGAGACAAGATGGCGGTGCCATCAACCGAGTTTCTGCACCAGCGCGCCATTCACCTCGGCGTGACCGCGACGACGCCCTGCCCACGGCTTCCTCCGCAGAGCCACAGCAGCCTGCCGGGACATGGGGAAAGCACAAATGGTGCTTCTATCACATCCGCTGGGGCGCGGGGGCTCGACGCTGCCGTCAACCCTGCTCGTTTCATGGAAATGCCTCGGCCGATCATCTGCAGAGGCGATCACGATCGGCCCAAACAACCGCCTCTACGTCCGCGACCATCGTCGACTCCGGGGCCATAGTCAGTATCCTCCGCCAACCGGACGTGCCACCCGTGCTGGTAAGCAGGGCCCAGTGCTCACGGCCGTGAATAGGACGTGAATAGCACCATCCGTATTTACGGCACGCGGACCCTCTCGCTCACGCCCCTATGAGTGGACTTCATCCTGGGTGCCATCTTCCTGCGTGCGTTCTCCCTCGTCGTTGATGTGCGGGGCGGGCGCATGACTCCGCAATCGGCCCTCGGCTCCACGATCCCCGTCCCCACCCAGCACATAGCTCAGTGTCATCGCCGAGGTCATTGTGCCTCCCTACTCACCGACTTCCCTGAGCTCCTCACTTCCCGTTTCAATGTGGGCAGCCCCCAAACACGGGGTCGTACATCACATCCCCACCGTGGGCCCTCCGATACACGCACGGGTGCTCCGCCTTCCACCATACAAGCTGCACATCGCCCGGGACGTTTAACCGTTTGCAATAAAGTTCGTTGAACCAATTCACGGTCTCGACTCCGCTAAATGCCAACTGAACAGTACAAGTAAACACGCACACACGGCAGCCAATTCCTTTACCACAAAGATTGAAACCAATGAAGCAAAATATGAATACATCAGTGCTTATTCTCCTGCTTCCACTTGCACAATTCTGTTTCCTTTTTACTGTATGTGGTGATTGCCTGAGGCCAGCACACAATGCCGACCAACCAGGCATGAGACAGGAAAAAACTGAAAAAAGAGGAAGCGAGATGGGGGTCCAGGGGCCATTGCCCCCGGGTCGGGTTTTCGTATCATTTCAAGGTGCAATTTTTGATAAATGTACCTTGAAATGACACCGCTTTCTTGCCCGTTTAACCTTAATTTACACTGTCATTGGTTATAAAATTGTACCTTAAAATAACACATTTTACTTGCTGGTAGACAAAAATGCTGGAGAAACTCAGCGAGTGAAGCAGCATCTATGGAGCGAAGGAATAGGTGACATTTCATGTCGAGACCCTTCGTCAGACTGAAGGGTCTCGACCCGAAACGTCACCTATTTCTTCGCTCCATAGATGCTGCCTCACTCGCTGAGTTTTTCCAGCATTTTTGACTACCTTAGATTTTTCCAGCATCTGCAGTTCTTTCTTAAACATTTTACTTGCTTGTCACTTCTTAATTTACATGGAAAATTTGTGATATTTGTGAAAATTATACCTTAAAATGATACCAACTCCTTGCTTGTTTACACTTGTCGTATTGAAAATATTTTATATTACACCTATATCTACTTATAACATGATACCTGTTCCTTGCTTGTTTACTCTAATTAGAGAGAAGTAACCTTTGCACAGGAAATTTTTGATAATTTTTTGATAATTATACCTTGAAATAACACCATTTCCTTGCTTGTTTACCCTTCATTTATACGGTAACTTTTTAAACATATACCTTACAATAACACATTTTACCTGATTGAACGCTAAAATCGACTCAGTGGATTTCCACACTCAACCATCGGCGCAGCAGCTCACTGTCTCGCGGAAAGCCATTTATAGCAGAGATTGAGACAGATTTTTTTTTTTAAACCAAAATTCAAAATCCGTGGAGAAATCTCTTGGCCTGCTAACACTTTTGTGAGATTTTGGCCAGGAGTCATCATCCTACTCTGCAGCTCTCTTGACGCAGCAGGTATTCGCAAGATTTTCATTCCGCCTCATCATAGAATGACAACATACTTTCAAGTCAGTAAAATGTACAACTTTGAGAGGTTTTGAGATTTGGTGGTGTGCCTATCCACCTGCTCGTTTAATTGAAGATTTGGAAGGTACTGAAGAGTTGTGAAAGTTTACTTTGTCGGAGGTACACAATAATGACACAGTACCTTGGTGGCAGAAGGATGTTAATCAAATGGACTACTTAGTGCTGGTTATTGTAAACTTTCCTTTAACTTGTTGGAGCTTCACTCATTCAAGAAATGGAGCTTATCACATTACACAACTGACCAGAGGGTATTAATAGTGCTTAATTTGGAACTAGGACTGCTTTGAATCTGAAGAGCCAGGTATGAACATTACTTGCTGATATTGATTAAATCTTAATGTTTCCCAGGTCTTTTTGTAAATGTTACTGGTTGCTTCATTATCTTTGGAATTACAAGTGAACCTAAACAGTGAAACACTAAAACTCCAATGACTCTTACAAACCTATACAGATGCATGATAGAAAATATGCTGTTGAGTTACAATATACAGTGCCCTCCATAATGTTTGGGACAAAGATTCATCATTTATTTATTTGCCTCTGTACTCAACAATTTGAGATTTGTAATAGAAAAAAAATCACATGTGGTTACTGTGCACATTGCCAGATTTGAAATAAATGTTTACACATTTTGGTTTCACCATGTAGAAATTACAGCTGTGTTTATACATTGCCCCCCCCCCCTCCATTTCATGGCACCATAATGTTTGAGACACATGGCTTCACAGGCATTTGTAATTGCTCAGGTGTGTTTAATTTCCTCCTTAATGCAGGTATAAGAGAGCTCTCAGCACCTAGTCTTTCCTCCAGTCTTTCCATCACCTTTGGAAACTTTTATTGCTGTTTCTCAACATGTGGACCAAAGTTGTGCCAATGAAGGTCAAAGAAGCCATTATGAGACTGAGAAACAAGAATAAAACTGTTAGAGACATCAGTCAAACCTTGGCCTTAACAAAATCTACTGTTTGAAACATCATTAAGACGAAAGAGAGCACTGGTGAGCTTACTAATTGTAAAAGGACTGGCAGGCCAAGGGAGACCTCCATAGCTGATGACAGACAAATTCTCTCTATAATAAAGAAAAATCCCCAAACACCTGCCCGACAGATCAGAAACACTCTTCAGGTGTGGATTTGTCAATGACCACTGGTCGCAGAAGACTTCATGAACAAAAATACAGAGGCTAGATGCAAGCCACTGGTTAGCCGCAAAAATAGGATGGCCGGGTTACAGTTTGCCAAGAAGTACTTAAAAGAGCAACCAGAGTTCTGGAAAAAGTTGTTGTGGACAGATGAGACAAAGATTAACTTATATCAGAGTGATGGCAAGAGCAAAGTATGGAGGAGAGCAGGAACTGCGCAAGATCCAAAACATACCACCTCATCTGTGAAACACGGTGGTGGGGGTGTTATGGCCTGGGCATGTATGGCTGCTGAAGGTACAGGCTTCATTGACGATATAACTGCTGATGTAGTAGCATAATGAATTTTGAAGTGTATAAACACATCCCCTCTGCTGAAGTCCAAACAAATGCCTCAAAACTCATTGGCCGGCGGTTCATTCTACAGCAAGACAATGATCCCAAACATACTGCTAAAGCAACAAAGGAGTTTTTCCAAAGCTAAAAAATGGTCAATTCTTGAATGGCCTAGTCATTCACCTGATCTGAACCCAATTTGGTATGCCTTTTATTTGCTGAAGGGGAAACTGAAGGGGACTAGACCCCAAAACAAGCATAATCTAAAGATGGCTGCAATACAGGCCTGGCAGAGCATCACCAGAGAAGACACCCAGCAACTGGTGATGTCCATGAATCACAGACTTCAAGCAGTCATTGCATGCAAAGGATATGCAACAAAATACTAAACATGACTTCTTTCATTTACATGACATTGATGTGTCCCAAACATTATGGTGCCCTGAAATGACAAATAAAGGATTCAATTCAATTCAATTCAAATGGGGAACTATGTATAAACACTGCTGTAATTTCTACATGGTGAAACCAAAATGTATAAAAATAGCCTTTATTAAAGTCTGACAATGTGCCCTTTAACCACATGTGAATTTTTATATTACAAATCTAAAATAGTGGAGTAGAGGCAAATAAATAAATGATGGGCCTTTGTCCCAAACATTATAGAGGGCACTGTAGCTTGGTTAGGGAACAACTCTGCCCAAGACCACAAGAAATTGCAGAGACTTGTGGATGTAGCCCAGTCCACCACACAGACAAGACTCCCCGCCATTGATTCCATCTCCACTTCTATTTACACTGGACTTCAGTCCGAAGAAGGATCTCGACCCGAAACATCACTTATTCCTTTTCTCCAGAGATGCTGTCTGACCCGCTGAGTTACTTCAGTTTTTGGTAGGCTTTTCTGGAAGGTTAGATCAAGGGATCCAGGGAGAGCTAGCTAATTTAATAGTGAATTGTAGGAAGCAGAGGGTGATGGTGGTGGAAGGTTGTTTTTTTGGAATGGAGGCCTGTGACCAATGGTATGCCTCAGGAATATGTGCTGGTTCCATTGCTGTTTGTTATGTGGATCAACAATTCGGATGAGAATGCACAAGGCATGATTAGTTAGTTTGCAAGCAAGATGGTTATCAAGATTTACAGAGGTTGGGAAAGCAGGCCGAGGAATGGCTAATAGAGTTCAATGCAATCAAGGGTGACGTGTTTCATTTTGGGAAGTCAAACCCGGGCAGGATCTTCACACTAAACGACAGGGCACGGGAAAGCGATGTAGAGAAAAGGAATATAGTAGTGCAGCTACATAGTTCCCCGAATGTGGCACCACAGCTAGAAAGGGCAGTGAAGGCTGCATTTGGCACATTAGCCTTCATCTGTCAGGACACTGAGAATAGATGGTGGGACCTCATGTTACAATTGTACAAATGTCGGTATAAAATCATGGAACGGGATAGGGTGAATGCATAAGATATTTTTGCCATGGTAGGGGAAATTATGAGCTACAGGGTATAAGTTTAAGTTTGGTTTAGTTTAGTGATACAAAGTGGAAACAGGCCCTTGGGCCCACTGAGTCCACAACGACCAGCGATCCCAGCACACTAGTTCTATCCTACACATTGGGGAAAATTTACATATGCCAATTGACCTACAAACCCGCATATCTTTGGAATGTATGAAGAAAGGGGAGCATCCGGAGACAACCAACATGGCCACAGGGAGAACGTGCAAACTCTGTACAGACAACACCTATAGTCATGATTGAATCTGGACCTCTGGTGCTGTAAGGCAGCAATTCTACCGCTGCGTCACAGTGCTGCCGCTGAGGGTGAGTGCAAAGATTTAATAGGAACCAGAGGGATAACTTTCCTCTGCACAAAGGATGGTGGGCATATTGAACGAACTGTCAAAGGATAGCACACTATAATAACATTTAAAATATTTTGTTAACAAGTACATGTACAGAAGTAGTTTAGAGGGTTATGGGCCAAATATGGGTTAATAGGACTAGCTACGACAGGGCAACTTGGTCAGTGTGGACGAATTGGGCTCAGAGCCTGTTTTCACACGTACGAGTCTATGACCTACACGATACTTAAAGGTAAAGGTGACTTCAAAGAGATTCTACGTATATTACAGGCAAAAGAGCAACTGGGGAGAGAATAGGACCCCCTAAAAAATCAGCACGTCCATGTGTGGAGCCACAGGAAAATGTATTTATATTTACGGTGGAAAAGCAATGGCTTAAAACACAAAAGTAAATAAATCTCCAGGATCTGATCAGTGTATCCTAGGACAACATGGAAAACTAGGGAAGAAACTGCAGGGATCCTGGCAGAAATATTTGCATCTTTGATAACCACAGGTGGGGTGCTGGAAAAGTAGAGGGCAGCTAATGTGCCTCTGTTTCAGAATGGCTGCATGGAAAAGCCTGGGAACTATAGCCCAGTGAGTCTTACAGAAGTCGTGACTTTGTTATTGGAGGGGTTTCTGAAAAAGATGACTGCATATTTTGGAAAGACAGGGACTAATTAGGGACGTCGGCTTGGTTTTGTACATGGAAACTTAACTTAAAAGGCCTTTGACAAGATACCGCATGATGGGTTGGTCTGGAAGATAGGATCACATGGGATGCAGAGCCATGTAGCAAATTGATTCTAAATTAGCTCAAACATAAGAAACAAGATTGGTGGTAGAGCATTGCTTTTCAGACTGGAAGCCTGTAACAAGTGGTGTACCACAGGGATTAGTGCTGGCTCCAGTGTTGGTTTGAGCTATATTAATTATTTGGTTGAGAAAATAACGCAAGTAGCATATTTAGTACATTTGCAGATGATACTAATATTGGTGGTAAAGTGGACAGTGAAGATATCTGAATACAGAGGGATCAACTTAGTTGCTAATTCATGTTGTTTGTTAGTTCTCACCTTTATCCTGACTAATGGTTAACGTCTAACATTAATTCTTGTTTATGATATTGTTTTTGAAGATCTTCAATATGGCTAGTACATTAATATTTTAAGTATCTTGTCCAAGTGTTTTCTCTGTACTCCATAATTCCATGTGTTTAAGATGTACGTTGCTTAATTGGTGGTAGGTGGAGAAAATGAAGTTGTAAAGTTCTATTTTAACAGGTTTACTGCAGTTGGTGTTCACAATGAGTGAAGTGGAAATTAAAAGGACATTTGACTGGAAGGACATCTGCTGGCAGACATCAATTATTTGACAGTAGTGATGTCCCTTACTAACTGGACAGTGTACATGTTGCTTTTTAAAGTGATTGTGTTAATTAGTGATAGGGTAACTGTTTAAAATTGAATCTGCAGAACTATAAATTCATTTGTTAGTCCAAAGATATGCAAGCATTTATCTCAAACATCTTTTAATTCATAACCTGACCATTGACCATTTTTTTTTTTCCCCCAACATCTTTTTGACGTGAGGTTTTTTTTACTCAAACCTCACGTCAAAAACCTTGGCGTGATATTTGACTCGGCACTGAAATTTGACAAACAAGTCTATGCCGTGGTAATAGCTAGCTTCTTTCAGCTTTGGACGATAGCTAAAATAAAACAATTCCTCCAGTTTGATGACCTGGAAAAGATCATCCACACATTCATCTCCTCCCGCCTAGATTACTGCAACTCCCTTTACACTGGCATCAGCCAAATCTGTCCCGCCTGCAACTGGTCCAAAACGCCGCAGCGAGACTCCTGACGGGCACCCGAAAAAGGGACCACATCACCCCGATTCTGGCCTCTCTCCACTGGCTCCCTGTGCGGATCCGTATAAACTTCAAGATCCTCCTCCATGTCTACAAAGCCCTCAATGGGCTTGCCCCCACCTACATAAAAAGTCTTCTCACCCACCACTCCACCTCCAGGCCCCTCAAATCGGCCGACTTGGGGTTGCTGAATATCCCACGGTTTAGGCATAAGCTCAGGGGCGACGGCGCCTTTGCGGTTGCAGCCCCTAGACTGTGGAACAGCATCCCCTTTCCCATCAGAATTGCCCCCTCCATCGACTCTTTTAAGTCAAGACTAAAGACTTATCTATACTCCCAAGCCTTTCCTGACGTCCTCTGAGTGAGGGCTACATGTATATATGTATGTAGTTTGTTTTGTTGTGCTATTCTTATAACAAATGTAAAGCACTTTGGCCAATGAGAGTTGTTTTTTAAATGTGCTATATAAATAAATGTGATTTGACTTGACTTGATCTGCAGTTAAGATTTGTTAGGCTTTTTAATTTTTGACATTGTTCATTTTTGGCAGTGATCCTCATCTTCCTCTCTACCATTTGTTGAAAGCATCCTCACCTTTCCACTCTGGATCTCCATGATGAGAACACATAAGAACACATAATTTCTCCGGCCTATCCACCACTCGCCACTCCCTTGCTATTGAGAATTATTTGTTGCTCCCCTCTGCAGATTTCCTTGTGGCTTTGTGCACTGCCTTTTGGTTTGAGTGTTGACAGCACACTTGCAATTTGCAATTAATGCTTTGGTTATCCTGATCTCCTTGCTTACACTGAGTTTCAGTATTTGTGGCTGTGCCTCCTATCCTGCAAAGATGTTAACAGCAATGAAACAAAAATTCTGTGTTTTAAATAAACCTTGCCAACTGGACCCCTGGGATAATCTGTTTTGATCTTCATTTTGTTCTTAGTCATAGAACTTCACAGTACAAGAACAGTATATTTGGTCCAACCTGTCCTTGCCAACCACATTAGCATATAGGGCTAGTCCCATGATCATGCATTTAGACAATAGCCATCTAAACACTTCCTTTCTATATATCTGTCAAATTGTATTTTGAAAGTCTTAATTGTATCTGCTTCTGTATTGTAATAATAATTATTTAAATGTAACTCTAATTGAATCTATTTTCATGTTAAAAATTAACCTTAAATTTCTTATATGCTGCAGAATCGGTGCATCTTTTCAGTGTCTGAATTTTTGTGTGAATTGTATTTTTGTAGGGGAAACTGATCTGATGAATAGTTTGGGTTGTTGAGAAATTATGAAAAGTTTTTTTTTCGCCAATCTTCCAATCCATTTTTGACATCAATAGTGAAAATATGTATTTACACAGTGCTCTTCAACATAGCTAATTATCCCAAAACACTTCACCGAAGTATTACCAGATAGCTTTAGAAATAACTGGGAGGCAATAGGACTTCAAAAGAAGAGGGGGAGAGAAACAATATAAAAGGAAGATTGGGATGTGGGATGGGATGTGGGGATGTGGGGAGAATGATGGCAGTGCTGCCAATGGTGGAACAAGTTTGTAGATGGTCAAGAAACCAAAATTGGGTGAGTCTACAAAAGTTAGAGAAAATTTAAACTGAAAACGAGGGATCAGAAAATTGAAATCAAGGATGAGTTTTTAAATTGTGATTTTGGTTATCCTGGAACTGGTGTGCGGGTATGAGCGCACAGGGGTAATGAATAAGTATGGTGCAGGTGAGGGCATGGACTGAGAACGTTGAAGGACATGGAAGATACGGCATTGAAGGCTGTCCAGGAGCAGGGGCGGAAAACCTGGGGGGGCCAGAGGGGACACGCACCCCCCCCCCCCCCATGTTTTGAGAAGTGGAGGACATCCCCCCCAAGTTTTTGTGATCCCGATTTTAAAATCTCCGCTGGATTGAGCCTCCGAAGCCTCGCGTGTGTGTCTGTGTGCGCATGCGCGCGGGGCCGCCAAAAAATTGTGTCCCTCGTCCCCTCCATGTTTTGATAGCGAGTTCCGCTCTTGTCCAGGAGCAAATTGAAATGGTTGTGTCAAACTATTCCCTTCAATTGGACCATACTAGGTAAACAAGGCTTTAAGTGTATTATTTTAAATGCATTTTAAATTTTTGTAAATTTATCATCTGACTAAGATTAAATGAGCTGGAAAATAGGATTCTGATGGCTAAGGGAAGCATGTGGAAAATTAATTTAAATTCATTAGCAATGGAGATTGATATTGCTTGTGACCCAAGTGTGCATTTGTACTCCATCCTCATTGCTGCTATGTAGTGTAGTTAAGAGCAATGTGCAGATAAATGTGATCTGCAGGGAGAAGTATTGTTGCAGCGGTATAAAACTTCAATCAGGCCACATTTGGAGCATTGTGTGCAGTTCTGGTCGCCGCATTGCAGGAAGGATGTAGAAACTTTGGAGTGTGGGCTTTTCACACAATGTGGTTAAGTGCTTGGAACACACTGCTGGGAGAGTGAACCAGGTATGATAGCAACATTTCAGTGGCATTTAGGCAGAACACAAATAGACAAGCAGGCAGGATTAATTAACATTGGCGTCATGGTTGGCTTAGACAATGAGAGCATAAGGGCCTGTTCCTGTACTATTGTGCTCTTCTTTGTAACTGGGCCAAGGAATGGCATATTGAGTGGCATACAGACAAACGTGAGGAGTTGCAATTTTGCAGAACAAACCAGTGAAGGGTTTTATACAGTAAATGTAAGGCCCTGTGTAGTATTGTAGAACTGAGGAACGTAAAGGTGCAGGTACAAAGCACCACGAAGGTGGCGACACAGGTGGACAGGGAAGAGAAGAGTGCATTTGGAACACTTGCCTACATTGGCCAGGATATGGAGTACAGGAGTTGGAATGTCATGCCATAGCTAAACAAGATGTTGGTATGGCTACAATTGGTGCACTTCACTGTTCTAGTCATCCTCGCATATCCCAAAGATAAACCGTTTAGCAGGTTAAATGGCCGCTGTAAATTATCCCGTGTGTAGGTAAATGGTAAAATATTAGATGAACTGTTGGATACGTGGGGAGAATATAACAGGATTAGCTCAGAATTATTGTAATTGGGTGTTTGGTGTTCAGCGCGGTCTCCCTTGGCTGAAGAGCATGTTTCGCCTTGTATTACTCTGCAGTTTACCTGTACAGATAGCTCTCAAACCAACCATTAGTTCTGAAACTAGAAAAATATGTTATTTGGCATGATAGTGGAGCTCTTTAATATGGAGTTGAACCCCACAATTAATAAACATACCTGCCAAGATCACCAGAGAGAGGCATGGGTTGATTGGTGTTCGTCAAACCCAAGAGGTTAACCGTTTCTCTTTAATCACAAATGCTGCCTGAGCCATGAAATATTTCCTGCATTTGCTGTTTTTACTTTCCAATTGTAGCTTCTCCCATTTTTCATAGAACAAATCAAACACCTTTATCTTTCAGAGCTCTGCTAGATCACTGCTATAGTTTTTCTCAGTTGTAGGCAATCTAAGTCCCTACCCAAAATAATTTTGGGGTTTCTTCCTAGTGCTCATCTACAGAGGGTAAATGAAATTATTTTCTCAAAACCAATCATGTCTGGATGCTATATAACTGTAATTGACATTACATTCTTATTGCCATGCAACAATTGTTCATATGCGGAATATTTGCTGTTTACTTGGAAATACACGCAACCCTTACATTGCAGCGATTTGTGCTAGACATTTACAGGATTCACAAATCCCTATCAAGAATTTTGGATACAGAATAAAATGTTCCCTTGTGGAATTTGTGAAAAAGTAAAACAAATGAGCACAATCTATTAGCTGACACACTAATGTCAAACATTGGTTCATAAACAGGAAACTGCAGTTAAAAATTATTTAACAGAAAATACAACTATAAATTGAAGCATTTCAGAAGAAAAAAAATTACAAATGTGCAAACAGTTCATATGGAAAGGTTCCAATGTTTTGAATGATGATTTTCATGCAGTGCCAAGTCTGAAACTTACCTTTAAAACTGCATTTTTCATCTGTATTAGCCAGCAAAGGAGCACTGAGAACATGCATACAATGTTTGTAGAAAAAGCTGAGGAACTCTGTTTTTTCGGTTTTCTAACAAAAATGACAAGGACACACTGGTTAATAGTCAGTATCTTCATTGCTATATTACTGAAGTTCTGATATTTGTAATATATGCATATTATGATGAATTGTATAATTCATCTTGTCCAATACTGTTCCAGTGAACATATGGTCAAATCACTGTGAAGGTTTCATTCTCAACAAACAGCACAACAAGTAGGTTGGTATATAATCACTATCATGTGAACAAAAACAGAAACATAAACTAAAAAGTAGAATGACAATTTTATTTTTGTTTAACAAAGAAATCTTGGATTTTAAAACCTTACAATTGAGCAGAATCATTTTTCAATAGCAAACGCAATGCTATATTTAAAACATTCTCCAATGTACAAAACTAAAGTTGCTAATTCTTTAAAGTTCAGTTATTTATATGCAATACGAGTAAGGGGAACAATATTTTGGAAACAAGTTGCAGAATTGTGTCATGGAAGCAGCATTGCAAACAATGTGGGCAAGGAAGATGATTTGAACATAACAGGTGGCACAAGAACCACAATGCATCAAGTTATATAATTTTTCTTATAATTAAATTATATGATTTTTCACAAAGACAGCGTGGAGAATTAGCTGAACGATGCATTATAAGATGAAGTGGATGAATGTTGAATTGGACTAGAGCTCATAAAAGAACATTCAGACCAAATACAACGTTATAGTCTTGAGATAAAGGAAAGGAATTTTCCAACGCACAAGATAATGGAGTGAAATTAGGGGTAGTTCAGTTCAGGTGGATTCTTTTTTCTTCTTGGGGACAAGGAGAGCTAATTGAATAGTGAGGAAGACTTGAAAAAGCCTTGAACCCAGTTCTGCAATGTTTAAAATAATTGACAATTTAATGACACATCCTGTGAGATCCGATTTAAAATTAAGAATTAAGGTACGATTATTAACAGCAAATTAAATTGTTTTTTTATTTTTTTTTAAATCTTAAAAGTACTTACATTTGCTGTGGCTAACATATTTTCAGGGTCAATTAAAGTTCTTAATAACCCCATTAATTGAACAGCCCCACCAAGTTCCGGGTCAGCATCACAAATCATCTGTTCGATGATTACATTAATTAGCAGAATGTCCTGCATAAAGAGAAATTTAAAAAAACCAATTAAATCTAAAATATTAGTGGCAACAAAATTATACCCAATAAGCTTTCAAATGATTAGATCAACATCCTTCAAATCATTGCATACTCTAATAATATACTATGTTCTCCTACATCAGAAACAGGATGCTGCTGATTCCAATCAATTTAATAAATTGACAATCTTTTCTTTAATATGGTTTATCCAAAGTTGTCCCAGAAACCAATTGTGATCTAGTAGCACCCCTTTGTCACGCAGTCCTTAAATAAAAAGCTTGCAGTTCAGTTGAGTTTTTCAAATCCTTTTATAAACCATTTAAGTTCATGTGATCGGAGCAGAATTAGGCCATTCAGCCCATCAAGTCTACTACGTCATTCAATCATGGCTGATCTATCTTCCCCTCTTCACCTCCCTTTCACCCGACACCTGTACTAATCAAGGATCTATCTATCTCTGCCTTAAAAATATCTAGGCATTCACAGCCTTCTGTTCAAGCTATATTCAAGCTTCACTCTTGCTGATCTCTCATGAAAGACCCAGGTGAGTTGCTCCTTTTTCAACAAGCAATCTTAATTGAATTTGATGAATGCTATACTTCTGTTACCATGAATGTATGCAACACTCCAGTTACAGCCACATAGAGAACAGCATTCAGAGCTTTCTTGGGATTTAAGTGAAAATGGGTTTTGTTTCTTCTGAAAAACGGCAGATGAGGAGTAACCCAATAGACTTTCTCAAAATGATGAAGAACATAACTGCAGGGCATCAATTAGTGTTACCAAAATATCCAATTTTGTGAATTTAGAAGAAACTTTGCTAGAGAATTTCTATACCCAGAGATTGATGGGAACGACGAACTGACAAACACCATATGTTGGAAGCAAATATTATCGAACAATCCCTTAATTTATGAAATTAATACATAATTTGAAATAAATATTGTTTTATGAACAGTTAAATCTCAAAATAACATTATGAAGCACCCTAAATACCTGCCCCAGTCTCTCATCCACACCCCAATCTTTGCAACATCTGGGACTTGATCATTGTCCTGCCACTGTCTTTATCTCTTCCCCAGTCGATCTTACTGTGATCTCTACATCTTCCCCCACACACATCCAGACTTATTCTCGCTTTCCTCTCTACTTGTTGATACATTTATGAGGACACTGGGCAAGCATCAGAAAGAGAAGGGAACAGAGAGTCATGCTGGTAGATGAGGCAACACAAGAGCAAATTTGAGTAGAGCATAAATGTGGACAGATAGTGTAGAACATTGTGGTAACAGCAAAGAAAGATTTTATTCTATGTGATTTGTCAAAAAAGAGACAACAATATATGTATGCATTTAAAAACAATGGATTAACTTCTAGATTTGTCACTAAATTAAGATGAAATTTGACCATTGGGATGCATTAACATTGACCAACTACGTTAAATGCTTCTTTTTGTTGCTGAAAATTAGTGCTGTAAAGGTGATTATGCGTTAACCTCAATTTGGTAAGCTCAAGTAGATGTTTGCAAGAATATAAATTTCTCAACAAAAATAGCTTCACGACAATGGAAAAAGGAAATCTATTTGCAACTATGCTCTTCTATCGAGAATCAGTATTTTAAATAGATGATCCCAAACAAGCAGAAATTGAAGCCAGAGGATCTGGTCCAGAATGTTGTGCAGCGTCAGCCTGAGGAAACAGATGAGTTATTTAGCGACTGCTTTGAGTAGGCCTAGTGGACTGGTCTATATTCAAGGACTCTATGGCTAACCTAGTTGAATATGTCACTGCTGTCACGTACTTAATAATTAGCATGTGTGTAGAGAGCTGTGTACCAAAGAAGATGGTATGTGTGTTTCCCAAGCAGAAGCTATGGATGAACCAAGAGGTCCACTCCCGGGTGAAATCCAAATCTGCAGCAATCAAGTCAAATGAGCCTGAATGGTACAAGAAATCTATCTACAACCTTTGCAGGGCCATTAAGGATGCCAAGACAACAATTAGGGACCACGCTGGTGTCCCAAGGAAATGACATGCCTGGATAGAAAATTGGCTTCATGGAAGGAAGCAGAGGGTGATAGTGGAAGTTTGCTTCTCGGACTGGAGGCCTGTGACTCGTGGTGTGCCTCAGGGTTCGGTGCTGGGCCCGTTACTGTTTATCATCTATATAAATGATTTGGATGAGAACATACAGGGCTAGATTAGCAAATTAGCAGACGATACAAAAGTGGGTGGTTTTGCAGATAGTGAAGACGGTTGTGAAAAATTGCAGCAGGATCTGGATCAATTGGCCAAGTGGGCTGAGGAATTGAGTATAGAAGTTGGGAGGTCATGTTGTCATTGTATAAGACATTGGTAACACCATATTTAGAGTATTGTGTTCAGTTCTGGGCTCCGTGTTATAGAAAAGATGTTGTCAAGCTGGAAAGGGTACAGGGAAGATTTACAAGGATGTTGCCAGGACTGAGCTATAGGCAGAGGTTGAGTAGGCTGGGGCTCTACTCCTTGGAGTGCAGGAGGATGAGGGGTGATCTTACAGAGGTATATAAGATCATGGGAGGAATAGATTGGGGAGATGCACAGAGTCTCTTGCTAAGAGTAGATGAATTGAGAACCAGAGGACTCTGCAGAGATGCTGTCTGTCCCACTGAGTTACTACAGCATTTTGTGTCTATCTTCGATTTAAACCAGCACCTGAAGTTCCTTTAAGAAGCAGCTAGACAGGTACATGGATAAGACAGATTTGGAGGGATAGATCAAATGCTGGCAGGTAGGACAAGTGCAGCCGGGAATATGTTGGCCAGTGTATGCAAGTTGGGCCGAAGGGCCTGTTTCCGCACTGTATCTCTATGACAAGGATATCCTTAGATTGTGGCAAGGCTTGCATTCAATAACGGGATACAAAGCAAAAGCATGGCAAAGTAACCTACAAAGTATCATGGCAACCATCCCCCCCCCCCCCCCAAATGAATTCAAGGCATTCGATGTCTGCTTTGAGCAGAAGGGAGGTGGAGGTACTCGCCAATCTCCTGCGCCTGTACCACCAGTTACTGTGGAAATGTAAGATTGGCCTTCCTGAGAGTGAATTTGCAGAAAGCAATTGGTCCGGATGGGGTCTCTGGCCGCATCCTCAGGACCAGTCCGGATCTACTGGCAGAGGTATTCACAGATATCTTTAACCTCTCACTACTCCATTCTGAAGTCCCCATCTGTTTCAAGACCACCATCATCCCAACGCCAAAGAAAGGTGAGGCAGTGTGCCTCACTGTCTACTATCCAGTGGTTCTGACATCAACCATCATGAAGTGCTTCGAGAGACTGTTGATGGTCACAGCGTCTCAGTCAGTCTTGATCCACTACGGGTGCAGAACGTCACAAAAGGTCCACAGCTGACATCATCTCCCTGACCCTAACCTCAGCTCTGAAACATCCTCCGCCACCCACTATAGCTCCGCCTTCAACTTCATAACCTCATCCAAACTCATTTTGAAATTCCTGGTCCTAGTAATCTGCATCTACCTCTGTCACTGTATCCTCAACTTTCTGACCCACAGACCACAATCAGCAGAATAGATGCCATCACATCCTCCACCATAATTCGCAACACTGGTGCCCAGCAATAATGCATTCTCAGTCCCCTATAGTACACCTTATACAGTACAATTGTGGTGCTAAATTTAGCTCTAACTACATCTACAAGTTTGCAGATCACACCACTGTGGTGGACCGGATCACAAACAATGATGAGACAGAGTATAGGAAGGCGATAGAAACCTTAGTAATATGGTGTCAGGATAATAGCCTCACCCTCAATGTCAACAAGATGAAGCAGTTAGTTATCGACCAGGAAGCATGGTGGAGTAAATGTACCAATCAGCATTAGTGAAAAGTGAAAATGATTGAGAACTTCAAGTTCTGTGGTGTTAATATTACCAAAGACCCATCATGGACAAACTACAATGATGCCAAAGGCAAGGCAGCATACCAATGCCACAACTTCCCGAGGCGACTGAGGAAATTCAGCACATCTCCAACTTTTACAGATGCATCATAGAAAGCCTACTGTTGGGTTGCATCACAGCTTGGTTTTGGAACAGCACTGCCCAAGATCGCAAGAAATTTCAGAGAATTGTGGATTCACCACACAGACCAGACTTTCCACCGTTGACTCCACCTACACTTCACGCTGCCTCAGAAAAAGAGCCAATATAATCAAAGACGTCCCACCCCAGTTATTCCTTCTTTACCCTGCTTCTGTCGGGCAGAAGTTTGAAAATGTGCTCCACCAGATTCAGGAATAACTTCATCCCCTCTGTTGTCAGGCTTCTGACCTGTCCTTCCATAAGCTAGCGTACAATCTGATTTACCTCTACCCCATTAGGACCCCAATAAAGACACCAACATCCTTAAGAGATGATATTTACAAAACAAAAGATACTATTAGCTGAAGAGTGCAGAGAAAATTAACAAAGATGTTCCCAGGATTCTCAGGTCTGAGATATAGAGATTAGACTGACCAGAACTTTATTCCTTGAAACGCAAGTGGCTGAGGAGTGATCGTAGGTGCACAATATTAGAAGGGAATACATAGGATGAATCTTGGGTCTTTTGCCAAGGATAGGGGAATCAAGACAAGAGGGAATAGGTTTCAGGTGAGAGGGGAAAGATTTAATAGGAACTTGAGAGGCAATTGTTTCACACGGAAGGTGTGGGAATTGGAACGAATCACCAGAGAAAGTAGTCAGAGCATATACAATAACAATATTTAATAATATATGGACATAGATAAAAGGTTTTGGAAGGATGTGGACCCTAGCTCAGGCAAATGGGACAAGTTTAGATAGGGCATCTTGGACGGCAGGAATATGTTGCGTCAAAGGGCCTGTGTCCTTGCTGTCACCTACCATATTGTAAACCTTGGACTTTTTCTATTACTGCAACTCAATAATGCTGCAGTACTATATTCTGCATTCTACTATTTTTCTCTTTGCACAACCTGTTGATCTTGTGTATGGTTTGATTGTACTTGCTTATAGCATGATTTGATTGGAAATCACACAAACTAAATCTTTTCAGCATACTTTGGTACACGTGATAATTAGTTTAGTTTAGAGATACAGTGCGGAAACAGGCCCTTCGGCCCAACGATCCCCGCATATTAACACAAGTGACAATTTACAATTATACCAAGCCAATTAACCTACAAAGCTGCCTTCTTTTGAGTGTGGGAGGAAACAGGAGAATGTACAAAACTCTGTACAGACAGCACCCGTGGTCGGGATCGAACCCGGGTCTCTGCTGCTGAAAGCACTGCAAGGCAGCAACTCTACCGCTGCGCCACCGTACCGAGAATTATAAACCAATTCTCACAAGCTCTATCCCATCCCTTCATTGCTTTCAGCCAGCTATCTCCCTCTACTCCATCACTGAAGGATTCTGACCCAAAATGCCTGTCTATTTACCTCCACAGATGCTGCCTAACCTAGAGTTCCTCCAGCTTTTTATTTTGCTCAGGCTTCTAGCATCTGCAGTCTCTTGCATCTCACATATTTATTACCCGACTCTAGCCTCTCATCTCTACCTTCCACAAATTTTGCACTCAAAACTTTGTTGCTGACTTCCCAACTTACGTGACGTTCTGTTGCTGCCCATATTCTAATTCACATGATTTCTGCTGATCACCCAAAATGTTTACTGACCAAGAATTCCAATACCTCACAAAATTTACAGCTAAACATTAAATAATTGATAGTAACAGGAACGGGGTACTGATTGTGGATGATCAGCCATGATCACAGTGAATGGCTCGAAGGGCCGAAGGGCCTACTCTTGCCCCTATTGTCTATCGGATAATTAACATTCCAACATTCCAGCTCTATTTTGAACCTAGCTTTCTTTTCACATGATAGAAGGATAAATACTTACATCGTCACTCTGTTGAGCTTCCTGCATTACAAACTCACGCACCATTGATGGACTATATTCTACCAGATAAGAAAATATGTCGGTAGCAGCAGTTCGCACCTGTACATCATCCATACCCTTAAAGGAGAAATATAAAGGAATGACATAATTGTAAAACTACCATAGTTCCCACCAATGAAGAAGCTATTTTTTACCCAAACATTTAGCTGCATCTTGGAGGCCGAAGGTTAGGTTGTTAGCCAAGAAAGATAGACTTGGCTATCCCTCAGTACAGCAACATCAAGAATCAGTGCAGAAACATCCGGACAGCAGAACCGGCCGCCACCTCAGCCCCTTCTGCCGGCTTGCCCGGCAGCCAGCCACGGTGTCCTTGGGCACAGGTGCAACCAGTGAAGGTTGGCGGGTAGCTACTGGGCGGAAGGCTGGCTGTTTCGTCCCGTGCTCTTCCGTCTCTCTCTCTCCCGGGGCAAGCGACCTGGGCGCTACAGCCAGACTCGGGGACGCGGGAGATCTGGGAACTGCAGCCAGTCCTGGGGACGCAAAGGATCTGGGAACTGAAGCCAGTCCCGGGGCACGCAGGCGATGATGCCGACCCCTGTACGAAACCAAACCCTTGATCCTGACCCGCCATCCTTTTCTCAAAATTTAGCAACTTAAATTGGGGGTGCGTCTTCGACGCAGGTGCATTTTCATTGCCGGGAAATACAGTAATTAAAATGTATATGACTACACTTTATCCTTAATCAACAAAAAAAAACTGAGAAAGGCTTTGCAACAGTTGAAATATAATAAAAAGACTAGAAAATATGCTACCAGTGCACCATTTCAATGTGTACATCATGCTCCCCAATGGAAAAGAAAACATCAAATTCTTAGACTATGTTATTTCTATAAAAATCCAGACTAGTAGGATACACTGTAGTTCCAACACTTCCCACGTATTAAAACTGCAATCTCTACCATGGTAACAGTAGGAAGCTAGTCATCCTCAAAGAACGATACAAATATTGCACCACAACAAAGGGATTATCACCCAGCTGTCGATCAGCTCAAAACATAACATGCTGACATTCATGGGTGGATTCTAAGGTAAGTGATAGAAAAACAAACATATCACAAAGCAACTTCCCTTGCAGGCATAGACTAGAGTATTTATAATGGGTCGAAAAGAAATAGCAGAGGAATTAAGGCACTTTGTTTTCATGAAACACAAAAAAACCCAATGCTAAAGACCCAAGGCTCTAATGAGAATGAGGAACCAAAAAAGACACCGAGAGGGAAGAAGTGTAACAAAATGCTGCCTGGATTAGAGGGTATTAGCTGCAAGGTTGGAAAAACTTGGATTGTTTTTTTCTGCAGTACCCTGGTAGGGATACCTTCAAGGAAACCTGATAGAAGTATATCAAATTATGAGAGGCAGATGGGGTAGACAGTCAGACCTTTTCCCCAGGTTGGAAATATCAAAGACTAGAAGGCGTAGCGTTTAGGTGAGACGGGCAAAATTTAAAGGAAACCCACGGGGTTAGTTTTGGTCTTAAACACAGAGTGAGGGATGCCTGGAATGCACTGCCAAGTATGGTCGTGGAAGCTGATACAATAAGAGGTTTTTAGATAGGCACTTGGCCAAGTAGCTTTTAGATTGGGCCAGTTCCAATGCTGTACTGTTCTATGTTTCATACGCCAAAGTAGGAGAAAGATTAGTGAGACTGAAAGTTGGTGAGGACACATTGTTCTACGTCCAGTTATGAAAATTTCTAAAATTCCATAGATTCCTGAACATTTCCTGTGGATTGAAGATTGCAAATGTGACTCTACGATTTTAGAAAAGAGGATGAAAGAAAACAACAAACCACCAACCTGTAGACATGCATCAGGAGAAAGGAAAATATTGGAATCAATAATATAGAATGCAATTAGCACCTTGAAAAAGACAGGACTGAGCAGATTGAGCATGAATTTATGTAAGTAAAACAATGTTTGACCAGGAGGTCTTTGAGGGTATGGCTTGGATATGGTATGTATGAATTTCATGAGACTTTGGCAAGTGATTGCACAGGGGTTTGGTCAATAGGTTAAAGCAGAGTGGAGAGTAATATATTGGCATTAATTCATAATTTGTTATGGACAGATAGTAAAATATGGAAATAAATATGTGACTGAAAGGTGCAAGGGGATGGGAGAGGAAGGGGGTGGGACGTAGGGAGAGAGAGAGAATCTGCAGGAATCTGTACGATCTCCAGTTATTTACATTCTCCAAAATCAATTTAGAAGAGGAGATCTACATTTCTAGGTGGAATTGTGAGCAGGGAGATGGATGTATAGAGGCTTGAGGAGAATATAAATTGAGTAGGTACAAGCATAGGAGATGGATTATATGGAAAAGGTGTAGTTATCTACTTTGTGAATAAAACAGGTGCCGAGTTTTGGGACTGAAGAAGTGTCTCAACATGAAACATCACCCATTGTGTCTGAACAAGGGTCTCAACCCGAAACATCATCCATTCCTTCTCTCCAGAAATGATGTCTATCCCGCTGAGTTACTCCAGCATTTTGTGTTTATCGTGGAAAGCTGGGTTTGCTGGATTGGCTAGACTCGGCAGTAAAGTTTAGAAGAATCAGAAGAGACTCATAGAAATGCCTATAAAGGTTTACAGAATTCACCAGGCTGGATGCAAGATATTTTTTTCTGGCTGAGGGATCAAACACTAAGAATAAGGGATAGGCAAGTTAGGACTGAGATTGGAGAACAAAATCTTTTTGCAACGGGTAGTGAATCTCTGGAATTCTCCAGATGAGGGTTTTAGACCAATCTCAAATTAACAGAGATCGATAGACTTCTGGGGTATTAACGAAATAGGGATTATACAGTGCTGAAAAAAAATAGCACTGAGTTGTAACAGTTATGATCTTGGTGAATGGCAGAGAAGGCTCAAATGGCTAAAAGGACTTCTTCTGTTTCTTATGCTCTGTATTCCGCAACAATAAACATAAAAGTACAGTATTTCATTTACTCAATGTATTGAAAAGTAAATTTAAATAGAAAACACTGTCATGCTCCCCAGCATTAACTGCTCCCTTCAATTTATAATCTATATTTATAAACCCACCAAGTCTCTCAAAACGAAAGCAATTTTAATACATATCATTGGATAACATGGAAGACATTGCAATGAATTGATATTTTAATGCTGGACAGAAAAGGTGCATTGGTGTCTGAACTAGATTCAGAGGAGCGTGATGATATTACGTTTTAAAATATAAATCAACTTGACATACACTAGGTACAGAAAATTAGAATACCTCTAAAAGTATCTGCACTTACCAGAACTATTTCAAGGGCAGGAAGAATCCCTAAGTTTGCTAGCGTCTTGAAAAATGCATCCCGATTCTGAGGTTGTAATGTTTGAGAGAATGCACAGAATTCCTTTAAGAAGTTCACCTGCGTTTTAGAAAAAAGTTGTCTGAAATATAGTATTGTGTGCTAAATTTAATGTTTTCAAGCTGAAATAGTCAACTTACTAATTCATGCCTCTTATGATCATCTGTTGCTTCATCAGTTAATTGTGCAAAAAGTTCAGTCAAAAATTTTTCGTCTTCCTATAACAAAATAAATTGCAACTTTCAGTTTTGAAGTTAAGTACAACTGCAACTTACAAGATTTTTTATTTCATGACTAACTTGTGAAACTACAATTTTTAAATGGTAATTATTCATCCACAATGATCAAAAGTCATGTAGAATATTGTATTTTAGATCACAATCAAAATGGTCAATCTTAGCATCTATGCAAGTCAAGTCAAGTTTATTTGTCACATACACATACGAGATGTGCAGTGAAATGAAAGTGGCAATGCTCGCGGACTTTTGTGCAAAAAGACAAACAACCAAACAAACTATAAACACATCATAACACATATTCTTTTACATAATAAATAATGGAAGGAAAAACGTTCAGTAGAGTTAGTCCCTGGTGAGATAGGCGTTTACAGTCCGAATGGCCTCTGGGAAGAAACTCCTTCTCAACCTCTCCGTTCTCACCGCATGGCAACGGAGGCGTTTGCCTGACCGTAGCAGCTGGAACAGTCCGTTGCAGGGGTGGAAGGGGTCTCTCAAGATATTGTTGGCTCTGGAGTTGTACCTCCTGATGTATAGTTCCTGCAGTGGGGCAAGTGAAGTTCCCATAGTGCGTTCGGCCGAACGCACTACTCTCTGCAGAGCCTTCTTGTCCTTGGCAGAGCAATTCCCAAACCAGATGGTAATGTTCCCGGACAAGATGCTTTCCACCGCCGCTGCGTAGAAGCACTGGAGGATCCTCGGAGACACTCTGAATTTCCTCAATTGCCTGAGGTGGTAAAGGCGCTGCCTTGCCTTACTCATGAGTGCTGAGGCGTGTGATGCCCATGTCATATCCTCGGAGATGTGGACTCCCAGATATTTAAAACAGTTCACCCTATCCACAGGATCCCCATTTATCCTCAATGGAGTGTACGTCCTCGGATGATGTGCCCTCCTAAAGTCCATGATCAGCTCCTTCGTTTTTTTGATGTTCAAGAGGAGGCTGTTATCCTGGCACCAGAGTGCTAGACCAGCCACCTCCTCCCGGTAGGCCTTCTCGTCATTGTCTGAGATCAGGCCCACCACCAGTGTCATCAGCAAACTTAATTATTGAGTTAGAGCTGAACCTAGCCACACAGTCATGTGTGTATAGGGAGTACAATAGGGGGCTGAGGACGCAACCCTGGGGCGATCCTGTGCTCAGGGTGAGGGACTTCGATGTATTCCCTCCCATCTTGACTACCTGGGGCCTGGCGGTGAGAAAGTCCAGGACCCAGGCACACAGGGAGGTGTTGAGCCCCAATTCCATTAGCTTCCCGGCCAGTCTGGTGGGGACTATCGTGTTGAAGGCTGAACTGTAGTCTATGAACAGCATCCTCACGTAGCCCCCCTTCTGGCTGTCCAGATGGGAGAGAGCGGTGTGCAAGACCTGGGAGACCGCATCGTCCGTGGATCTGTTCGGACGGTATGCGAACTGCAACGGGTCCATGTTCCGAGGGAGGAAGGCGCAGATGTGTTTCTTCACCAGCCTCTCAAAGCATTTCCTGACTACCGAGGTAAGGGCCACCGGTCAGTAGTCATTCAGACAGGTTGGGGAGGCATTTTTTGGTACCGGTACAATGATGGATTTTTTGAAGCATGCAGGGACCACGGACTTGTCCAGGGAGAGGTTGAATAATGTAGTGAGCACTGGAGCTAGCTGCGTAGCACAGGACTTGTGTACTCGCCCCGAGATGCCATCGGGGCCTGCAGCTTTTCTCGTGTTCACCCGTGTCAGAGCCCTCCTCACGTCATGCAGCTTCAAAAGAAAATTATTTTCCCTTCACCAACTATTTAAAAAATATGATTAACTATTGCATAGAAGTCAAGATCCTTGGAAAAACACTTCACATATGATTAAATGCTTGGCTGCAGATACAGCAATCAAAAGGATAAGCAGAATGTTGGGCTTGTTGGATACAAAAGGAGGAAGACATTAGACAAATTCAAACTTCAAAATACTGAACCACAAATTTCCTCAGTAGAAAAATCTGCTGAACCTCTATCCCAGGGATCGGCAACCTATGGCCCCCGGGCCGAATGCAGCCCGTAACCCGAAATCATCTGGCACGCGGAGCTCTGGCTGTACCGCATCCTGTGCAAAACCGCCCGCACAGCCACACACCTTCTGTGAACACGTTTAAGAAAGAACTGCAGATGCAGGAAAAATCGAAAGTAGACAAAAATGCTGGAGAAACTCAGCGGGTGAGACATGGAAGGATTGCATGAGGCTGTCTCACCCGCTGAGTTTCTCCAGCATTGTTGTCTGCCTGTGAACATGTGATTTGATGCCTGCCATCTGGGGCAGGATCCATGTGTACACGTGATAGATGTGGCTTGCCATCCGCTCAGACATGCGTCCCGGCCCCTATGCAGAACAAGATTGCTGACCCCTGCTCTATCCCATTTGCAGACGTTCAGATTCCATTTCTTTCCACATTCTCTTAGTCAGAGGCCTCTTAAGTTCTATCAGACCAAGTGATAAAGTATAGTGATGAGGTGTCTCTGATACAAAACACTAGTTGCGTTTCACTTCCCTCACCTGCTGCCTGACCTCCTGGATGTTTCCATCAGTTTCTATTTTTATAGCCAGTCCACACTGCTTTTCATTTTGATGTACCAAAGAGCAATTCTAACCATCAGGCTTAAGAAACACAATTTAAGGCACAACTTCAGGCATTAAAGCTTTTTCATGTTACTCATCAACTACTTTCTTTAATGCAGTGCATGATGAAATAGGCATCGATACCTTGAAATTGTCACAGTGAATAAAAAGCTAATTATGGAAGCAGGCCAATTGTTCTTTTGCAGATTCAAACCCCGAAATTTTTTTTTATCCTGCCAAATGTTTAAAAAATGCATCATCTTTAGGTATTTACACATTAATTTGTTAGTTATTTAAATACGGAGCTTTAATGGTTTGAGGTTAAAAGAAATGGTACTGTATTATTAAGCTGGACAATGGAACACAATATTGGAAGGGCTGTTCATTGAAAACCAACAAACTTAAAGCAATATGATATCACATGAATAACTTTGTTCTTGTAGATTTTTAATCCATCACAAACTGCTTCAACCACTATCTTTCTATTGAAAGGGTGTTTACTGCCACCATGGAAAATTATAGCTTTCCCTGCCAAGGCAGATACCTCAAGGGTATTACACAGTTAACAGCAAGACTAATCACGTGGTTAGCTTTATGGGTGTTTCTCAAGCTAGCTGTTGGAAATTAACAGTTTGGAGAGATTTTTAACCCTTCAATGATAATGTCCCAAATTCCAGTACAATAAAAGAGCTCTTGAACTAGTGTAGCACAGCAAATATATTAATTGGTATCAGGAACAGGCAACTATAACTTCAAAAACTGTAATGTGTGGAGAATGGGAATACACATTATTAGGTTAGAAATGGAAGCACAAATTAAGCTTTCAGTGGCAATAGCAGACGAGGTATGGACGGAAGCAGAAACAATCTACTTGGCTAGTAACTGGTAGACCAAGCTGGGTGAAAAAGGATTTGATTTGATACACCAAGTTTTCAGATTCTCGTTCCATTATTTTGTAGCGGAACTGATCCATATATGGACAATATCTCAAATTTACTTCCGTATCTTGATCCAGATAAAACTTACATCATCAGGCAATAACATTCCGAATGTTTTCGTCCTGCACATCATTAACAAAATCTTTTAAGTTCACAGAAACAGCTCCTTGACTAACTCCTCTTGAAATAAATGCTAACATTGCATTTGGCTTTCCTACAGTGCCCTCCATAGTGTTTGGGATAAAGACCAATCATTCTTTTATTTGCCTCTGTACTCCACAATTTGAGATTTGTAATAGAAAAAAAATCACACGTGGTTAAGGTGCACATTGTCAGATTTTAATAAAGGCCATGTATATACATTTTGGTTTCACCACGTAGAAATTACAGCAGTGTTTATATATAGACCCCCATTTTAGGGCACCATAAGGTTTGGGACACAGCAATGTCATGTAAATGAAAGTAGTCATGTTTAGTATTTTGTTGCAGATCCTTTGCATGCAATGACTGCTTGAAGTCTGCGATTCATGGACATCAACAGTTGCTGGGTGTCTTCTCTGGTGATGCTCTGCCAGGCCTGTATTGCAGCCATCTTTAGCTTATGCTTGTTTAGGGGGCTAGTCCCCTTCAGCATATAAAAAGGCATACCCAGAGCTGCCAAGTTTTGTGAGAACATTTTAGTATTCTAGTACCTGAAAATCAGTATTTTGCTGAGGAAATCAGTATTTTTACACGGTACAATTTTTCTGAAAAAAGTGTTATATTTTATGTGGGGTCATACTCATGTAAGAGTACAAAAATGCATAACTTTGCTACCAATTGACATGTCTTCTACGCACCTTATTTGACAGTGCATTCATTGCCAGCTCTTTGTATACTGCTGCTTGAACGGCTGCTTACTGCTTTTAGCACCAGATGATGACGTGGAAGCCATTTTGGAAGCCTCCCTCTCCCTCCCTCGCTCTCTCCCTCCTTCGTCTCTTTCCCTCCCTCCCCTCCCTCTTTCCTTACTTTTTTTCTCCCTCCCTCTCTTAATCCCTCCCTCCCGCCCACTGCCTCTCTCCCTCCCCTAACAGTCTGTGACCCATAGTGCTGTGGCCATAGCGCTATGTGTAAAGCCCATAGCGCTATGTGTAAAAGCTCCAGCTGGGAGCACAATTTTTAGAACCCATAGCACTGTTCGTTTAAATTCCCACGCATTAAACTGACAGCGCTGTTTAAACCTGGAGCAGGACAGGCAGATCAAAGCTTACAAAAATAATCATCCTGATCTTGAAATTTAAAATACTAATAGATATAATCTGCTATAATTTTTAGAGTTACAGTATGACTTTTTATGTCCTTGCATTTTTTAAGCAGCAAGAAACAGGAAGTCGGGCTGATTTTTAAAAAAATCGTATTTTACAAAGCAAATCCCTACATCCGTATACTGATCGCATTTCCATACAATATACGGAAAATCCATACATCTTGGCAGCTCTGCATACCCAATTGGGTTCAGATCGGGTGATTGACTTGGTCACTCAAGAATTGACCTTTTTTTTTTAGCTTTGACAAACTCCTTTGTTGTTTTAGCAGCATGTTTGGGATTATTGTCTTGCTGTAGAATGAACTGCCGGCCAATGGTTGTGGCATTTGTTTGAACTTGAGCAGATAGGATGTGTCTATACACTTCAGAATTCATTATGCTACTACCATCAGCAGTTGTATCATCAATGAGGATAAGTGAGCCAGTACCTTCAGCAGCCATACATGCCCAGGCCATAACACCCCCACCACCATGTTTCACAGATGAGGTGGTATGCTTTGGATCTTGGGCAGTTCCGTCTCTCCTCCATACTTTGCTCTTGCCATCACTCTGATATAAGTTAATCTTCGTCTCATCTGTCCACAAGACCTTTTTCCAGAACTGTGGTTGCTCTTTTAAGTGCTTCTTGGCAAACTGTAACCGGGCCATCCTATTTTTGCAGCTAACCAGTGGTTTGCATCTTGCAGTGTAGCCTCTGTATTTCTGTTCATGAAGTCTTCTGCGTACAGTGGTCATTGACAAATCCACACCAGATTCACGAAGAGCGTTTCTGATCTGTCGGACAGGTGTTTGGGGATTTTTCTTTATTATAGAGAGAATTCTTCTGTCATCAACTGTGGAGGTCTTCCTTGACTTGCCAGTCCCTTTTCGATTAGTAAGCTCTCTTTCTTCTTAATGTCCCAAACAGTTGATTTTGGTAAGCCTAGGTTTGGCTGATGTCTCTAACAGGTTTATTCTTGTTTCTCAGTCTCATAATGGCTTATTTGACTTTCACTGGCACAACTTGGCCCTCATGTTGATAAACATCAATAAAAGTTTCCAAAGGTGATGGAAAGACTGGAGGAAAGACTAGGTGCTGCGAGCTCTCTTATACCTGCATTAAGGAGGTAGTTAAACATAACTGAGCAATTACAAACATCTGCGAAGCCATGTGTCCCAAACATTATGGTGCCCTGAAATGGGGGGGGGGGGACGGGGGACGGGACTATGTATAAACACAGCTGTAATTTCTACATGGTGAAACCAAAATGTATAAAAATACCCTTTAATCAAATCTGACAATGTGCACTTTAACCACATGTGATTTTTATCTATTACAAATCTCAAATTGTGGAGTACAGAGGCAAATAAATAAATAAATGATGGGTCTGTGCCATACATTATGGAGGGCACTGTATTACCAATTCAACTTGCAAATTAACCTTTTCGGAATCCTGCACCAGCACTCCCAATCCCTTTGCACCTCTGACTTTTGAATCCTCTCCCCATTTAGGAAATAGGCAACGCCTTTTTTCCTTCTAGCAAAATGTATGACTGCACACTGTGCTATGCTGTATTCCATCTGCCACTTCTCTGCCAACACTCCCAACCTGTCCAAGTCCTTCTGTAGACTCACTGCTTTCTCCATACTACATGCCCCTCCACCTATCTTTGATTCATAGACAATAAACAACAGGTGCAGGAGTAGGCCATTCGGCTCTTCGAGCCAGCACTGCCATTCAATGTTATCATGGCTGATCATCCACAATCAGTACCCCGTTCCTGCCTTCTCCCCATATCCCTTGACTCCGCTATCTCTAAGAGCTCTATCTAACTCTCTCTTAGAAGCATCCAGAGAACCGGCCTCCACCACCCTCTGAGGCAGAGAATTCCACACTCACAATTCTGTGTGAAAAAGTATTTCCGCATCTCCGTTCTAAATGACTTATCCCTTATTCTTAAACTGTGGCCCCTGGTTCTGGACTCCCCTAACACCGGGAACACGTTTTCTGCCTCTAGTGTGTCTAAACCCTTAATAATCTTATATGTTTCAATAAGATCTCCTCTCATCCTTCTAAATTTGAGAGTATACAAGCCTACCCGCTCCATTCTATCAACATATGACAGTCCCACCATCCCGGGAATTAAGCTTGGGAATCTACGCTGCACTCCCTCAATAGCAAGAATATCCTTCCTCAAATTTGGAGACCAAAACTGCACACAATTCTCCAGGTGTGGTCTCACTAGGGCCCTGTACAATTGCAGAAGGACCTCTTTGCTCCTATACTCAACTCTTGTTATGAAGGCCAAAATGCTATTCACTTTCTTCACTGTCTGCTGAACCTGCATGCTTACTTTCAGTGAATGATGAACAAGGACCCCCCAGATCCCGTTGTACTTCCCCTTTTTGCAACTTGACACCATTTAGATAATAAACTGCCTTCCTATTTTTGCCACCAAAGTGGATAACCTCACATTTATCCACATGAAACTGCATCTGCCATACATCCGCCCACTCGCCAACCTGTCCAAGTCATCCTGCATCCTCATAGCATCCTCCTCACAGTTCACACTGCCACCCAGCTTTGTGTCATCTGCAAATTTGCTAATGTTACTTTTAATCCCTTCATCTAAATCATTAATATATTGTAAATAGCTGCAGTCCCAGCACCGAGGTCTTGCGGTACCCCACGAGTCACTGCCTGCCCTTCTGAAAGGGACCTGTTAATCCCTACTGGAGGTACACAAAATTGCTGGAGGAACTCAGCGGTTTTGTGTACCTTCGATATTCCAGCATCTGCAGTTCCCTTTTGAACACTGTTAATCCCTACTCTTTGTTTCCTGTCTGCCAATCAATTTGTTTCATCTGCAAACTTGGCCACAAAGCCTTCAATTCTCATCCAAATAATTGATATACAACGTGAAGAGTGAACTGCCCTAGCACCGACCCGTACGGAACCGTTAGTCAATGGCAGCCAACCAGAAAAGGCCCCCTCTTACCTTCTGCCCTCAGCCAACCTTCTATCCATGCTAGTATCTTTTCTTTAATACCATGGGCTCTCATTATCTTTAGCAGCCTCAAGTGCAGCATCTTATCAAAGGCTTTCTGAAAATCCAGGTATGCAACATTCACTGACTCTGCTTTGTCTATCCTGCTATTTACTTCCTCAAAGAATTCCAAGATTCGTCAGGCAAAATCTCCCTTTCACAAAACCACTAAAATTTTACCAATCACATAAGTCAGGCTAACTGGCTTATAGTTTCCCCTCTTTTGCTTCACTCCCTTCTTAAACAGTAGAGTAATATTTACAATTTTCTAGTCCTCTGGGACCACTCCTGATTCTAGTGATTCTTGACAGATCACCAATAATGCCACCAGTCTCTAAAGCTACCTTTTTCAGATCCTTCGTCCAGGTGACATCCACCTTCAAACCTTTTAGCTTCCCAAGCACCTCCTCTTTAGAAATAGCAATTCCTTTTACTTCTGTCTCCATGAATTTCAGGCAAATTGTTGATGTCTTCCTCTCTGAACTCGCGCAAAAAACATATTCAGTTCATCTGCCATTTTTTAATTCGCCATTATTACTTCTCGTGTGCCATTTTCCAGCGGTCCAATGTCCACTCTTGCCTCTCTCTCTTACTCTTTGTATACCATTGGTAGCTCCTGCTATGCTCATCATTGTAAAGTTAAAAACTTGAATACCCTTGCCTATTCACACTGGCTCCACTTTGCATCAAAATCTGCAGCATATAGATTCAGAGGGCCCAGCCAGTATCAATAGCAGAATGAAGCAAGACATATCTCTGCTTCTATATGTGATGATGCACTGTCATGTCAGCCTTCAAAGAGGTTGGAAGGGTTTGAACCAACTGGATACTTATACAACTACCACCGACCAAAAAGTTCAGACAAGGCAGATACTAAATATTAAGCAAGTTGTAGCCACGCTGAAGAACTACATGTTGGTTCTCGAAAGAAATTAAAGGTTCACCCAGGCAACATAAGCATAAAATAAAATAATAAACTGCTGGACATCTGAAAAATGGCAGCAATCATGGGTCATTTATATGTTCAAGAAAAAGTTAGAATTTCACCAACAAATCCTTCATGGGGTAAATAGTCTGCCTAAAACCAAACAATGTCTACTGATGTGAACTCAGCAAGGAGTAAATGGCTCAATGGTGCTTTCATAGTCACATGTGTGAAGTGCATGCGCACAATTAATTTATTTTCTTATCAACAGTCCAGAAGGGTATTGCCATACCTAAGCACATCCCCAATTAGCAAATTGTAAGAATAAGTCTACTGATCCTGTATGCAAGAGGCGCCATTGTCAAAGTCCAGTCCCTGTTCTAGGTATTACGAGCAGCTCTCGTTCCAGGCAAACCCCAAGCTGCTGCGGGCCTTCGGCCGTCACCTTCCCCTGGACATGTGGGTCGACCTGTGAACTGACGTCACACTAGCTCCCATCCACCTTTGTTCCCCGTTGGAACATCCCGCAGACGACCGAGGGTGCGCTAGACTAGATCCCGGTTCCCTCTCCTCCCTGACTGGCCTCGCTCCTCGCCAGTCGCATCTGTCAGTGGCGGCTCCATCCTCCCGGTCTCTGGGCATTGGGGAGGAGCAGCAAGCAGTCTCCCCTTTCCTGGCCATAGTCTGCCGGGTCCTCCGGGCAGAGGTGGCTCACCTTCCAGGCCGCGGTTCCCTGGGTCTTGTGTTTGGCCACAGGGTACCCCCTGTAAGCCATGGCGGTACCCCCTGTAAGCCGTGGCACTCTGTGAGCTTCTGTAATGCACCCCAGGATCAGCTGTTTAAATAGAACCCCCCACCCCATATTGGTAAAACCTTCACAATTAATGTCTTCAGAGCGCCAGTTCATTTTGACAAGTTTTCATCACACAAAAAAAATGAATTACAATTAGTCATGAAAAAAAGATATGAATTAATTACAAGTAGTGAACTGGTATCGGCAACCTGGTATTGGAAAACGACGTTCCTATTAAATGTTCTTATTATACAGAATAATTATTGATAACTTTTGAAGTGCGTATTTCCCCAAATGTAAGAGGGAACCACGATTGTTCTATTGAATCTGGGAATAACAATTTTCACAGTTAAACCCGAAATTGAAATAAATATTAATGACAATTACAAAATAAGTAGAATGCAGCATACCTGTAACATACTAACAATCTCCACTTTGTTGAAGAATATAAATGATGTAAGTGTAGATAGAAAGTTCTCCTCAAATACAGATGGAGTAGGTAAAATGATATCCTGGATATACTGTACCCTGTATGTCTGATGAATTTTTTGCTTCAACTCGGTGTCTGTAATGGGTATGACCTCTTTAAATTTGACAGTTTTGGTCAAAAATTCACGATGCTTCCTCGGATGAGGTAAAGAAGGATCATACTCCAAACACCCGACTACATCCATAATGGACTCATCTGAAAACATCCCCTCAAACAGTGCTGCTTTATTGAGGAACAAAATGCCTCTGATAATTTCATATAAGTGATGTAAACCTTCTGTATTGTCAAGGTCTTCACAAACTCGGAATAACTGCAACAGCTTTTTAATGTAGCCTTCATTTTCCAAAGCTAGTGCTAACTTTTCTCTGCGGATAGGAGAGGAGAGAACAGAGGTCACCAAGTCAGCAATCTCTTCCAATTTGTTTAGTTCACATGGTGGAAGATCAACTGTGTGAGAAGTTTCAGGCATTTCTTCAAATCGCTCTTCTTCAGACTCATCAATAATGTCCTGAGTTATATCAAGTGATGGATCTCGTCCCTGAACCTGCAATAAAAGCATGGACATGAAAAAAATTCTGCCACTGCAGCCTGCAAATATATAAATATTGTATATGCTGGAAAGAATGATTTGAAATATTCATTAAGTGTAGTTTTAAGCGAGCACTGATAAATCCAACATTGTTACTTTTAGAAAATTAACCATTTCTTGAAAATTACAGTGATTGCTACCCCCAAACTCTCAAGGTGCAGCAGGCCCTTCTGCACAATCAAGTGACATCGTCATTGTAGCCCCTGGGAACAGCTCTTTATTCTGGCCTCCGCCACTGAGCACGTGGTCACCATGGGGCTCCCTCCTCTCCCACCTGCTGCTGCTTCTTGGCGTCGGCGGAGGCTGTGCATTGGCGTTGGTTGAGCACTCCCAGCTCAACCCCCGCTGCTTCCTCATGTTGCTCTGTCCACCCTAATCTGCCTCCCTAATACCGTACTCTTTTACAACGGACAATCGCCAAGAATGGACATTATAACCACCCCCCCCCCCCCCCCCCCCCCCCCCATGTGACAAAGGGTAGCAATGCTTGCCTTATTTAAAGAAAAAATAGTAGCTTACTGATCATTTTGTCCATGACTGCAATTAGGGGATGATAGTCATAATTTGGGAACAGTCAAGATTTCTTCCACAGGACTGACTACCCACAACATTACAACATCATGACACTTAACACAACAGCTCAACAACAAATATTGACAGAATTATAGGACTAAACAAAAGGAACTAAATTGTATGTTCAAAAAATGATTACAGGACGCAAGCATTAAATTATTTGAAAAGATAGTTCATCTGCAACTTCACCACACCCTGCCCTCCCTCTCCCTCCAAGGCTTCAATAAGTCATGGATCTGATCATTGCTTCGCAATAGGGTCGTCTTCCACAAGGTCCATTTCAGCCAACTATTAAAATACTCAGATTAGTGTTTCCAATGTTTGCTTTCATTAGTATGAGGATCTGAGATGAGGAATTAGGAAAAATGGCTAATATATTTACTCCTGTTTTAGGGCAATGTCCACTACTTTTCCACTCTGATGCACCAGCACTTCTTCAACCATTTCTAAATGAGCAGCTCAAGTAAACATGCAAATTTTGAAGCAGATAACCTATTCCCATTAAAACCCAATTTCCAGAACACAGGAACATCGGTGGCACAGCTGGTAGAGCCACTGCCTCACATTGCTGGAGACCCACGTTTAATCCTGCCCTTGGGTGCTGCCTGCGTTGAGTTGGCACATTCTCATTGTGAGTGCGTGAGTTTTCTCTTGCTGCTCTGCTTTTCTCCTACATACCAAAGATGTACCAAAGATGTAGGGAGTGGATGTGCAGGTGGGATAACATAGAACTAGTGTGAATAGGTGTTCAATAGTTGGCATGGACTCGTCGGGCCGAAGGGTCTGTTTTCACACAGTATTTTTCAATCAATCAAAATATTTCAGAAACGGGGGGTACATTTTAGTGGGGGGGGGGGGGGGGGGGGGGGGGGAAACAATGGCAATGCACCACAATATCAAAAGATACAACTTGAAAAATTGAAACAACATGACCAAACTTCAGCTCACTTTTATTATGGGCATATACATTCAGAAGAAAGACAATGTGCTGGCCCAGACCATAAATGTTTATAAAAACTTACAAAATGTGCAAGTGCTCTTCCCATCTTGCTCTCTATGAAAGTATTGTCCTCTTTGAAATCATCAATGTTTTCTAATTTTGAAAAAATGTTCTCACTATGTTGATATTTCAAAACTGTCAATTATCTAGGCTATTATTTTGAGCGAGTTGCCTGCTGATGTGTACCGTAACAATTCAAACGTCTGAAGATTTGATTCCCGTTCCCAAAGCAATGGATGGCTAATCTTGTATGGTCACAAATCTCTAAATTTCTAAAGGACACAAGGAGCTGCAGATGTTGGAATCTTGAGCAAAACACAAAGTGCCGGAGGAGTTTAGCAGGTCAAGGAGCACTTTGGGAAGGAATGGGCAGGTTACTTTGAGTCTGATCCCTTCCTCAGACTGATTTGAGTAGGGGGAGAAAGCTGGAAAGGAGAGGAAGGAATGGGAGAAAAGCTGGCAACTGATGGGCGAATACAGGTGAGGGGTGTTCGATTGGTAGATGGGTGGAAAAAGTGACAAAGACTAAAGTAGACGCTGGAATCTTACGTAGAACAATTTGGTTGCCTAAATATTTTGCAGCTTTATAAAACTTGGGCGAGGACTGGAGCCTGGTAGCGAGGAAAAAAAACCCTAAGTCAACCCAGAGACATAACAGTAGTGACCATCTGCCTACCAAACCCCCCTCAGCTGTGTTCACATGCCACAATTTGTCCTCTTCCCCCCCGCCCTCTCCCCAAATCAGTCTTAATAAGTGTCCCGACCCAAAACATCAAGCACCCATGTTTTCCAAGGATGCCTCTGACCCACTGAGTTACTCCAACAATTTGTGCCTTTTGTTTTGTAAACCATCAGCTGCAGTTCGTTATTTCCATATTCTGGATTTATGATGGGTTAAATATAATTATAAAATCTCCAGGTAGAGTAGACAATTCATTACAGCTCTTGTAGGTAACTTGACAATTGTAATGTTCTTGCAAAAGCAATGTCATGTAAAGTTAAAATACTGACATTCAATTCTGAACTCATACTCCGACTCAAAATAATAATATATTAAATTGGTAACTAAAATTCCTTTAGTGAAATCAGTTGCATTACTGTTAACAACGCACAAATTGATGGCTGGACATGAAGAAGTCAAAAAGATAAGGCCAATTTTCCCTTTCCCTTCATCTATGCTTAAAGGTCATGGGATGTCATCCATGCATCATTCCAGGTGGATTTAATTTATGTATTGCATTATGTTAGATTAGGTTTGTGGTGGATGTTTATGTTAACTTATGTAGTTGTGTGTCTTGTTGCTTTTTGTTTAGTATGGCTGTATGGTTAATCGAATTTCATTGTACCTTAATTGGTGCATGTGACAATAAATTGACCGACACATAACTTTTACAAAAATTAACTGTCTGAAAAATTGGATAAAATGAAAAAGATCAAAATTAATAAAAATGATAGTACAGGTGCACAACCTTTTATCCGAAAGCCTTGGGACCAGACACTTTTCGTAATTCGGAATTTGTCGGTCTTCGGAATGGAAATTTTTTTGCGTAGATTTTAATGGCTGGCTCAGTGGTAGAGTGTTCAAAAGGGAACTGCAGATGCTGGAATATCGAAGGTACACAAAATTGCTGGGGAAACTCAGCGGGTGCAGCAGCATCTATGGAGCGAAGGAAATAGGCGACGTTTCGGGCCGAAACCCTTCTTCAGGGTTTCGGCCCGAAACGTCGCCTATTTCCTTCGCTCCATAGATGCTGCTGCACCCGCTGAGTTTCCCCAGCAATTTTGTGTACCTTCAGTGGTAGAGTGCTCGGCTCATATCCGCAAGGTCGCGAGTTTGCGCCTTGATCCCGGCAGTTCCTCGGTCGCGAGTTTGAGTCTTCAATGTAGTTTTTTCTTGCAGAATAAATGTCTGTATGAAATGCAGTGTGTTGAATGAATTCCTGAATTTATAAATGTGACCGCAGCATTGAATCACCTCTCGCACTCATGTCACCCTAGCGGGGCTACATGCCCTTAGGCGGCCTAAGGCGACATTTTCACACTCTTATATCCGTGTGCAGCAGAGGCGACGTGCGTTTGGCGCCAAACGTGAGCTTTGGTGAGCTTTGGTGTGCAGACGACATCCTGGGAAAAATGTCCGGTTTCTTCCAGGTAGGCGATATACCCTCCCGGGCAATATACCCTCCACTTCTCTTTTATGAAGGGGATTTAGTTCCCCTTTCTTCCAGGACCGACCAGAGGTTCCGCTGTCACCTCTGCGGGCCACCCTCGGTGAACGCTCACTCAACTTTGTCTTGGGATTCCTACTCTCCCGCACAATGTACCCTCCACTTCTCTTTTATGAATGGGGATTTAGTTCCCCTTTCTTCGAGGACCGACCGGAGGTTCCGCTGTCACCTCTGCGGGCCGCCCTCGGTGAACGTCCTGTCTCCCTGTCCCTGGGATAGCAGGGGGCGATCAAACAGCACAATACCCCCCTCCCCCTCCAACTCCAGAGGAATCCGCTCCCCGATGGGCCGCTACGGCGACAAGTGGCAGTTCGCGACCCCAAGAACAAGACGTACCTTGCACACCATCAGCTTCTGCCCCTACGGGGAGTGTGTTCCTCTGGAGTTGGAACGGGGCTGGGCTGGAGTTGCTGATCTGGGATCTCCGTGCTTGCAGTGGGCCTGGGGGTCGGTGTCCCGATGAGGGGGCTGTGGGCGAACTGCCACTTGTCGCCGTAGCGGCCCATCGGGGAGCGGCTTCTGGTGGTCCTGATGTCTCCGGCCAGTTTGCAGTTTTCCTCTGGAGTTGGAACGGGGCTGGGCTGCTGCAGGCTGTGGGTCTCTGGGATCTCCGTGCTTGCAGTGGGCCTGGGGGTCGGTGTCCCGTTGGTCCTGACGTCTCCGGTGATTGGCACTGACCTGCTAGCGTCGCCGACATGAAGACCGTGCATAGCCCCCGCGGCGGTGCAATGGGCGGGGAGCTGGAGAGGGGAGGGAAGGGGTCACACACATGGCCGGGAAGCAGAGGGGTGTAGGTGGGGTGAAACTGAAGGGAGCGACAATCTGCTGCTGCCTGCCCGCTGAGTTAAAAAGTTCCCACGCAAGACTCACGATACACTGTATCGTGCTACCGTGGGAACTTTTTAACTCAGCGGGCAGGCAGCAGCATATTGTTAATTATTAACCCTCCCGCGCAATATACCCTCACCTTCTCTTTTATGAATGGGGATTTAGTTCCCCTTTCTTCGAGGACCGACCGGAGGTTCCGCTGTCACCTCTGCGGGCCGCCCTCGGTGAACGTTTTCAAGGACCTTTCTTCAAGGACCGAAAAAATGTCCGCTATTCGGAGGTTTTCGTTATTTGGATCTTCGGATAAAAGGTTGTGCACCTGTATTCTGCATTTTTAATTTGTAACTATATGTTACACATAAATTACTGTTAAAATTAATACAGTTCAACTTTTAATAACCTATATTTGATACTATTTATTATTTTAATTAATTAATGGACCATGCCAAGTTAGTGGTGAAATTTATTTCTAGAATAGGGTGTCCAAGTGCAACTCCAGCACAGAGGCAGGTGTCAGCTTGGGAAGAACAGGGTCTCCAGCTTGGGGTGAAACCATCTCTGTTCCTGCAGATTTCACTCATCTGCACTACTTGCATTTGCCACCTTTTTACCATTGTCATGCATTGGGCTACTTTTGTATTTGCTGCCGACTCAAAATTGGAAGGTAGAGTGCAATGGAGCCCGTGCATCCAATCTTTCCAAAATAAAAGAGAGGTGCCATAAAGTCATGGATTCCCAGTTTGACCGGGCAATGAGACCCAACAAGGCAATAGAGGTCAAGCTATACTGGGCCTGGACAGTACTAATCTCAGACCATGTCTCACAATCACTACTCAAGCTGCATTTGTTGATGATGCTTTAAGCTCTCAACGATTTGTCATCACCTTCATTACAACCTTTCCGTGATGCACAGTGCATCACAAGCAGAAACAAATGTCCAATAAGTTGGGAACTAAAGGTACAGAGAATATGAAAACATCTCCTGGGTAGAGGTTCCTATAACTATGGGACCTGAGAAAATGGTAACAATGAAAAACTACTACTTCCTGGAATAATCTTAAATAACTTTGCCTGGAAAATAATTTCCTTGCAACATACTGTAAATGCTTTGATGGTATGTTATGAGTGATCAGACAAAAACAAAATGTGGCACATCCTTGTTACATGAATTAGACACATATAGACAAGCATCCTTTCAAGAATTTCAATCAAATGTAATAGGGACACATTCAGCTATAGCAAATCATTGACAGCCTAGAATATCTGTGATGAAATGATTTAATTTTTTCCCATGTTTCTTTATAAAATAGGAAGCCATTCAGTTCCCCCTGCATCAGCTCATAGAGCAATCCCATCCCCTCACTAATTTCCCCTGTAACATATTTTCCCCACACTCATAAATTCTGCCACATAATTACACCAGATGATTTTTACAATGGCCAATTAATCTACCTACCTACACATCTTCAAGAGAAGAGGAAACTGGAGCATCCAAATAAAAGGTGTGAAATCGGGGGGGAAACCTGCAAACTGTATGCCTACAGCAACAGTGAGCAAGGATTCCTGGCAAGCTCCAAGTACAGCAGCACCCTAAACCGAGGCGCTGGATATAACATGGTTAATTGCTGAGCAACTGTGCTGGCCAACAGTTTTTGTAATTGTTACATGCTATGCATGGGTTTTTTTCCCCTTTAAAATCTAACTACAATAGACCAGCACTAACAAGCATTTTCTTTAAAACTATGAAGGCCAATAACTTAGAGCACAATGTCTTTGGTAAGACAAGAATGAATAAAACTGGTCTATTTTGCATTTCAAATGTTAGGCTATGATTAATTACTGCTTAGATGGAAAAGGGTATTCATCAGTTAGGATCTCTGCCGAAAATAGAGGAGCAGCTTAATTATAGTTCACTCACAGCACAGGGCCAATCTTTAAACTGTAATTTCTAATGGCACACTACAAATGAAATTCTTAAACTACAACTGCACTTGCAAAATTAAATGTATTTGAAATGGCAGACAAAACTTGGCATGCAACTTTCTTATACAAGAACTTCAACCACAAATATATATTCATATGAAGATAATCATATTTGGTATATTCATATTCTAACCACTATTCAACATAGAACATTAACTGAGGACTACAATAAGAACCTACCAAGAAATTTGACGACACAAAGAGTATCCAAGCAAAGGTAAGATGCAAATTTACTAACTTTTGGGCGGCACGGTGGCACAGCAGTAGAGTTGCTGCCTTACAGCGCCAGAGACGCAGGTTTGATCCTGACTACGGGTGTTGTCTGTACGGAGTTTGTACGTGACCTATTTAGGCTTTCTCAGGGATAGCCGATTTCCTCCCACACTCCAAAGACGTATAGGTTTGTAGGATAATTGGCTTGGTATAATTGCAAATTGTCCCTATTGTGTGTTGGATAGTGCTAGTGTGCAGGGATTGCTGGTTGGCACAGACTTTGTGGGCCAAAGGGCCTGTTTCCTTGCTGTAATTTAAACTAGAGGAATTTAAAAAACTAGAGGCGTATTTACTAGAACATCAATTAACGATGCAGTGTGCCTAAAACTCACAAGAGGTTTTCAGGAAGAAACCGTATTACCTAAAATAATCAAGATTGCAGGGAAATTGCAGGTGCCCTAACTGAGATTTATGAGTAGTCATTAATTACTGGAGAGGTGCCAGAAGATTGGAGGATGACAAATGTGCCTCTATTCCAGAAGAGGTGTCGGGAAAATCCTGGAAACTACAGGCCTGTAGGCCTAACATCGGTGGTCGGAAAGTTACTATACAGGGATAAATTATACATGCATCTAGATGGACAGGGGCCAATTTGGGATAGTGGGTGGTATTGTAGATAGTGAAGATGGTTGTCAAAAAGTGCAGCAGGATCTTGATCGGTTGCGCAGGTGGGCTGAGGAATGGTTGATGGAATTTAATATAGAGAAATGTGAGGTGTTACATTTGGGAAGTCCAACAAGGGCAGGATCTACACAGTGAATGGTAGGAGTCTGTAGAATGTAGAGCAGAGCGATCTAGGAGTGCAGGTAGACACAAAATGCTGGAGTAAAGGCTTTAGGCACTATGGCCTTCATCAATCAGAGTATTGAGTATAGAAATTGGGGGGGGGGGGGGGGGGGGGGGTCATGTTGCACTGGTGAGGTTACTTTGAGTATTGTGTTTTGGGCATCATGTTATTGGAAAGATTTTGTCAAGCTGGAAAGGTTGGAGAGAAGATTTATGAGAATGTTACCAGGACTCAAGGGTCTGAGCTATAGGGACTGGTTGAGCAGGCTAGGACTCTATACCTTGGAGCGCCGGCCGGAGTGATCTCAGGGGGTAATCTTTGAGGTGTACAAAATCATGAGAGGAATAGAACGGGTAGATTCACAGAGTCTCTTGCCCAGAGTAGGGAAATCGTGAACCAAAGGACATCGGTTGAAGGTGGGGGGAGGTGGGAGAGATTTAATAGGAACCTGATGGGTAACTTCCTTTTTTACACACAAAAGGTGGTGAGTACACAGAAGGAGCTGCCGGATGAGGTAATGAGACAGGTACTATCGCAACGTTTAAGAAACATTTAGACGGGTAAGTGGATAGAATAAGTTGAGGCATGTGGCTCAAATGCAGGCAGGCGGGAGTAGTGTAGATGGGACATGCTGGTCGGTGTCGGCAAGATGGTCCGAAGGGCCTGTTTCCATACTATATGACTCTAAGAAATGGTCACTAACAGACACTTTTGCTCCAGAACATAAACAGATGTTAGAAGCATAACTTTTGCTAACTCCTCAGTCTAGATTGCCTTCAATTCACAAATTGCAGAAGACACTCCTCTCTGTTCAAGCTGAAGTACACTGCAGAGCTGTAATGTTTACAAAGAATAATTACAGTTCATGGAAATGGAGAGAATTGGGCATATGAGAAAAAGAATGTGAGGAAAAGGCGCAGGCATAGGGAGTACAAGAAATGGAATGGATGTGACAGGGCAACAGAAGCCCAACGTAAACTGTATTATTGGCATCTCTCACCATCACGTAACTACAATTTCCGAACCAAAAGAGAAACATGTCAGCAAAGCTAAAGAGAAACCAAATGGAAGGAGAAAATGTGAAACAATAATTTAAGTGGATCACGTGTAGGAAGGAATTGCAGATGCTGGTTTACACCCAAGACAGACACAAAATGCTGGAGTAACTCAGTGGAACAGGCAGCCTCTCTGGAGAGAAGGAATGGGTGACGTTTCGGGTTTAGGCCCTTCTTCGCACTGAAGAAGGGTCTCCACCCAAAACGTCACCCATTCTTCCTGCCCAGAGATGCTACCTGTCTCCAACATTTTGTATTTATTTAAGTAGATCATGTTCCCTATTTACCACATGCAACGAGATGCAAGATTAATTTAAGATAATGAAATGTCTTGCTAAAAGTATTATGTCAAATGTGATTACAAAAGGTAATATAAACAATGTTTTTTTATAACAAAGAACAATGAAAGTTTTTGTTTACAACCAATAGGCGATTGATTGAAATAACAGACAGAATAACAAGCATTTATATGCCAGACTTTCAAGGAATAAATTCAAATCCAAAATATGGGACCTATTTTAATTCACTGGAAACCCCTGAAGACTATTCTCAAAGCAGAAGTTCAAAACTGGACTTTCAGTCATGAATAAAAGAACATAAAGTGCCAGAACATTCAGCATGTCAGGCCGCATCTCTGGGGAACATGGATAGGTGACATTTTGGGCTGAGACCCCTCTTTAGAATTTTTCAATAATGAATAACTGTAATGGTTTTTAAAATACTTTTTAAAAAATGTCATTGTCCAGACAACCAATATAAAAACAATATTCAACTATTCCACTTTCACAAAGGTTCAATGGGAAAAATTAAAATTTACTAGATGTGATTTTATGTAGTGTATTTCAGTTAATTCAGCAGTGCATACACTACCTGACAAATTTTCTCCCAGATTTCATCACATCCAGCTTTTTCTTGGAAACTGAGTGCCAAGTCGTAATTGTCTGCTTCAGACCAGACAATCAAAGTATCCTGTTTTACAATAAGATAAAGGTCAGACACAATTGTCCACCAAGGAGCATTTTAACTAATTTGTCATGACCAGAAATATAATTTGGCCACTACCTATTTTTAACACCCCTTTTAAAAAAAGTGATTTATACATCCTTGGAACCTATAATTATACAAAATAAAATCTGTTATAAGAATTTCTTAAGAATGACCGCAGGATTTACAAATTGTAAAATATTTATTTGTGTATTGCCACTTTTACGAGTCGCATCAATAATACGTGAACAGTCAGTTTTGTTTTAAATGTCACACATTTTTTACAATTTACCTGCTGCTTCTGGTACGCGGTATTTGGATTGATTTTCGATTCTAACAGGAGCGAACCTAAAATGATAGATAAAAATGATAAAGAATGAAAATATTTATGCTCATCCTCTTCACACACTTCTGTAGTAAATATCATTTAAACCTACCTCCCTCGCCTCCCCCGCACGCCACATTCGCACACTTTTCCGACAAGATTTGGTTCGTAATTTACCCCGGGGGTCAGTCAGATCTTCGCAGTCAGAGTTTAACACACACACTATCAGAGTTTAAGTACGTTTCGGAGCAATGAGGGAGGTTCAGAAAAGAATGCAGATTATTTTTTTAAACAAAGGGAATTTGGCTGCAGAAACAAAGCCTGGTCGAAGAGACAAGGCAGCTGCCCAGGCTTGATCTTACCGTCGGACTCGGCCCGGACCAACAAGGACATTGCACTCAGACGGTCGACATAGGTCGAGGACACATGCCCCGTACCCCGGTCGTCCCATTGCCGCTCTTCGTTCAGCGTATACACCTTCACCCGTCTCCGTGTATCCGACATGCTTCCTTCTCTCCGCTGATATCTCGCTCCTTGTTCCGTGCGTGTGTGTCTTTTTTACGGGGGGCTAAGATCTTTCTCTTCTTGGTTTTTTCTCACCTCCTTCCTCCTCCCCCCCCCCCCCCCCCCCCCCACACACCAAAAAAAATGAACCGTCACCGGCGTGATCTTCCAGTGGCGGAAAACGCCACTACACAGTCGTGCGGCATTGTTTTGCAAATAAATATTGGAAGGCGATAGGGAAAGAAGATTAGATTGCTGTAGTTTGTGGAAGCTGGGCAGGTCCGGCCTTCCTCCCTCTCCCTTCAAGCCTGCACAACGGCCGCCATCTTGTAACCCGACCCGGGCGAATCACTCCGCGCACGGGGCTTCCTGCACTCCAGCGCAGGGCCCCGGCTCCCAGGCCCAGGCTGGTGACGTCACCGCCGCCTCGCCAGGCACGAACCCCATTCAATATTTGTGTGTTTAAAGGTCCTGCACGTACAGATTCCCATTCACGTCATGTGCACAGGCATTTGCCTCCCACATCAGACTGACTTTTAAACTTTGAACTGTATTACTAGCAGAAATATTCCAGTTCTTTGCTCTGCCGTTTTCATACATGACCCCCACCATATCTCCAGGAAGGAAGGAACTGCAGATGCTGGTTTACACTTGCAGTGTAGGAAAGAACTGCAGATGCTAGTTTAAATAGAAATGCCGGAGTAACTCAGCGGGACAGGCTGGAGAGAAGGGATGAGTGACGTTTCGGGTCGAGACCCTTCAGACTGGTCCCCAGTTATTTACAATATATATTAACGATTTAGACAAGGGAATTAAGTGTAACATCTCCAAGTTTGTGGATCACAAAGCTGGGTGGCAGTGAGAGCTGCGAGGAGGATGCTATGAGGCTGCAGGGTGACTTGGATAGGTTGGGTGAGTGGGCAGATGCAGTATAATGTGGATACATGTCAGGTTATCCATTTTGGTGGCAAGAACAGGAAGGCTGATAATTATCTGAATGAAGGTACACAAAAATGCTGGAGAAACTCAGCGGGTGCAGCAGCATCTATGGAGCTAAGGAGATAGGCAACGTTTCGGGCCGAAACACTGAATGATGTCAGATTAGGAAAAGGGGAGGTGCAACAAGACGTGGGTGTGCTTGTACAGTACATCAGTCACTGAGAGTAACCATGCAGGTACAGCAGGCAGTGAAGAAAGCTAATGGCATGTTTTATTTTATTTATTTATTTAACCTTTATTTAACCAGGAGAAGTCTCATTGAGATTAAAAATCTCTTTTACAAGAGAGTCCTGGCCAAGACAGGCAGCAGCACAGTTCCACAGTTACAGACAATAATTTAAAAACAACAGAGAACATATAAATAGAGTCACAGTCAGAACATCATCAAACAAAGCATGTACAGACAGAAGAGCCCGCTTCAACATCATTAAGAAGGGATTTAAATCTGTTTATAGAAACCAGCTCCTTAAGTTTCAGTTCATTCTGCAGCTGGTTCCATGCGAAGGGGGCAGCAAAACTAAATGCCCTTTTCCCCAGTTCAGTACGGACTTTAGGTACAGTTAGTAAGAACAAGTCCTCAGAGCGGAGCTGATAAGTTCCTGTGCTTTTTCGAATTACATACTTCTGCAGGTATGAAGGAAGAACACCGAGGATAGTCTTATAAATAAGGATATGCCAATGATGGAGTCTGCGGGTGGACAGGGCAAACCATCCAACTTGAGCATACAAAGAGCAGTGGTGCGTGAGGGTTTTAAAATTAGTAACAAATCTCAGTGCTCCGTGGTAGACCGTGTCCAAAGACTGTAGGCATTTTGAAGATGCATTCATATATAAAACATCACCATAGTCCAACACAGACATAAACGTTGCAGCAACAAGTCTTTTTTTGGCTTCAAAAGAAAAACAAGATTTGTTTCTAAAGTAAAAACCTAATTTTATCTTTAGTTTTTTCACAAGTTGTTGGATATGAGGTTTAAAAGAGAATCGTCAATTATAATTCCCAGATATTTATATTGAGACACAGATTCAATCACAGAGCCCTGCAAAGTGGTGATAGGAGGGAGGTCCGAGGGCTTTGATTTAGCTTTAGTGAACAGCATGAGCTTTGTCTTTTCAGCATTTAAACAAGTTTTAAATCACACAGGTTACGTTGCACAGTGTTAAAAGCAGTTTGGAGCTGACAGAGAGCCTGATTTGGGGTAGACGCAGAGCAATATATCACTGTGTCGTCAGCATAAAAGTGAAAATTTGCGTTCTGAGCTTTATGATCTAGACTATTAATATAAATAGTAAATAATAAAGGTCCTAGAACCGATCCCTGTGGCACACCCTTGGATACATTAAGAGAGCTAGAAGTAATACCTTCTGCTCGCACACACTGGGATCTGCCTGATAGATAGTTTTTAAACCAACAGACAGCTTGATCAGACAAACCGATGCTGCATAGTCTTTGTAACAATAAGGCATGATCCACAGTATCGAAAGCCTTTGATAGGTCAACGAAAAGGGCTGCACAGTGTTGCTTATTGTCTAAAAATTCAATAAAATCATTTACTACTTTTAAAGCAGCTGTTGACGTACTATATTTTTTCCTAAAACCAGATTGAAATTCAGATAAAATACTGTTTGTTGATAAAAAAGTCCTTCAGTTGTTGGTTTACAATGGATTCCAGCACCTTAATTAAAACAGACAGTTTGGAGATGGGCCTATAGTTGTTTAGCACAGTGGGGTCCCCCCCTTTTAACAGTGGGAGAACAAAGGCAGATTTCCAAATAAGGGGAATTTCGTTTGTCTCCAGGGATAGATTAAAAAGATAAGTCAGAGGCAATGCAATAAAATCAGTGGTTAACTTTAGGAAGTAAGGCTCAAGGTTGTCTGGACCTGCCGATTTTTTTTTGTCTAAACATCTCAGGGCCTTATGCACCTCTGAAAGTGTAACAGCGTCAAAAGTAAAGGCTTGTCCCTCAAAAAAACAACTACTATCAGAGCAAGCAGAGGAGCCTTGAGCTGTGTTTTGAGAGTTGAAAAGTGAACCAGAGGCAATGAAATGCTCATTAAAACAACCAAGCATGTCAGCCTTTTCATAAATTTGGGTAGAGTCTTTGACAATGCATGGAGGTAGCTCAATAACATTTTAATTTCCAGTTATTGATTTAATGGTATTCCAGAATTTCAACGGATTGTTTAGGTTATTTGAAGTTTCAGTAAGGAAATGATCAGCTTTGGCTTTTCTAATTGCAACTGTGCTTGCATTTCGCAGCTGCCTAAAGAGCAACCAGTCTGATCCAAGACCAGTACTCCTGGCTTTAGACCATGCCACATTGCGCTCATGGAGTAAAATGGATAACTCTGACGTGAACCATGCATTATCCCTGCCCCTTATTCTATACTTCCTAAAAGGAGCGTGCTTGTTAACAATTACAATAAAACCATCATAAAAGAATTTCCAGGCATTTTCAACATAAGGAATTACATTAATTTTCTCCCAGCCAAAGAGAAACAGGTCATGAAAAAATGCTTGCTCCACAAAATGTTTCATGTCCCGCTTTATGATGACACGCGGTTTGGTTTTAGGAACTTTTGTATTTCTTACTGTTGCAATGACACAGTGGTCACTGATGTCATTGGCAAAAACAGAAGCAGCAGAATATTTATGAGGAACATTAGTTAAGATAAGATCAATTAAAGAAGATTTTTCCGGACATTTCAGATTAGGTCTAGTAGGACTGTCAACAATCTGAAAGAAATTAAACGAATCACAAAATGCTTTAAAATCATCTGATGCTGGTAACAGCCAGTTTCAGTTTAGGTCACCAATAAGGACAATTTTATTAAAGTTCAACCCGGATAAAAGCTCCATTAAAGATGGTAAGGTGCAGCTGATAGCTGAAGGTGGCCTATAGCAACCGACGACAGTGATGTGGAGAGTTTTTGAGATTTCCATGTCAAGAGCCAGAAGTTCAAATTGCTTACTCACTGATGTAGAGAGACGGATCTTTACATGAAACTTAGATTTGACATAGACTGCGACCCCTCCGCCCTTCTTGGGTCGGTCAGTCCTATACACATTGTAGCCGTCAATGTTGATATCCTTGTTTAAAACTGCTTTGTTTAGCCAAGTTTCAGATATGACAATAACATCAGCATCAGTTGAATGAGCCCAGATACGAATCATATCCATTTTAGCAATCATACTGCACACATTCAAATGGATGAAACCAAGTCCAGACCTTGATTCAAATTCAGCAGGGGTGTTAAAATTAACAGCAGACTCAGCAGAGCCTGGGCCTGGGTTAGGTTGAACATTCCCTGAAATCAGCAGCAACAGAACAATTATACACCTATAATCAGACCTTATAGATTTGCTTGAATGATCTTTTTTAATCTTTAAAAATATAAAAATGTCACGAAGGCAACTTGAAGGAATAATAAAGTTGTCTTGTAAGGCCATCAAGCTGACCAGATGGGCCAAGTCCATAGATGCGGGGGGCAGAAGAGTCATGGGTGACAAACTAATGCCCAGCAGACTGCCAGAAGCGCACGTCCCCCGGCATGGTAAAACCGGTGTAGAGTTGACTGGACAGGAGTTTTCAGTCCCGTGGGGGCTTCCCCCAGTGCCGCTCCAAATTAATAGGAAAACAGCAGCCACGAGCAGCGACATTTTACGTTGAGATCCCGAAAATCGAGGAGAAAAGCAGCCAGACTATTTCGCCTCAACCAACGACGCCACACATTAGTGCAGGGAGAGTCCTATAAGAAATCCGTTCCGTGGTTTCCCGACGGAGATGACTTACAGAAAAATCACTCAGTCACTCAGTTAGAGACAGTTAGAGACAGGAGGAGACGTGTGCTGCCATCTTGGATCGATGGTTCGGGCCTTGCGTTGGGTTGACCAGCCTCGGGCCGGATTTCACGGGCTGTTACTCACGGCCTTGTGGAGCTGCAGCAAAGTCAGGGTCCCTCTCACACAGCACAGCACACACCCGACTCTCTCTCTCACATAGCGATGGCTGGGCTGGGCTGTGCTGGGCAGCACTGGCTTCGCATCTGTTTCTCACTGGGAACGGGGACCCGCCCGCAGTGTCGGGAGTTCGCACGACTCCGGGTCTCAAGGTCTCGGTGTCTCTGGTCCCGGTCTCCAACGTCTCTCTCTCCCTCGGGTCCCGACCCGATCTCCCGTTCATGTGAGGTCGGCGATGGGGACCGCTATAAACGTAAGTTACGGTGCGATATTTCCATCTCCCCACACGGCCGTGTCTCTGTCGGAGAATTTTCCGCCGATGTCTCCCTGTCTCCGTCTGCTGTTAGCCTTCTGCTGTTAGCCTTCATCGCGAGAGGATTAGAGTTTAGGAGCAAGGAGGTCCTACCGCAGTTGTACAGGGCCCTGGTGAGATCGCACCTGGAATATTGTGTGCAAATTTGGTCTAATTTGAGGAAGGACATTATTGCTATTGAGGGAGTGCAGGGTAGGTTCAGCAGGTTAATTCCCGGGATAGCGGAACTGACATATGATGAAAGAATCGGTCGACTGGGCTTGTATTCACTGGAATATAGAAGGATGAGAGGGCGTCTCAAGTTCAAGTTCAAGTTCAAGTGAGTTTATTGTCATGTGTCCCTGTATAGGACAATGAAATTCTTGCTTTGCTTAAGCACACAGAAAATAGTAGGCATTTACTACAAAACATAAATGTGTCCATATACCATGATATAAATATATACACACATGAATAAATAAACTGATAAAGTACAAATAGCAGAAAGTGGTTATTAATAATCAGAGTTTTGTCCGAGCCAGGTTTAATAGCCTGATGGCTGTGGGGAAGTAGCTATTCCTGAACCTGGTTGTTGCAGTCTTCAGGCTCCTGTACCTTCTACCTGAAGGTAGCAGGGAGATGAGTGTGTGGCCAGGATGGTGTGGGTCTTTGATGATACTGCCAGCCTTTTTGAGGCAGCGACTGCGATAAATCCCCTCGATGGAAGGAAGGTCAGAGCCGATGATGGACTGGGCAGTGTTTACTACTTTTTGTAATCTTTTCCTCTCCAAGGCGCTCAAATTGCCGAACCAAGCCACGATGCAACCGGTCAGCATGCTCTCTACTGTTCACCTGTAGAAGTTAGAGAGAGTCTTCCTTGACAAACCGACTCTCCGTAATCTTCTCAGGAAGTAGAGGCGCTGATGAGCTTTTTTGATAATTGCGTTAGTGTTCTCGGACCAGGAAAGATCTTCAGAGATGTGCACCCCCAGGAATTTGAAGTTCTTGACCCTTTCAACCATCGACCCGTTGATATAAATGGGGCTGTGGGTCCTCCTCCTACTCCTTCCAAAGTCCACAATCAGTTCCTTGGTTTTGCTGGTATTGAGGGCCAGGTTATTGCGCTGGCACCATATGAACAGTTGCTCGATCTCCCTTCTATATTCTGACTCATCCCCATCAGTGATACATCCCACAACAGTGGTGTCATCAGCGAACTTGATGATGGAGTTCGCACTGTGGTTGGCTACGCAGTCATGGGTATAGAGTGAGTACAGCAGGGGGCTGAGCACGCAGCCTTGAGGTGCTCCCGTGCTGATTGTTATCGAGGCTGACACATTTCCACCAATACGAACAGACTGGTCTGTGGATGAGGAAGTCGAGGATCCAGTTGCAGAGGGATGCGCAGAGACCCAGTTCTGCGAGTTTGGTAACCAGTTTGGAGGGGATGATTGTGTTGAATGCCGAGCTGTAATCGATGAATAACAGCCTGACATATGAGTTTTTGTTGTCTAAGTGGTCCAGTGCGGAGTGGAGGGCCAGCGAGATCGCATCCACCGTTGATCTGTTGTGGCGGTAAGCGAACTGCAGTGGGTCCAGGTTTTTGTCGAGGTAGGAGTTGATTTGCTCCATGATCAGCCTCTCAAGGCACTTCATCACCACCGGTGTTAGTGCCACTGGTCGATAGTCATTGAGGCACGTCACCTTACTCTTCTTGGGCACCGGTATAATTGATGCCCTTTTAAAGCAGGTGGGGACCTCAGAAGTGAGAGGTTGAAAATGTCCGTAAAAACTCCCGCCAGTTGGTCCGCACAGATTTTTAGAACACGACCGGGTATACCATCAGGACCAGGTGCTTTTCGGCGGTTCACCCCTCTGAAGGATTTCCTGACGTCGGCCTCTGTGACTGAGACTGAAATGCCATCACAGCGAATGGGAGATCGGGAAGGCACATCAGTATTCTCCCTGTCAAAGCGTGCGTAAAACGCATTGAGCTCGTCAGGGAGTGATGTTTCACCGACATTCGAGCTGCCTCCTGGTTTCGCCTTGTAGGAGATGATTGCATTCAGGCCCCGCCACAGCTGCCGAACATCTGTCTCATCCTCCAGTTTGGGGCAGAAGTCCCTTTTGGCCTTTTTGATGGCCTTACCAAGGTCGTATCTGGACCATGTAGGCCACTGTATCATCGGACATGAATGCCCTGTGTCTGGACTTTAGAAGAGTGCGGATCTCAAAGTTCATCCAAGGTTCTTATAGAAACATATAAAATTCTTAAAGGATTGTACAGGCTAGATGCAGGAAAAATGTTCCCAATGTTGGGGGGCTCCAGAACCAGGGGTCACAGTTTAAGAATAAGGGCCATTTAGGACTGGGATAAGGAAAAACGTTTTCACCCAGAGAGTTATGAATCTGTGGAATTCTCTGCCACAAAAGGTAATGGAGGCCAATTCACAGGATGTTTTCAAGGGAGAGTTAGATTTAGTTCTTAGGCTAAAGGAATCAAGGGATATGGGGAATGCTGAGTTATTCTAGCATTTTGTGTCTCTGTCCCTTCATATCTCTAGTCTCATAAGGTCATGTCATCAATGATAGGAGTGGAATTAGGCCATTCGGTCAATCAAGTCCACTCCGTCATTCAGTCATAGCTGATCAATCTCTCTCTCCTAACCCCATTCTCCGCCTCCTCCCCATAACCTCTGACACCTGTACTAATCAAGAATTTATCTATCTCTACCTTCAAAATATCCACTGACTTGGCCTTCACAGCCTTCCGTGGCAAAGAATTCCACAGATTCAACTAAAACATTTTCTCCTCATCTCCTTCCTGAAAGTACCTCCTTTCACTCTGAGGCTATAACCTCCAGTCCTCGACTCTCCCACTAGTGGAAACATCCTCTCCACATCCACTATCCAAGCCTTTCACTATTCTGTATGTTTCAATGAGGGTCCCCCCTCATTTTTCTAAACTCCAGCGAGTACATAGAAACATAGAAAATAGGTGCAGGAGTAGGCCATTCAGCTCTTAGATATGATCATGGCTGATCATCCAACTCAGTATCCTGTACCTGCCTCCTCTCCATACCCCCTGACCCCTTTAGCCACAAGGGCCACATCTAAATATAGCCAATGAACTGGCCTCAACTACCTTCTGTGGCAGAGAATTCCACAGATTCACCACTCTGTGTAAAAAATTATCTTCTCATCTCAGTCCTAAAAGACTTCCCCCTTATCCTTAAACTGTGACCCCTTGTTCTGGAGTACAGGGCCTGTGCCGACAAACACTCATCATAGGTTAACCTACTCATTCCTGGGATCATTCTTGTAAACCTCCTCTGGACATTTTCCAGAGCCAGCACATCCTTCCTCAGATATGGTGCCCAAAATTGCTCGCACTATTCGAAATGCGGTCTTACCAGCGCTTTATAAAGCCTCAGCATTACATCCCTATTTTTGTATACAAGCCCTCTTGAAATAAATGCTGGCATTGAGTTTGCTTTCTTTACTACCAATTCGACTTGCAAATTAACCTTTTGTGAATCCTGCATCAGCACTCCCAAGTCCCTTTGCACCTCCGATTTCTGGATTTTCTCTCCATTTAGAAAATAGTCTACGCCTTTATTTCTACTACCAAAATGCATCACTCCACACTTTGCTGCACTATATTCTATCTGCCACTTCTCTGCCCACTAGCCCAACCTGTTCATGTCCTTCTGTAGAGTCCCTGCTTTCTCTACACTATCTGCCCTTCCACATACAATATTTTTGTATCTTCCGCAAACTTTGCCACAAAGCCCTCGTCCAAATCATTAATATACAACGTGAAGAGCAGCGGCCCCAGCACTGACCCCTGCACAACTCCACTAGTCACTGGCAGCCAACCAGAAAAAGCCCCCTTTATTGCCACTCTTTGTCTTCTGCCATCCAGCCAACCTGCTATCCATGCTAGTATCTGCCCTTTGATACCGTGGGCTCTCATCTTCCTTAGCAGCCACACGTGTGGCACCTTATCAAAGGCTTTCTGAAAATCTAAGTAAACAACATCTACTGACTCTTCTTCGTCCGTCCTGCTATTTACTTCTTCAAAGAATTCCAGCAAACTGGTCAAGCAAGACCTCCCCTTCACAAAGCCATGCTGACTTCGGCCTATATTATTGTGAACAGATGAGGTTACGGAATTAGTATTCCGTAACCTCATCCTCTATAGTGGACTCTAAAATCTTACCAACCACCGAAGTCAGGCTAACCGGCCTATAGTTCCCACTATTCTGCTTTTCTCCCTTCTTGTGCAGAGGGGGGTAATATTGGCAATTTTCCAATCATCTGGGACCTCTCCTGCCTCCAGTGATTTTTGAAATATCATTGTCAATGTCTCCACAATCTCTAAAGCCACCTCTTTCAGAACACTGTGGTGCAGTCCATCCGTTCCAGGAGACTTATCCACCTTCAGCCCTTTCTGCTTCTGAAGCACCTTCTCCCTAGTAATAGCCATTCCACTAACTTCCACCCCGACTCTCTTGAATTTCAGGCACGTTGCTGGTGTCTTCCACTGTGAAGACTGTGCATAAAAGTTATTCAACTCCTCTGACATATCTTTATTCCCCATTATCACTTCTCCTGCATCATTCTCCAGCGGTCCAACTTCCACTCATGCCTCTTTCTTACTCTTTATATATCTGAAAAACTCTTGCTATCCTCTTTTATATTATTGGCTAGCTTACCGTCGTATTTCATCTTTTTTCCCCATATTGCCATTTTAGTTACCTTCTGTTGTTCCTTAAAAGCTTCCCAATCCTCTGGCTTCCCACTAATCTTTGCTGTTATACGCCTTCTCTTTTAGTTTTATACTGTCCTTGACCTCCCTTGTCAGCCATGGTCGCCTCTTTCTCCCCCTAGAATCTTCCTCTTTGGAATCTAAAGGTCCTGCATCTTCTGGATTATTTCCAGAAATTCCTGCCACTCTCACCTCTCCCATGACTCTGAAGAAGGGTCTCGACCCGAAATGTTACCCATTCCTTCTCTCCAGAGATGCCGAATGTCCCACTGAGTTATTCCAGCATTTTGTGTCTATTTCCAGTTCCCTCAAATAGCCTATGTCTGAGCTATACATATTTATGACTTTATGTAAATTCCAGAAGGCAGTCACTTGTCAAAAACTGTGTGCGTGTGTGTGTGTGTGTGTGTGTGGGGGGGTCACCTAGTGTTAAGAATGGCAGATGGTGCCTGAATCCTACAGGACAATGCCATTCACATATTCAAAGATCTTCTTTGTGTCCTAAAGTTAAGAGACCAATCAGAGTGGTGGCCTAAAAAGCTTTGTTTAAAAAAGATTCAACATAGCAAGGTAGACAAAAAATGCTGGAGAATTTTCCAGCATCTGCAGTTCCTTCTTCAACATAGCAAGTTGTGCCCACTTCTGAATACAGTGAATTAATATGCATTACTTGCCACTCTCTCAAAGGTTCTGTCAATTTCAAGGATTTATCAACATACACATGCAGGACTCCTTTCTTGCAAACTCTTCTAAATCATTTATTCTACATTGTCTCTTTTTCTTTCTGCCCATGTACAACTTCACAAACCTCTGTATTTAATTTCACCTACCACTTTTCTGCCCACTCAGTGAAACTGTCTTTAAGTCTATTATAATGAATGAGGAACATAATATTTCCAAACTTTGCATCTGCAAATTTGGGATTTTACCTTTCACACTAATATTCAAATCTTAAATTTGTATCAGACGATGCAGTGTGCCAAGCAATACCCTTGGGAAAACAGCCCTATGCAACTGCCAGCCCAAATAATGTTTTTCACCACTACTCAATTTCCAAACTGTGCTATTACAGCGGCACCTAGTGGTGGGGCTGGGAAGTCAGAACCCTCGTCATTGGTTGGCAGTCACGTGACCGCGGGGGTTCGATTGCGGGCTTTTAGTTATTGGCGCTCCTCCCTATCGACAGGAGCTGTGTCCGTTAGCTAGACTAGGTTCGCGGTTTCACGAGTTTCTGTTCATTTTTTGAATAAAAACCATTTCGCTCAACCTGCCTGGTCCCACCAGAATAGAATAGTTTCTTTATTGTCATTGTATCATGAACCATGTACAACGAAATTTAAAAATGTCAGCCAGTCAGTGCACCATTCAAACATTTCTAAAAGCTAACGATACATACAAGGTAAAATATTAAAAAAAGATAAACAACTAAAATAAATATCATGAAAATAGCACGCATAAACACCCAACCCTACATCCTTCTGTCGATTTCACAGTGTACCAGTCCCTTAGTATGTATCGCCCCTGCGTTCCTTGGCGGCTACATTTAGTGCCTTTATAGCAGTGGGGTAAATACTGTTTTTAAGTCTGTTTGTCCTTGTCCTTGTAGATCTGTACCGTCTACCTGACGGCAACAGTTCAAACAGGGAGTGTCCGGGGTGGGAAATGTCCTTTATAATACTCTGGGATTTTTTGATGCAGCGGGAACTGTGTAAGTCCTACAGTGGTGACCCCGACGATCCAAAAGATTTTCGGGTCTGAAAATGAACGCCGCTGAAAACCACAAAGCCAACCCACCCAGCTGAACACGGTTTCCCTTAAACTGCCCGTTTTCTGGGCGGTCCAGCCTCATGCGTGGTTTCAACAAATCAAGACCCAATTCCAATTCCGCCAGATCGTCGTGGATTCCACCCAGTATTTCTACGTGGTTGGCGCTTAATCAGGAAACCGCCACCCATTTGTTCCCTTACCTCCAGAATCCGCCCACCGACAACAAATAAGGGGCCTCAAGACTCTGCTGCTGCGTACTTTCGGGCTCAGCCGCCGCAATCGCGCAGCCCTGCTCCTGCATATGGAGGGCCTCGGTGACTGTAAGCCGTCAATGCCGATGAGAGAGATGCTGTCATTCATGGACGGTCACCAGCCTTGTCTCCTGTTTGAGCAGGCTTTCCTGGAGCAGATGCCCGACGACATCCGCATGCTCCTCGCCGGGTGCGACTTCACCGACCCCCTGCAACTCGCCGAATGGGTGGATGAATTGTGCAACCAAAAGCAGGATGGCGCTTCCATCAGCCTGGTGTCTGTGGCTCCGCAACGGCCTCGACGGTTGGTTCCACCATTGATCGACAGCGCCGCAACCAACCGCTGTGGATCACAATAAGCGCCAGTGGCGTTACTACCACCAACGCTGGGGTGCGGAGGCCCGCCGATGCCGCGCTCCCTGCTCGCATCCGGGAAATGCCTCGGCCGATCGCCAATAGAGACTATAAATGTTGGCCAGAAACATCGCCTCCAAGTCTGGGACCGCCATTCCGGGCTCAGATTCCTAGTGGAAACCAGGGCCGAGCTCAGCATCTTACCTCCGTCCGGGGTTGATACCCGTTCTGGTTAGCGAGGCCCCACCCTGACCACCGTCAACGGCAGCCCCATCTGCACGTATAGCACTCGCACCGCTCCCTTCGTTTTCGGCTCCTGCCATTACAAATGGCTGTTTATTATCGCGGACGTCTCCCAGCCATTGCTAGGCTGCGATTTTTTAAGGGCCTATTTCCTACTGGTTGATGTCCAGGGCCAGCGCCTCGTTCATCCCGAGTCCCTCCAGCACGCATCACCGCGGCCCGCGGTTTCCTCCGGCCCGCATCTCGGATCAGTGTCTGATGTGGACAGTGCGTATGCTCCGATTCTGGCCGAGTTCCCGGAAATCCTGACCTCTCAGTTTAAATCGGCCACTCCTAAGCACGGTGTCATCCATCACATCCTCACCGATTTAGAAGATCCGGGCTCATATAGAGCTATATCACTTTTAAATACAGACCAGAAAATCTTAGCAAAGACTTTAGCAAGAAGATTAAGCAAATATATTAGTAAATTGATAAACCCTGATCAAACGGGGGTTTATACCCAAAAGATACTCATTTAATAATTTGAGACACCTGTTTAATATAATGTACTCACATAAAGTAGAGGAAGAAGATATATCAATTATTTATTTGAACGCAGAGAAAGCATTTGATCAGGTAGAGTAGCAGTACTTATATAAGGTACTGCAAAAATTTAATATGGGAGAGAATTTTATTACATGGGTAAAATTATTGTATGATAAACCGATGGCAAGAATCTTAACTAACAACATGTTGTCTCAAAAATTTCAATTATCAAGGGGTAATAGGCAGGGATGTGCGTTATCACCCCTGCTATTTGCCCTTATGATAGAACCTCTGGCTGAAAATATAAGAATTCATCCGAATATTCAGGGCTATAATACTAGGGACTCAAAGAATAAAATTTCATTATATGCAGACGATATACTTTTATATATTACAAAGTCACAAACGAGCATACCAAATTTATTAAATTTAATCGAGGAATTCGGGTCTTTTTCTGGATATAGAATAAACTGGAATAAAAGTGAAATCATGACGCTAAAACCTCAAGAACCTACACACTTACTGAAGTTACCCTTTAAAATCGCAACAGATAAATTTAAATACTTGGGTATTCAGATTACTAGAAAATATAAAGCATTATTCAACGCTAATTTTATACCTTTATTAAATAAACTTAATACGCTGATTAAATTTTGGAAAACACTTCCTTTATCATTACAGGTGCACAACCTTTTATCCGAAAGCCTTGGGACCAGACACTTTTCGTAATTCAGAATTTGTCGGCCTTCGGAATGGAAATTTTTTAGCGTAGATTTTAATGGCTGGCTCAGTGGTAGAGTGCTCGGCTCATATCCGCAAGGTCGCGAGTTTGCGCCTTGATCCCGGCAGTTACTCGGTCGCGAGTTTGAGTCTTCAATGTCGTTTTTTCTTGCAGAATAAATGTCTGTATGAAATGCAGTGTAGGAGAGGTGTACTGACTGTGTGGGCAGAACTTTGGAAGTGATTGCCCACCAGTCTAAAAAGCCGCTGTGTCTCCCTGTCCCTGGGATAGCAGGGGGCGATCAAACAGCACAATACCCCCCTCCCCCTCCAACTCCAGAGGAATCCGCTCCCCGATGGGCCGCTACAGCGACAAGTGGCAGTTTGCCCACAGCCCGAGCTGCGCCCCCTCATCCGCCACCCCAAGAACAAGACGTACCTTGCACACCATCAGCTTCTGCCCCTACGTGTTCCTCTGGAGTTGGAGCGGGGCTGGGCTGGAGTTGCTGCTGGCTGTGGGTCTCTGTGATCTCCGTGCTTGCAGTGGGCCTGGGGGTCGGTGTCCCGTTGGTCCTGACGTCTCCGGCCACCCCCCTGGACTGGAGCTGAGACTGGGAACTGTACCGCCCTTGCCCCCTCCCTCTGCAACTGCAAACAACCCCACTCTCCTGCAAGGGCGGTACAGTTCCCGGAGGATGGCAGGTGGCCGGAGACGTCAGGACCAACAGGAACCCGCTCCCCGATGGGCCCCTACGACGCCCCGAGCTGCGCCCCGTCATCCGCAACCCAGGTTCCTCTGTAGTTGGTGCGGGGCTGGGTTGGGCTGCTGTTGGCTGTGGGTCTCTGGGATCTCCGTGCTTGCAGTGGGCCTGGGGGTCGGTGTCCCGATGACGGGGCGCAGCTAGGGGAACGGCTTCTGGTGGTCCTGACGTCTCCGGCCAGTTTGCAGTTTTCCTCTGGAGTTGGAATGGGGCTGGGCTGCTGCTGGCTGTGGGTCTCTGGGATCTCCGTGCTTGCAGTGGGCCTGGGGGTCGGTGTCCCGTTGGTCGTGACGTCTCCGGTGACTGCCACTGACCTGCTGTCATCGCCGACGTGAAGACAGTGCAAAGCCCCCGCGCCGATGCAATGAGCGGGGAGCTGGAGAGGGGAGGGAAGGGGTCACACACATGGCCGGGAAGCAGAGGGGTGTAGGTGGGGTGAAACTGAAGGGAGCGACAATCTGCTGCTGCCTGCCTGCCCGCTGAGTTAAAAAGTTCCCACGCAAGACTCACGATACACTGTGTATCGTGAGTCTACCGTGGGAACTTTTTAACTCAGCGGGCAGGCAGCAGCAGAATGTCAATTATTAACCCTCCCGCGCAATATACCCTTCTCTTTTATGAATGGGGATTTAGTTCCCCTTTCTTCGAGGACCGACCGGAGGTTCCGCTGTCACCTCTGCGGGCCGCCCTCGGTGAACGTTTTCAAGGACCTTTCTTCAAGGACCGAAAAAATGTCCGCTATTCGGAGGTTTTCGTTATTTGGATCTTCGGATAAAAGGTTGTGCACCTGTATTAGGTAGAATAAATGCAATAAAAATGATCTTCCTACCACAATTACTATACCTATTTCAGTCTATACCGGTGAATATATCAAAATACTTTAAAACAAAATTAGACTCTAATATTACTAATTTTATTTGGGACTATAGATCACATAGAATTACAAAAAAACACTTATGTAAACCAAAAGATGTCGGGGGACTCTCACTCCCGAATTTTATGTATTATTACTGGGCAGTGCATATTAAGAATATAATTTATTGGCTGGATAGTTCTACCCAACAGACAGAATGGATAAAAATGGAGAAAGAGGATTGTTTTCCTTGTAATATAGGAACAATCCTCATTATATACAATATATAAGAAGAACCCAATTATATATGGTACAATAAGAATTTGGAAACAAATAAAATTATCTTTAAAATTAAGAAATTTATCATTGTTAATGCCAATAGCGAATAACCCTTTATTTAAACCATCTCTTATTGATAAAACATATAACCAATGGGAAAGTCTCGGAATTAGAAGGATCGGGGATATGTACGAAATGGGAAACCTACTATCATTCCAACAGTTACAATTAAAATTTAAATTGAAAAACAACCAATATTTTAAATATCTTCAGATTTGCGATTTCATGAAAAAATACATACAAGGATATCAAAAAATAACTCCTGAATTATTGGAAGAAGCAATGAATATTAAAGCTCTCACAAAAATTAATTTCATATTTATATAATAGTATTCTAAATATAGACCTACCATCGACAGAGGTACTTAGAGAAGAGTGGGAACGGGAACTAATGATAAAAATTACGAAGGTTACATGGGAAAAGTACTTGATATATATTCACAAATGTTCGATTAATGTAAGACATAATTTAATTCAATTAAAAATTTTACATAAGATTATATTATTCAAAAACAAGATTGAACAAATTTTATCCAAATATATCCCCATTTGTGATAAATGTCTATCCCAAAATGCAACTATAACACACTCTTTTGTTTCCTGCATAAAACTTTATAGATTTTGGAGTGATATTTTTGAAATATTTACAAAATTATTTAAGATAAGAATGGAACCTAATACTGAAATTATTATATTTGGAGTAATGGAAGATGGGAATAAATTGAACACATCTCATCATTTATTTTTTAATTATGGTTTAATAATCGCAAAAAAATTAATACTTAAATTTTGGAAAAATACATCAATACCAACGCTTAAAATGTGGATTGCAAGCATGTTGGACACCGCACATCTTGAGGAAATGCGATTCCTCCTAATGGATAAATCAGACCAATTCATAACGAGTTGGTCTCCATTTGTCGTCTTTTTGGAATCATATGGTGCAACACAATTGTAAAAGCTAACTGTTTCAGGACTGGACGAGGGATGGTCAACATTATAAACAATGATCTCCTTACTTCTTTTCTTTATGTCTTATTCTCTTTTTCCTATTTTCTTTTCCTCAACTTTCTTCACTCATTTGTCTTTTTTCTTTTTCTTCACACACTATATATCTGACGTCTTTCTATCCTTTACTATCTAATTTCTTTTTCTTATTCTTATCTTTCTTTATTATAACAAAAATAAATAAATAAGAAGCTGTACATAAAATGTATTATGAAAATATATATTAGGCACTTTGGTGCCATATGATTGTACTTACTTCTAATAAAATAAAATATTAAAAAAAAAAAATCACATCCTCACCACCAGCCCTCCACTCCACGAACGGGTACGCAGGCTCCTGCCCGACAAGCTGCGGTTGGCTAAGGAGGAGTTCCAGCGTATGGAGGATATGGGTATTGTGCGGCGCTCATGGGCTTCCCCACTCCATATAGTTCCCAAGTCGTCCGGCGGGTGGAGACCGTGTGGGGACTGCCGCCACATTAACAACGCCACGACCGCTGATCGCTACCCAGTCCCGCACATCCAGGATTTCACTGCCCATTTAGACTGGGCTAAAATATTTTCCAAAGTTGATCTAGTGCGCAGGTACCACCAGATCCCCGTCCACCCCGATGATGTGCCTAAGACCGCCATCATTACCCTGTTCGGCCTATTTGAGTGGTTGCGGATGCCGTTCGGCCTCAAGAATGCCGCACAGGCCTTTCAGCGGCTTATGGACATGGTCGGCTGGGGGTTGGACTTCGTATTCATATACCGGGATGACATTCTGGTCGCCAGCTGCTCCCGCCAGGAGCAGTGTGCGTACCTCCGGGTGCTGTGCCAGCGCCTTAGGGTCCACGGCCTCGTCATTAACCCTGCCAAATGCCAGTTCGGTCTCAACTCCATTTCTTTCCTCGGCCACCATGTTATTCCACAAGGTGGAGGCGATTCGGCAGTTTCCCCGGCCGCACACCATTAAAGGGGTCCAGGAGTTCATCGGCATGATCACCGGCTCGGGGGCAGTAGAAACACCTTTCGTCTGTGCTGGCGCACCTCCGTGAGAAAGTGGGTGGACCTCGTGCCATGATGTTGCTCCATCCTATGTTCCGCCTGCACTCAAGGACTGCCACTTTGTTTTACTCCACAGGGACTTGCACTGGACTCTGCTGCAGCGCCCTTATGAGGGTCCTTTCCCAGTGTTGCAACCCAGCGTCGCGACATTTGTTTTGGATGTTGGGGGCCGGCAGGAGGTCGGTGGCCCGCCTCAAGCCCGCCCACCTGGATGTCGATAGCCCAACCCCGTCGTAGAGGTCGTCCGTTGGCCATCCCGCTTTTGCCGGTTGCACCTGTTGTGCTTGTTGCGCGTGCTGTGCCTGTCCCTCCTGTCTCCAAACGGTCTGGTTGCCTGATTCGGACTCCTACTCATTTTCTTTCCTCTGGCTCTGGAGGGGTCCTGCAGCGTCACCTAGTGGTGGGGCGGGGAAGTCCGAACCCTCGTAATTTGTCGGTACTGTCACGTGACCGCGGGGGTTCGTTTGCGGGCTTTTAGTTAGTTATTAGCACTCCTCTCCATCAACGGGAGCTGTGTCCGTTAGCTAGACTAGGTACGCATTTTTACGAGTTTCTGTTTGTTTTTTGAATAAAAACCATTTTGCTCAATCTGCTTGGTCTCACTACACTATCCCTATTGGTCTCAAATGCTATTAATCAGCTTTTTGGGTGCAAATTTATCAAATGTCATAGTCGGAGTATGACCTTTCGGCCAATCTCATCCTTGCCGACTGAAATGCCCCATCCAAGTTCCTCCCATTTGCCTTGGCCCAAGTTTCTCTAAACCTTTCCTAATCATGTACCGGTCCAAATGTCTTTTAAATTATGTTATTGCACCTGCCTCAACTACTTTCTCTGGCAACTCATTCTATATATCTGCCATCCAACTATGTGTTGTTATAAAAAATTAATCACCAAAGTTACAAAATTCAGACTGTATTCCTTCCATCAACTTTATCTGTCACTTCATCAAAAAATGTAATTGTGTTAGTCAAACATAATTTGCCATTAGCACATCCATGCTGGGGTTCCATTATTAATTCCAACTTCTCGAGGTGCCTTTTCATTATTTTCTCTTGTTCATTGTTTCCGAAACCTTTGCCAGAATTGAGGTCAAGTTGACAGGCTGGAAATTGCATCTAATGTCCTTACATTCTTTTTGTTAGTTTTCAGGCATTTCTCTTGTTTCCTTGGAGGATCAAAAAATATTAGCAAGCTTTTTGCACCTCTCGCACTCCTCTTCCACCCATCGCACAATAAACCCAGGCTACTTATCTGGACCGATGACTTTTAAGCATAAGCATAACTAGCCTGTCCAGTACCTCCTCCTCAATTTTTACCCCATCCTTCAGCACCTCCCCAATTGACTCCATCTAAACGTTATGCTGCCTAAGAAAAGCAACCAAGGTTATCAAAGACTACTTAAAACCCTGGGCATACTCTCATCCCACTTTGTCTATCTGGCAGAAGATATAAAAGCTTCAAAGCGCGTACCACCAGATTCAGGAACAGAGTTATCAGACTATTGAACGGACTTCTCATAAGCTCAGGATGTAGTCCGATCTCACACTTACTTCACTCCAGCCTTGCACTTTTTCTTTTTAAATCTGCACTTTCTCTGCAGGTGCAATACCATGGCACTATATCCTCCAATCATGCATCCCTGTTATGTTTTAAATGTGATAATGCTCTACATGTGAAAAATAGTTAATTTTCTACTAGTCACATGCAGACTTTTTGGATGTCCCTAAAATATTTTATCCGATTCCCAACATCTATTCTCCACCTGAAATTAAATTATACCATTCCCTACAACTTTACTTGACTTAAAGGTATTTCAGAAATTAATATTTGTATTTATATCCAGCTATCTTATTTGGATTTTAGCTGGTAGATTAAAACTGCCTGGCAAAAAAATCCAGCTAGCAGTTGAAATTAAAAAATAAATGCAAATGACAAAAAATATATTTTTGCTTCATCTTAATCTTTTTATTTCCTTGGTATTTTGGCAATGAGCATAATAAACCCGCTCAAACCTTCCCATATCAGTATTTTATTCCATAAAAACATGATACCTACAATTTCTCACGAACAAAATCATAAAAGAAATGTAAATAAATGTTGAGCTAGCAAACGTAGAAAATATACATATTTTACAAATATTTTAATCTTCATTTTAAAATAAATGCCTGTTGAGATTAAAGAATTGTTTGTTAGATGATTTAAAGTTTTACCATGAGCATAGACAATTTGCATGTGGTTACGAGGAGGCGCTGGATGATGCAGAATCCCTTGCCCCTACTACAATGCTGTTTTTGTCACTCAGGTTTTTAACCACTGTTGTAACTGGAGATTGTAAGACTTTGCGGGAGAGTCTCATTCTTCCATCTGTTGGGTCACGACCAAAATATTTCACCTGTTTTAAAAAGGAAATATTTTATTCCATTAATTGTAACCTAGATTTTATACTGTGATCAGTCAAGACTTGCACAAATAACAATTACATTTTGCACATTTAGTTGAAACTTTATGGTTCCTTTGCTCCTTATTGAAAATGTTATAATATGGGATCATTAACTCAATAATAACAATCTGCTTGTAATATGTAGACAAGGTTGTTTTCTCCCTTGAAAATAATCTTTTTTTTTGTGGGACAACAGAGGTAATAGTTTTTCTCAATTTGTTTCATTGAAAGATCATTTACTTGGACTTCATTCCACCCTGTACTCCCATTATAGAGCAACTGTAGTAGAGTGCTGTTCCAGTCATCTGGTCTCTCAGCTAAAAGGCTGTTTTGAATAAAAGGTGAAAAAGAACTTCTGATGCTCTGCCTAGAATATAATATTCAGGCCCACAGTGGAATCCGGAAGCTTCTTTGAAGTACAGTAATTTATTGTTCCACTTACCTTTTGTGCGAGACACAACACAAATACATCTATTTCTATTCCAATTCATCAGTCATTCCTGCTCTTCAATGCAAATCTTAAATTGCATTAGCGCCTCCCTTATAGCAGTGTTCCCGTCGCAGGTTTGAGGACAATAGACAGGGGGACAAGCCCAAGACCACCATCGCCACTGTGTGGTCAAGACTGGACTGCCAGGAAGAAGCCCAAGACAGCCAATGCCTCTACTGAGGCTAAATGGCTGGGGCAAGCCTGAGACGCCAGTGCCTCGTGCTGTCAATGGACAATGAAGAACTGCGTCCACACACAGAGACAAAACTCAGCCGCCTGGATAATCCAGAAACTGCCAGTGTCGCCTCGTCGAGCCCAAAGCTGAGCCACTAAGATGAACACAAAATCTTGAGTCAAAAGTGAATTGCAGGAAAAAGTCTGAGATTGGCAAGCCTCCTCCTTCCAAGACCAGGACTGAGCTGCCAGGACAATCCCGAGATCGCCATTACCACTACACATGCGCCCTGAAGGCAAGGGAGAGCGCCCCATGCAGTCTTAGACTTTCTTACCACTGTAAATAAAATGTATGCAAATTCACTCTACTGCAAGTGTCGGTGTGGTCTGTGCCGCAGCGAGTGTCATCCCTGATGCCACAACCTAAAATACTACTTACTATTTCCCATCTACTATTCTGGGTCCTGTACCAGCATTTGTGTGTCAGCTTTTAATAAAAGCTGAACCACATAAAAAGCTGTTTGGCCATTCTGGCCATACAATTTTTGATATGTCTGAAATATTTGTTTTATCCATCTGTCTGGCACCTCCTTCTCAACAATGTTGTATTACCAGCAACGTGAGAGTTTTAAAACTGCTTAATGTCCAATATCTCTCCATTTCCACTCTCTTCATCTTTCCTATCTTATTCTGTCTCCTCAGATCCATTTTGTTGCTGATTATCTCCAACCTTGCTTAACTTCAATATTACACAGGACTATGGAAAATAACTATCAACCATATAATAAAGTATTTCAATAGTTAACGTACATTATGGTACGTTTGGAATACAAAGGACTAGTAAGCAAGAACAATCTGTGACCAATTATCGATCAATTATCCCAAATTGCACAAAAAGTTCTCAATGAGAAGCTTCTACAAAACAAAATACCTGAATCTGTTGTCCAACTTCCAGACCAATTGCAGTTGGATGCTTTATCTAGAAATTGAAAAACAAAATTTTACTTTACCATTTATAGGCTGTTATAACTGATGCCTTTATAACTTCAACAAATGCATGGACTGTTACATATTTTATGAGGTCGTACACAAGTTCTACTTTACAAAATGTGATTAAATGTATTGTATTTAGATGCAACGTTCTTACCTTTCTGAGGTCAAGTTGTGAATTGTGTAATAATACTGGAGTCATATTGGAATATAGCTTTACCATAACTCCAATGTCCCTGTATGTAAAAAAAAAAACAAATGTAAACTGCTACCTCAAGAATGAAACTTGCTATTATGTACTGAGATTAAAATAATTTGAGCAGATTCAAAGTTGAATTTGGTAAGTGAAGACTTACAGGACAGATTGTTAGCAATTTGATAATGAACTGACAGTGTCATTATATCAAACAGCCACTTCAATAAAGAAAAAGCAAAATGGGCTAGCCTTCTGAGGGTGCAGATTATATTGCTCAGATGGAATCTAATTTCGGATCTGGCTTCACACCAATTAAACAATGAACCTACAGCAGGTGGTGTTGGACAGACAGATTTTTTTCTGAACTATTGAATGCTATTCCTCTTAATACCCCACCATGGTTTTAAATTGACTTTTTTACGTTACGCGCTATACCGAAATATCACCTATCAGCCAGATACTGAATAATCAAGATTTCTGAATGGTTGTAGTTTTAAAGCCCTGTCCCACGGTACGAGTTCATTCCAAGAGCTCTCTTGAGTTTAAAAAAAATCAAACTCGTGGTAAGCACGGAGAATGGACGTAGCGGGTACGTCGGAGCTCGGGGACGTCTCTTAGCGCTAACGGCAGGTACTCGGGAAGACTCGCTAATGGCAGGTAAGCATGGGAAGACTCGTGAAGATTTTCAACATGATGAAAAATGTCCACGAGAGCCCCGAGTACCGACGAGTGGCCGTTACCATAAATTCCGAGTTCGAATCAGGGCAAACTCGAGGAACTCTTGGAATGAACTCGTACCGTGGGACAGGGCTTTTAGTGTATTACATTTTACATCAATTTTGCTTATACTATACTAAGAGCAGTGGGCGAGATCCACACCCGCCTATGCAGCACCATTTCAAGACCTCAATACAATCATGCTGAGAGACAAGAAAAAAAGAACAAATCACAGATTGTGTCAGAGCATGAAAATCTTTGTGCACTAAAATTCTACACAAAATAATCATGATTCATGGTGTCGATAATCATTAATCTTAAACTTATATTATTTGGGGCTACAAACTAGATATTTTATATTTCCTGTTAACATCATTTGAAACAAAATACAAAATTACAGGTTATGTTCAACAATTAAAACCTCAGCTTATGTAGTATAAGGCTAGATTTCTCCCTTGTAGATTTACCGTATTTCAGTTATGGTGGCAGTGTAAACTGCTCCAAATTCTAGTTGCTGTTCTTGCTGTGGAATAAAGCAACAATAAAAATCACAATTTGTTTTAATACAGAATGAAGTAGGCAAACATACAGTCTAACATGTAACTTTATGTTTGTATACTTACATCATCCTTGCAGAGTTCATTAATTAATTCACTCGCTTCATGCATAGCATTTGGAGTTGGTGCAAATACTGAAAACGTTTCTTCATCAATCTGAGATACTGTAACACCTTTGGGATAAAAATAATAAAAAATTACTAAAAACATAATACCAACCAGATGGTAATCCAAAATTTGGAAATTATTATGGTTGGTTACGATGGAATTGCTGAGTAGCAAGCACAATGACACTACCAACTATGATCATTAGTCCATCTGGAGCTTTTCTTCCACAGAAGCAATTCATTTCCAGTGTCATATAACATGGTTTCAGATAGATATTCAGTCCACAGACATGCAACCAGACAACCTCTTTGATCCTTTGTTCAGCCAATTGGATGTGATGCTGGTGATTGAAGGCAATTCCTCAAAGAACAAGACTGACCCCCAGTCTGAAGAAGGGTCCCAACTTGAAACATCATCTGTTCATACCCTACTACTTGATCCGCTGAGTTATTCCAGCACTTTGTTTTTTGATGAAGATTCCAGCATCTGCAGTTTCTTGCATTTCACCAAAGAATTATCTCTAAGCTACTTTTCTATTTGCCCTTTCCCTTTGGTGTCCATTTCCTTTTGGTGAAAAGTGTGTCATTGTAAAGTCAGCTGTCATGTTAATGCTGCTAATATTCATCTCCAACTGGTTATCATCTCTTTTCACCTCTGCAATCCAATTGAATTTGTCAATTTATCCACCCGAATATAATACAATTAATACAGTAATCATGGTAGCAACCAGAAACGTGCTCCTTTCCTTGGCTAATGGCTATTATGAACAATACTTTGCAAAACCATGGTATTTGGATGAACCTGGACTTACAACTGATTTTCAGCCTACTATTCTTAAAACCTTTACTTTAAAGTATCTCCATGGACTCCCCTCTATGGCAGACTTGGCATTTTTATACAAACATGATAATTTTTCTTGCATGGTTGCTAGAGCCACCTACCATTCTGGCATTTCTCACTCCTTGTATCCCTTTTCTATCAATACCAATTCAGATGTTTTCTCAAAAGCAAAGTTCTGCCAGTATTATGCCCTCTAGGCATGGCATTCATCTACTCTTATCATGTGCACATGACTTAGGATTATTATGTCAAGAAACAAAACGATTTTTATAATACCGTGCTTACCAGTTTCAGCCCGAAGTTTTCTAAGATTGTAACCACCTGGACCAATAAATCTGGCTCTTTTTGATAATGGAACCTGCACAGTTTCTGAAAAATATATGTAAATAACAGTAAATAAACTTCCCATTTGTCAGGTTCCATTTATTGCCTGATTTGGCAGCCGAAACTAAAAAAAACAAAATAATCAGCTGAGAGGAAGTTTATGGTTCGTGTGTTGAAAATTAATCAGTACCTTAGAAGTTAGGTTAATCAGCAAAATAGCTTTGGAAAGATCAAGTGAATAATTGTCTTTGAAAGGTCCAATACTAATGTGATTGAATTCCTCCTCCCCCCCCTTTTTCTTGCATTGTTTCTTTGTTCAGTAACTTGGATGTTCAGTAACTTAGATGTGATGCAGAATGTTGTTGTGCCTATCAAAATGCAGAAATAAAGTGTTCCTTCATACATCCCAATGACGCGCGTCAGATTAGAACTACAATTTGCCAGCACTGACAAGCTTAAATGAATTTAAATCTAATTTTAGCGACATCAACAAAAAGGGAGCAATTGTTTAATTTGATGAATTAATCAAAGTTACAAGTAAACCCGTTGTTTATATAGTGCAAAATTATATAACATGGATTTGTGTGAATCAGTTGAAAATGTTACATTCATAAATGTGGCAAAATTCTTGAATTTTACATTTTTGACTGATGTCTTTGACTATGGATGGAACTGATGTAGAAACATGGGAGTACTCCTCAGAGCATCACATGTAGAGAATTATCCAGGTATTCATTTTTATTTATATTGCAGCAAAATGTCCTTTTAGGTTTAAACGCACAATCATAAAGCTCAGAATTAATCTTACCGACTACAGGCCCGTTTTCTTTCCTCTTCTCTCTGGGTTTTGCAATCACTTTATTCATTATGTTCAAGATCTCCTTCTTGGCAACTTGTTTAAAAAGAAAAGGAATGTTGACACAATGCAAAATACAATTAAATTTGGAGTTATGAGGCAAGGTGGAGATATAATTTACCCGAAGCTTGCTGGACAGCTTCCATCACAATTTTCAATGGCAATCCTGCTATTTTAATGTCTGCCTAAGGAAACAACGTAATTTTTTTCAGTTGAACATCTAATATGATATTAAATAGAATGTGTCTATGCTAACAGTAATAAAAAGGGTTTCAACACTACAGACACATTAATGGTGTTAATGGCTCTTGCCTTGAAGCCAGAACAGGGGGATAAGATGTTAAACCTAATCTACACAATCTCAGGTGAAAGTTAAAATATTTACAACACTATTTACAGTAACGGAGATCATTTTGGTAATATCCAAGGCTTATATCTCTTACAAAACCAACAACCTGTTCATTATTTCATCTTTGATTGTGTGAGCTTGCAGTGAACAAATTCGCTGCTGAGATTTTCCACATTATTAGTTACTTCACTTTAGAATATGTTGAAATTATTGCTAGAGTTCTTTCTTTATTTACTAGATGTATTTATAATATGAAAAAGCTTTGGGTTATGTGTTTTATAGGACAAATCAAATGTTGGTGGAATTGCATTGAAATAGCAATCACTGTACGACATATTAAGGAAGGAATGAGGATAAACTGAGACTGCAGGTAACATCCAAAGGAGGCAGTTGTTTTTTGGAATAATGATTGATAGTTATTAATCTGCATGATCTGCCAACACTTAGCAGATCTGTGTGTTGTTGTGTCCTATTGCTGGGAGAATTATGTTGATCTTTGCATGAGAAATAACAAAATTCCTATCAATAACGTGTAAATAACATATGCTGAAATCTTGAGCAAAGGAAAAGTGTTGAAGGAACTCAGCGGGTCAGGCAGCATCTGTGGAGGGAAGTCAGAAGGCCCTCCACAGATGCTGCCTGACTTGCTGAGTTCCTCCAACATTTTGCTTGTTCCTTATAATCCAGGACTATGAATAAAGCAGTGAAATTAATTCTTAAATAATGACACAAATATAAGTGGGTTAAAATAGCTTTTGTCATAATGTTACTTTTGCAATTATGTCATAAAATGTTATTTTTAAAAGTGCATTGATAGTGCTTAGGATCCTGATGAGCATTTATCTTCTCGAGTTCAATAAGAGGATTATTTTCTGATATCAAGATGTCACACCTGTGCTCATCTTGATTTACCTTTTTATTGCAATCAAGATGCTATTAAATTCCCATAAATAATTATTTAGAAATTCTGCATCTTTTCAATGCGAAATAACTGAGGAATGGTGATGTAGGGCAAAATTAAAACCAAAGGATATTGAAAATAGCTGGCTAAGTAGCATCTCTGGAGACATGGCAGATCAATGATCTATCCAATAAAAAATGTCCAATGACCATTAATCAAATTTAGAGAGGGAATTGTTGGATGGACACAAATGCAAAATTGCATTCTATCCACAATTAGTTGATTGGTATAGTGCTCATATGACAATGAATGGAACAAACATTACATTTACGGAACAAACATTACATTTACCTGCAAAGCTGTAATGCCTTTGCTGGTACCTGCCATCTTAAAATCCATATCTCCATTATAATCTTCAATACCCTGCAAAAGTAATGTGCTGAATTATTGTAAATGAGCGTGCATACATGTCAATATGAAGCAAATGTACACATGTAATGCTGCAATAGTTCTTTGAGGACCAACCAAAATATCAGTCAAAAGACGGTAATCCTCAATGCTGTTAGGACTCTCTGGTTTTGCCATTGTGACAAGGCCAACAGCCACACCAGCCACAGGAGCTGATATCGGAACACCTAGATGGAGAAATAAAACAGAACTTAACTAGATTGTGATGTTGTCCTCAGTGCAAAGTATCCGCAAATAGTCACTAATGTTTGATAATATCAAGCAGCATTTACTACAGATTTACAAGGCTTTTTACAAGGCAAAGAATTGTCATAAAGGAACTTCTGAAACTATAAAGGCTCCACAAAAAGTAAATTGTCCAACTCGAAATAATAAAACAAATAAATAAATAAAGATAAATAAAATATGCAAAATGTACCTGCGTCCATCAATGCCATACTTCCTCCACATACTGATGCCATTGAAGATGAACCTATAATTAAAGACAAATACAAAAACCATTCATGGGAGAAAGCATCACAAACTCATGTGATCTTAAAAAGAACATATGTAAGCATTGTCAGTTTGTCCAGACTTCTCATGAGGGTAAATTATAACATGAGAAAAAAACTATTCCGACACATCAAGACGATAATGGACAAGGATAATAGCATCCACCATTATTTACAATCATGTTAATGGTATAGCTGCATCAGGTAAAGAAAAGAAACATGTTTAAACACATGAGACAGCAGACTGCAAATGCTATGATCTGGAGAAAATAAAACAAATTGCTGGAGGGACTCGGCAGATCAGGCAGCATCTGTGTAGGAAGAGGGATGGTCGACATTCCAGGTCAAGACCCTGTGTCACGATTAAACCTAACCAAGAATTGCCAAGTTAATTATTTATTTATAGCTTTGTTAAAATGCTATCTGGGTGCGAAGCTCACCATGGACATGGATGAATGATGTAAAGTTGCTGTACTTACACAGTAGATGCAAACTCAACTCATTAATACTGAATAATGCTGCAGAGGAACTAAAGTATATCACCAACATTAGCCTGTTTTAAGCAAATGTTTGGGGCTAAAGTCCTTTGACAGCATGACCTGCCAAGATCAGAAAGATGAGAATCCTATAGAATGGTGGAACATGGTCAAGAAGCTGAAAGGCCTACTCCTGTTCCACACAGAGTTTTGACTTGTCCATAAACCTTTACAATTACATTATTTTGACATGGCAATCAAGATTTCTAGTACTGAATATTGTTTGAAAATTAGAATTTAAGTTTATTCTTACTCACATCCTTCCCTTAATCTAACTTTTTTAAATTTCCACATCTGATTTAGCATTTAATTTACAGTAACCAGTCCATTGAATCCCACGATCCTTCAATTTGATTTATTAGGGTACACAAAAATGCTGGAGAAACTCAGTGGGTGCAGCAGCATCTATGGAGCGAAGGAAATAGGCAACGTGTTAGATGTCCTATTTATTTGACCCTTTGATGCCCTGTTTGTCTCATTTTGATGTTGTCAGTTTGCACGTTCCGCAACTTGCATCCTGCATTTATGTACAGCTTTAATTACGTTTAACTCGATAATATAAATGAAAGGCTTTTGAGCATTTGTAACTTGGTCCACATTAAAGTGAAAGGCTTCAATGTGCCACTGAACAGATCAGCGGATAATCCATTTAGTCACTTACCATTGGATTCTAGGACTTCTGATGTTACCCTTATTGTAAATGGAAATTCCTTTGGAATCACAGATTTCAATGCTTTTTCAGCAAGAGCACCTAAATTGAAAATACATTTTAATAAATGTTGCAACTATATTATACAGGTAGTTCTGCAATAAAGTGCTGGTTGCGTTCTGAAGAAACCCATGTTATAGAAAGTGTTATTAAAACAATTGTGCCAATTGGTGGAAAAGGGGTTAGGAGTTAAGTCAGATTCAGACTTGCAATAACCAAGAACCACCCCCCACCCCCTCAGGATTTTCAAAATAGTCTTTTTAATAGCTACAAGTTCATTTTTATTTCTGTAGTCTAAAAATACTAAATGCTGGATGTTATATTATTTAATGAAGGATGTTTATACAAATGTCAATAGAAGTGATTGGGTGTCAGTTTCAATGACCATCCACAGTCAAGCTAGCTGTCTGTATTCTAGAGACAAGATAACTGTGGGGCGGTTACATGCACGTTTATGCAAATTAAACAGGGAATGAAAGTGAACCAAATAGTTCATCCTCCTTACCATGGCCTAGTTCTCTCCTATTTTGACCAACTAATTTTCCAGTTTCATTAGTTGCATAAGGTGGAAACTGGAAAAAAACAAATATGATGTCATTAAAATTCTGGCAAGCACGGAATAAAGATTTAAGGAATAGAAACTAATATTAGCTATAAAAGACAAGAAACCTTCATCAGTTCAGAATTCTAAACTTCTGGTCAATAATTTTAATTTTAATAAGACTGAAGAGAACTGACAATTTTATTTCTGCCTAACAAGTTACAAATCCAAAGCAAATTTTGTAATATTCACCACTTTACATGTTTATCCTTTAATATGTTAACAATTAGCAATTTTAACACAAAATACTAGTGTTCAAATAAAAATTGTTGGCACTCAGCAGGAGTAGTAATATTGTAAAAGGCAGTGATCTCTTTCCACATGTTACCTAAATGATTGAGTTATTTAATATGGGGGTTTACGAAGTACTGTGTCTACATATCTGTTCTGCTGCTGCAAGAATGAAATTCATTATTCTGTTTTTCCGACAAATGACAATAAAACACTGATTGATTTTAAACAAATCTGGAACTGCATGTTCCTGAAGGATGGTGTGAAAACATTCCAGGCTTGTTTGAAGCTGGCAGGAGGGGTTGGAGTTGTTTAACAGGCTGGAAATCTAGGTGTTTGTCAGAGATCAAGAGTCAGACAAAATCAGTGGATGCACTGGGGTGGGAGATTGCAACCTTCACGTGGTCCGCCCTGTTTCGACAAATGCAATCAACCTGGCGTGCACAATCAAATAAGGTCAAATAGAACAAGTTGTCCTACAACTTTAGGCTGTGCACGCCATACGCAAGAAGAAGAAGAAGAAGTGGATGCACTGGAACCTCACAATGTCCATAAAGCATAAACACAGATTTCCAGCAACTGATGATCCGCCCACCCCTACAATCTTGACAAAATTACAAGAGTTCTGTTGAAATTCCCTGAGCGGCCACAGATGACGTTGCAAGGGGCGAGCGCTCTTTCTGGTCGTGTCCCTCTGTCATGAAAGACTTATTTATTTACATCTAACTATTGAAATCCCTCCTTGGCCATGCCTAATTCCATCTCTGCTGGCTCAAAGTTTATGTTTTTTGTGTTTCAACTCTGCCTGGTCCCCATGCACCACCCCACAATCCCTCCTCCCACCATTCTGTTCAATTTTCCTCTTACCCTCTGACCCACCTGTCAAGCCTTCTCTAATTTACCTTTAAATGGTGGCTTCCCAAAATCTCTTTTCAACTATGCTTCCAATCTTCTCTCCTAACTGTTTCACAAAGACGGATTTCGGATATAACAGACGGACCTGCCAACCTATCCCCGGCTCGCACTGTCTCCCCGGTTGTTTAGAGCCCTGGCTTTCGACCGCAAGGTGCACCAGCGAGCCCTTCTTCCGAAAGGACACAAAATGCTGGAGTAATTCAGCGGGTCAGGATCACTGGAGAACATGGATAGGTGGCATCGGGACTCTTCCTCAAACTGATTCAGTCAGATGAGTTACTCCAGCACTTTGTGTCTTTTCATTTTAATACTAGGCGCCGATGCCGCTGGTCTGCACCAGTGATCCCTTGTTCACCATGAGTAGGAAAGAACAGCAGATGTTGGTTTAAATCGAAGGTAAACACAAAATGCTGGAGTAACTCAGCAGGACAGGCAGCATCTCCGGAGAGAAGGAATGGGTTTCGGGTCGAGACCCTTCTTCAGTCTGAACATCACCCATTCCTTCCCTCCAGATATGCTGCCTGTCCCGCTGAGTTACTCCAGCATTTTGTGTCTGCATCCTTCTTCACCAGTTCACACAGCTGTTGTTGTGACTCATGTTGTTGCCCCTGGGGACAGCATTTTCATCAGGCTGCTGCCAACGACGAAATGTGCTCGGTCACTGTGGGGCTCCCTTCCTTCTCACCTGCTGCCACAGGACGAATTGGCGGCAGTGGAGGGAGGAGAGGAAGAAAGAGGCCGATGGGAGAAACAGGAGGCGGCCGTCAAGCAGGGAGTGGCCAAAACCATCAACAGCAAGAAACCGTAGCCAGTAAGAGGGAAGAAAACACCACGGGGACCGAGCGCGTTCTGTTGCCAGCAGCCCGAAGAAAGCGCTGTCTCCAGGGGCTACAACGTGAGCCGCAACAACAGCCTTGTCACCGGACCATGTGGTGGATGAAGAAGGGCTTGCTGTTGCACCTTGCAAGGTGGGAGTGGTGTCGGAAGCTGGGGCTCTAAACGGCCAGGGAGACAGTGGAAGAGGAGATGTATCAGCAGGTCATTCCATTCAGATTGAGTTTACATTTAATACTTGTTTTATTTTAGTTTCTGGCACTCCATGGTGCTTTCGAGCCATGGATGTTATTAGCGGGCCAGGGGTGTATTGTCGTTTCATTATCATGTGTTCTCTGTGGGTCCAGAAAAACAGATAATCCAGAAAGGCTCTGGAACCAAGGGTGCCGAAAAAGCGGTGTTCAACCTGTGAAGCTCCATAATATATTCCTGCAAAGAATAGTGCAGTGAAAGCATTGTCATTCCAGAACAACATAGCCAAACATGTCTCAATCATCCATTTGAGGTGTGCAAGCACAACTTGTGATACGAATGGCCTGATAAAATTGTTGGAGTGACCTAAAAATGATTGTTATTTCCCCAGAAAAGTGATTTTTTAAATTATGTAGATCTGAAATCAAATTTTAGTGTTCAAATTTCTAGACCACGTTTTACTTCCTCCCACATAAAACATTTAAAAAATTTCTGAAATGCCCGGAGAATCAAGGATCTAATAAGAATGAGGAACAGACACCAAAAAAAACTATATTAGTATAGAAATAGTACCACACATGTTAATGGACCAATAATTTATAAATGCTGTACATTCTGTGCCATGTCCCAGAGATTTAAAGAAGTGTCTAATGAGTGAAATGGCTTTGATTTTAAATGTTAACCAAAAGTTGTAAAGTAGAAAATATAATCCTGGTTTTCAAGAAAGGGAGAGATAAAAAGAAATATTCACATAAAATATGTTAAGATAAATAAATAAAGAGAATACTGAATTCTGGTCACAGGAGCAGGAGACCTCGTTTCTGCCGAATAATTTTCTAATGGATTTAAAGGGGTGGGAGATTGCAACCTTCACGTGGTCCACCCTGTTTCGACTAATGCAATCAACCCGACATGCACAAACAAGATTAAATAGAACAAGTTGACCGACAACTTTAGGCTGTGCACGCCATACGCAAGAAAAATAATGGATTTAAAGGAAATAGAAAAACATAGAAAAATAGGTGCAGTAGGCTATTCGGCCCTTCAAGCCAGCACTTCAATATTCAATATTCCCATTCAATATGATCATGGCTGATCATCTAAACTCAGTACCCTGTTCCTGCTTTTCTCCCCATATCCCTTGATTTCTTTAGCCCTAAGAGCTAAATCTAACTCTCTTGAAAACATCCAGTGAATTGGCCTCCACTGCCTTCTGTGTTTGAGAAATCTGCTTGAGTTTGTGATGTAGCACAAGGATGTAACAAAGTGAACCACTGCATTGAATATATTTGAACATAGTAAAGATGTTCACTAACGTGATACATTGGTTTTCTTTTACATAGTGCTTTAATTGGAGTAAATATTATGGATTAGAGACTAACAAATAAAGAGTGCCGAAAAAAATATATTTTTTGTTTGAACTAATAGAATACTACAAGTCATAGCATAGGCAGCACATTAAAATCTATATCAATGTCTAAGATGAGGAAAAATAGGAGAAATATAATCAAGTTTGCATCAAAACAGAATCAGGTGAAAACCAACAAAGAGACTTCAAAGGGACGTTCGCTTGTAAAGTGAGCTGGTAAGTCAAATACAATATAGAGTGGGGTAATTAAGTTATTCAATTTGCTACGAATAATATGTGGTGGGGAACTCAAAAATATTGGAATGTTTTTGTGCATAAAATTACAAAATTAACATACAGGATAGAAAATCACATATAGACCATTATTACCAAAAATGGTAAAAGATATCCAACAGGGATTATCTTGGATCTTGGTAAAAGCCATTGATCAGGGCAAGAGCGGAACTTGCTATCAAAACATGGAGGGGACGGGGGATACAATTTTTTGGCGGCCGCGCGCGCATGCGCACACTAACACACACGCGCGAGGCTTCGGATGCTCAATCCAGCGCTAAATGCAGCTCAAATCTGCCTGTCTCACCGGGTTAACTACAGCCCTGTCTGGACTGACAAGATACCAGCGCTGTTTCTCCGCGCTGGCCATATTTCCCGCAAGTCCAGGCAGGTTCACCTGGCGGGACAGGCAGAGTTGAACTGGGTTTAGCGCTGTTTCTCTGCGCTAGCTGTGGGCCTGGGGGCACAACTCACGTCTGACTCCCGACCTCTCTGGCCACCCGTGGGGGGTGTGGGGGGGCACTTGGGACAGCGCCGGAGACCCTGCCGGGATCGATCCTGCCTGCGGATGAGGCGCAGGTCCGTGCCACGTCTCCCTCCTCCAATCACCGCGCTCTATCCTCAGTCCCATCCCCCCCACTCCTCCCTCCTCCAATCATCGCGCCCTCGATCATCAGTCCCACCCCCACTGTCTCGCGGAAAGCGGAGATTTTAAAATTGGGATCACAAAAAAGTGAGGGGGGATGTCCCCCACCCCTCAAAACGTGGGGGGGGGGGGGGGGGGGTCCCCTCTGTCCCCCCCGGGTTTTCCGCCCCCTGGATCAAGGTTTGAGTAAAAAGCTGGCAAGTCATGTTGCAGCTATATAAAACATTGCTTATGTAACACTGAAGTGTTGTATAGTTCTGGTCACCTGATTACAGGAAGGATATGAAAGGCTTTGGAGAGGGTGCAGTAGAGATTCACTAGGATGTTGCCTCGATTGAAGTGTATTAGCTATAATGTGAGGATGGACAAACTTGGATTGTATTCATTGGAATGCCAGAGGCTAAGGGGTGACCTGATAGGGGTATATAAATTTATGAGAGGCATGGATAGTCTTTATCCCAGGGTAGAAATAACGGGGCTATACAGCGCCAGCGAACTGGGTTCGATTCTGATTATGGGTGTTTACCCGGTTTCCTTCTACACTGGGTGCACGGGGATTGCTGGTCGGTTCGCATTTGGTGGGCTGAAGAGCCTGTTTCCATGCTGCATTTCTACACTAAACTAAACACTATTGTACATAGGTTTGAGGTAAGAAGGGGGAAGTTTAAAGGAGACAACAAATTACTTGACTGCAGATATAAAAATCTAATCAATCCAGACAGTAAAAGGATTTGAGAATGGTTTTGCTTTGCAAATACTTCCAATGGCACATGTGCTGTTGCACTGAAAATCTGTTACTGGGAGGAAACAATGCAAAGGTTAATAATCATGATGCATGTTACAAATACTGCACTTCATTCAATAGGAATACATTGTCATACATGTTTAATGCCGAAAATCTGAAACAGAGAAATGTTGTATTACCTCATAGTGCAGCATGAAATTTTTCTCTTTCACTCCACTGTATTAAGGTAAAAAAAAATGTTACATCAGTTTTGGAATACAAGTCAAAAAAACATTAAAGCTGCAAAATTTGAAACTCATTATCAATAGACAAGATATGGTGTGGACTGCATACATCTTGTCTCAGTGAAGAAAGTATTTAAAACATTTTTATTTTTTACTGTATCACGCAAGTATTTTGTTCTGAATCAGAGCTTTGACACAATAAACCTATAATACGGGTTCACAATAAACCTACGGCATATATAGCAAGACCCAAACTGCTGGAGAGACTGCATGCCCGGCAGTGTCTGTTGCAAATGCAAATTGATTACAGGTTCTGCCGGACCCACTAAGTTACTCCAATACTTTGATTTTGCTTGAGATTCCAGCTTCTGCAGTTCTTTGTCTCCAGTATATGTACTTAATACCGCAGTTTGTGCTTGGGATCCATGACTCAGCACTTAAACTTTCATAATATTTTTACAAACTCTTATCATGATGAGTGTCAATAAAATTTCCAAGCCTCAGCAGAGACAATAGTCAATAGGTGCAGGAGTAGGCCATTCGGCCCTTCGAGCCAGCACCGCCATTCAATGTGATCATGGATGATTATCCCCAATCAGTACCCGTTCCTGCCTTCTCCCCATATCCCCTGACTCCGCTATCTTTAAGAGCCCTATCTAGCTCTCTTGAAAGTATCCAGAGAACCGGCCTCCACCGCCCTCCGAGGCAGAGAATTCCACAGACTCACAACTCACTGTGTGAAAAAGTGTTTCCTCATCTCCGTTCTAAATAGCTTACCCCTTATTTTTAAACTGTGGCCCCTGGTTGTGGAATCCCCCAACATCGGGAACATGTTTCCTGCCTCTAGCGTGTCCAAACCCTTTAATAATCTTATATGTTTCAATAAGATCACCTCTCATCCTTCTAAACTCGAGTATACAAGCCCAGCCGCTCCATTCTCTCAGCATATGACAGTCCCGCCATCCCGGGAATTAACCTTGTAAACCTGCGCTGCACTCCCTCAATAGCAACAATGTCCTTCCTCGAATTAGGAATGATGTGTTACATGTGGAGGCTGGTGAGATGCAAGGAGGGGACCAGGAATACACTATCCTTTTTCTGTCTGGGGGCAGCGAGAGCAAGAGCAGAACACAGAGGAGACACAAGCGAGTTCAGAGTTGAATTCTCCAATTTCAAATAATACCTGCCTACCAACTCTCTCTTTCCTGTGATCCCCCTCCTCACACTCGGCCATGCATTTCTCCCACCCAACCCCCCCCCCCCCCCCTCAGACATCCTGCTTTCCCCTTCATCTCTCATTACAGTCCCTTATATCCCCCCCCTCTCTCCACTTCCTGTCCCTTGCCATTCATGTTCTTCCCTCTGGGTTTACATTTCACTCTTTATCTGACACTTTTTTATCTCCCTTTTCACCTCTAGTCTTTATCACTTACCACCCATTTGTCAATCAAATCCCCCTCACCTGTATCCATCTGTCACTTGCGAGGTTTTGTCCAATCATCACCTCTCTTTTACAGCTTTTCCCTCCTTAATTCAAATCTAATCTAAGAAAATTTGAAAACAGTGACATTTTTATAACTTACCTTATTAGAGTGGTGATATGGTCAGTTTTTACACTTGATTCAATAGAATCAAAGGTTACTGTACACAAGACCTAAAAAGAAAGGAATCCTTTGTGAAAATTATGTATGGGATAGATTGAATTAGGAACATAGATACTTTATATTGAGTTGGAATGGCTTTATATTCAAATGTCTTCACTATTTTTTTAACTTTCTGACCCGGGACAGCTTGCTGAGATACAGGTTCACGAGGTTCTGGCAGGTCTCTCATACTTCACAAAATGGAAGCTTTGGTACATCCTAGATATTCTATCAAATGAGGTGTCACGACCAAATTTAACACTTTCATTCCTCAACAGTCATACATCCAGCAGACTGATGAATGACACCACCAACACCATCCCTGGCAGACTGACCATGCCGGGAAGTCAAGACTAATTTTACCAAGTCTTCATCTCAGCAAAATGTGAAATAATGGTGGATTCAACCTTCATTTGGCCAACTTCAATAAACTTTATTGAATCCTTAATTCCTTAAGGGAGTTAAAATAAATGTTACTTTACAATATAGGGATGTCCATGCAATGAAGAAAGTAATCAATTTTCCGATTAAATTCCGATCTGCAGTTCTTTCTTAAAAATATTCCGATTAAATTATTTTTTCCGATTACACCCATGTGATTAATTTACCTAAATTATGCTAAATATTTGCGAGAATTGCAGGCGACACCTGTGGGTGCAGCAGGTGTTTGCGTTCCTAGAAAACGGCTCATATCATGGTTTTCCAATCGGTGAGATTGGGTAATCTGCAGCAAGAGTCGTAAAAAATAATCTGTGTTCATTTACTATTTTTTCACTACACAAATTGCAAGAGAACAAATTTTATTCTGCATGTCAGATTTTTGAATAGTGATTTATAAATTTTACAAGAGCAAATAGGGCAAAAGGTCATAACACAAAGTCGCCAACATTAAATAAGAATGCATTGCAAGAACAGGAGCCATTTGATTCTTTGAGTTGCTTCACCATTTATTAAGTAATGCCTGATTTTAAAGCTCAATTCCAGCTTCCATGTATTTTTGATTTGTAACGATGCAGAATAAATAGATCCAATGTGGAGATTGTGTTAACCCTATCCTGCTTTACTTAATTATCCAGTCATTACTTGTATTAAAATAGTTTCTTATTTATAAATTTAAAATAACACATGTAAAGATGCAAAGTGAATCTCAGCGCTCAAAAAATTCAAATCGTTTGAATTACTATGATTAAACAACAGGCAGTAGAATCTATCCATTATAATTAGCAAGTTTGCAAAATGTTCTTTAATATGGATACAATCTTATTTATTTCATACCTGTGTCTGTCCTCTCTGAAACAGTGCAGATCCATGAAGAGGCTTATAGAGATCAACTTCACAATTAATGTTCCGAATGGATCTCAAATCTCTGCCATCACATCTGCAAAGGGAAAGTACAAAGCATATGAGCATTTTCAAAACATTTCATTAATAAAAGCAACGTTTCAAATTTTCTAAGGGAACCAGAAAAGGGCCTTAAACTCTCAAAAATACTAGGTTTGCTATAGGCAAAAGAATACAAAGCAAAATAATTAATTTAACAAGGCTCTCAGAATTAAATCATACAAGTATGATAATTAAGTTCCCAATTTATATTTTAACTTTAATCTAGCTCCAGTCAGCTACTTTTTCCAAACTTCAATGAATCTAACCATTGAAATAAGGAGGGAAGAGTTATTTAACATCTCTGCAACATTGCATGTGGACCATGAAAAGCACAAACCTTTCCGATGCCCCAGCTAAGTGCCCAAAAGCATCCTCAGAATTAATTTGCTCCATCACCCAACCAGATAATTACCATTAGGAAAGGATGGGATGATGATTAAAGGCCGATAAATCCCCAGGGCCAGATAGGCTGCATCCCAGAGTACTTAAGGAAGTAGCTCCAGAAATAGTGGATGCATTAGTAATAATCTTTCAAAACTCTTTAGATTCTGGAGTAGTTCCTGAGGATTGGCGGGTAGCAAACGTAACCCCACTTTTTAAGAAGGGAGTGAGAGAGAAAACGGGGAATTACAGACCAGTTAGTCTAACATCGGTAGTGGGGAAACTGCTAGAGTCAGTTATTAAAGATGGGATAGCTGCACATTTAGAAAGTGGTGAAATCATTGGACAAAGTCAGCATGGATTTACAAAAGGTAAATCATGTCTGACGAATCTTATAGAATTTTTCGAGGATGTAACTAGTAGCGTGGATAGGGGAGAACCAGTGGATGTGGTGTATCTGGACTTCCAGAAGGCTTTCGACAAGGTCCCACATAAGAGATTAGTATACAAACTTAAAGCACACGGCATTGGGGGTTCAGTATTGATGTGGATAGAGAACTGGCTGGCAAACAGGAAGCAAAGAGTAGGAGTAAACGGGTCCTTTTCACAATGGCAGTGACTAGTGGGGTACCGCAAGGCTCAGTGCTGGGACCCCAGCTATTTACAATATATATTAATGATCTGGATGAGGGAATTGAAGGCAATATCTCCAAGTTAGCGGATGACACTAAGCTGGGGGGCAGTGTTAGCTGTGAGGAGGATGCTAGGAGACTGCAAGGTGACTTGGATAGGCTGGGTGAGTGGGCAAATGTTTGGCAGATGCAGTATAATGTGGATAAATGTGAGGTTATCCATTTTGGTGGCAAAAACAGGAAAGCAGACTATTATCTAAATGGTGGCCGACTAGGAAAAGGGGAGATGCAGCGAGACCTGGGTGTCATGGTACACCAGTCATTGAAAGTGGGCATGCAGGTGCAGCAGGCAGTGAAGAAAGCGAATGGTATGTTAGCTTTCATAGCAAAAGGATTTGAGTATAGGAGCAGGGAGGTTCTACTGCAGTTGTACAGGGTCTTGGTGAGACCACACCTGGAGTATTGCGTACAGTTTTGGTCTCCAAATCTGAGGAAGGACATTATTGCCATAGAGGGAGTGCAGAGAAGGTTCACCAGACTGATTCCTGGGATGTCAGGACTGTCTTATGAAGAAAGACTGGATAGACTTGGTTTATACTCTCTAGAATTTAGGAGATTGAGAGGGGATCTTATAGAAACTTACAAAATTCTTAAGGGGTTGGACAGGCTAGATGCAGGAAGATTGCTCCCGATGTTGGGGAAGTCCAGGACAAGGGGTCACAGCTTAAGGATAAGGGGGAAATCCTTTAAAACCGAGATGAGAAGAACTTTTTTCACACAGAGAGTGGTGAATCTCTGGAACTCTCTGCCACAGAGGGTAGTCGAGGCCAGTTCATTGGCTATATTTAAGAGGGAGTTAGATGTGGCCCTTGTGGCTAAGGGGATCAGAGGGTATGGAGAGAAGGCAGGTACGGGATACTGAGTTGGATGATCAGCCATGATCATATTGAATGGCGGTGCAGGCTCGAAGGGCCGAATGGCCTACTCCTGCACCTAATTTCTATGTTTCTATGATGATGATGATGATACAGTTGACTGGACACATATCACAAACAAGGTGGTTTGCTAAGATCTGCAGAATTTTATATGTAATCTCTCACAACTCCTACTTTACACTTTAGAGAAAGTAATCCTCATCTATTTCCTCATTTATGCCTCATTAAAGTAAATGAAACATTAAATATTTAAGAAGAACTTACTTAGTTCTCAATGAACACATCTAGAGTCAAAAATGCTGTAATGTTAAATTTGTTTATTTTGTTTGTTAAATTAATATGTCACCAGAATGATATAATTTCCATAACTGGTGACATGTTCAGTTTCATGTTCGTTAATGGATGTGTGTCAGCATTGTGGCCATTCCTAATTGTCCTTGAAGAGGTGATCATGGTAAATGGCTAACTGAACCTTCAGGTGAAGATATCCTACTATGCTTTCATAAAGGGAACTCCATAATGTAGATGCTAACATGATGAAGGCATGGGGCATGTATTCAACTCTGGATGGAATGTTTTTTGGATGGAGGGTTTCTGGAAGGGAACTTGCAGGTAGTTCAGTTTTCATCGCTTTGTCATATTAAGTGGCTTATTTAGATTGCGCAGAAGTGAGTAACTTGTTATGGATGGTACATTGCAGAGCATCAATGTAAGAGGTAATAATAACAATGGCATTGAGGCTGATGAATGAAGTTCCAAATTGAGTCAATAGAACTTAATGACAATATATATTCTTTAAATAAGATACTGTTCATGTCACCCCAGTTACAGAACAATTTCCAAGACATTGTAATGAAATACTATTATAAAGTGCTATACTTTAGCTTGCAAATATTCATATCTCTTTGTGAAAAGAAAATACAGAAAGGTTAGTTTCCTTGAATTGACTATTAAGGTAAAGTTCCTCTGGATAGAACAGGGCATCATAATTAAAATATTTCTAACATGACATAATGCCATAAACTAAAATAACCAATAATATACTAAATTAGAAATTGTATTTACCTTACGTATTCATTCATGATCATATTTCTGAAAATCTCTTTGGAAACCATATTAAAAGCCTCCATAATGTCAAATGAATCAACATCAGAAAACTTCTCTGTAAGAGAAATATAAACCAAATGTTTATTTAAAGAAAAAAACAGCACATTAGAGACAATTAGATGATAGAGAATGTTAATGCATAAAACTACTGAAGAACAGAAAAAGTATCAAAATGGAAAATCTGTAGTGCAATTATTTGTCTTACGGAAATACCATGAATGCCGCTTTAAAAATTCTAGAAGGATCTAATGGCGATCATAACACATTATTTCATCTGGACATCAACACATTATTTCAAAGGAAACTGGAGAAAGTATTTTGATTTGATTAATCTATGGAACAAATGGTCTAAAGAGTGATCAGATTCTAAGTGATCAGATTTATACATTCAAATGCATGCTCTCAGAAAATAAAGCTAAAGCTGTTCACCACATGTTACTACATTTTGTTAACAACGTCCAAAAAGTACTTCCTGCAACTAACATAATAGTAAACAAATCAGATGAATCGGAATCTTTTTCCCCGCCACAAATATCAATTCTCGTTTCTCGACTTTATTCTCGACTTTATTTCAGAAGAATTATTGAACAGATTTAACTTCCAGGAGGCTTGCAACATAAATATATGAACTAACCCAATGACCAAATGTTTTGATTACTGTAACAAATATTACTGTAACAAATATTAATTGACAGTTCAATGATATATAGATTAAAACCTGATCGAAGCCTTCGAATGAAACATTATACCAGTGCCTTTCCATTTGGTTAAACTTGTGCAAATGGCATGTTGATTTCCTTTAGTCATGAGTAGACAGGTAACTTACTCTATATGAAATGATCGGAGTGTCATACCTCGTAACTGTTCTTCTGTTTCAAGTCTGATTTTGTTAATAGCATCATCTCTGGATATCTGAATAACAAAAAAATAATAATTTTAATATAAAAACATAAGTAACATTACTTTAAGTTAAAAAATCATTGCATGGAAAAGGAGACTTACTTTATCATGAGTAAAATCTTTAAATACTTCACGGATCTTCTCTGAAGCAAGCCTGAGAAACAGAGGCACAATATTTTACTATTTGTTCCAAAGCTTCAAATTGGAAGATAACATATCCTCGTGAAAAATGCACATGTAAAAGACTAAACAGCAGTATGGACTTTCATAGCAAAACTGTAAGATTTCCAAGTTAATAACTCCAAAAATATGGTAACATTTAAAATCAGAGAAATATATATAAAACATTGGTGGCAATTAGGGGCTTATGGTTATGAACTTCAAAACTGTTGAGTTCAATTTTTGAATTTGTTATCAACTCGTCTGCCAAATAGATTTTCTTTGTTGTTCTTCGTGTTTATTCTCTTACTCCTTTAAATAAAATACTTTAATATTTTGGACAATGCAGCATGGAATCTGTGGTATAAAAACTAACAAATGCCCAATGTCATAAATATGAAGTATTATTCAATAGTCATTTATGTTCTCCCACTATGGAATACATTTTTGCACTTTTTAAGCCTTGTAGAAATGTGTGGAAGATTATAAATCAGCTCTCTCCTTCCCTGCTCCCTCTCTCTCTCCACCCCTCCCTCTCCCCTTGAGCCCACCCACCGTCCTGTAAAATCAAGGCCAATCCCAATGTAACAGCAATCCTACTAGGCTTATCCAGAATTCTACCACTGCCTGAAAAATAATTGATGGCTCAACTTCCACTGAGAAAGAGAATTCCAAAGACTCATTGTTATACAAGAATTTTCCTGAACAGTCTGTGACCCATAGCACTGTGGCCATAGCACTATGTTTAAAGCCCATAGCGCTCCAGATGGCAGCACTATATTTAGAACCCACAGCGCACAGCCGACAGTACTTCATTTAAATTCCCACGCGTTCAACTGGAGCAGGACAGGAAGCGACACTGGAAAGAAGGAATGGGTGACGTTTCAGGCCGAGACCCTTCTTCAGAGTTAATTGAGCTCCGAATTTAAAATCTGTATTTGACAATACAAAATTGTACATCCGTATTCTAATCACATTTCCGTACAAAATATGCAAAATCCGTACCACTTGGCAGCTCTGCAAAATCTTTTCACTGTACCTCGGTACACGTGACAATAAACTAAACAAAAAATTTACAGAGTACGATGCATGAATACAAGTGTTGAAACCGTCACCGTACGGTTATGCCCCATGATATAGAAATTGCAGCGGAATAAATCATTACTCAAAAACATTCTCATAGTATATTTCTTGCGGGGAAGCATCAGGACAGTACTCTAAACCTTTTTTGACAAACAGCATGGAGCATAATATCAAACAATAATGATGGTAGTTTGGTAATTCAAGTGTGTTTGCATAGTTAGTTTTTTAATAACTTCTCTAAACTAATTCAACAAAAAAGTTGTTGTCCACTCTTGGAACAGAAATAGTATACCCCAAAAGTAAAATTAATATTATGGAAAGATGCCAGAAATATAAATCATAAATTTCTAAAATAAAGCAAAGACTGGCACATTTGAATTTACGAGCCCATAGTGATGTGCAGATCAGAAAGAAATGCAACACATGTTCTGCTGCACAAAAATGCTGGAGAAACTCAGCGGGTGCAGCAGCATCTATGGAGCGAAGGAAATAGGCAACGTTTCGGGCCGAAACCCTTCTTCAGAATTTCCTTCGCTCCATAGATGCTGCTGCACCCGCTGAGTTTCTCCAGCATTTTTGTGTACCTTCGATTTTCCAGCATCTGCAGTTCCTTCTTAAACACATTTTCTGCTACTTTTGCTAAATATTAATTATTTCATGCCAATTCCAAAGTGATGAGCAACTCAGCAGCAATAAAAGATACGCATAAGACACAAATTGTGTTTGTAATTCTCATGCAGAGGTCCTTCGCACACAGGAAATTACAAGTAAATGAGAATCCCAAAACTTACTGTCTTGCATTTTCAACTATTTCCCTGGATGGAATGAACGACTTCTGAGGTGTTCTTTTGGAATTTCCATGCTTGCTTGCCAGTTGCTGAATGGACTGGATGATCTGTTGAGTATGTTTTACACCAATTTTGACAGCATGACAAAAATCCTGTTGTAATATGTTCTCCGCTGCTGCTTCCATCATGACTGAAAGTTTAAAAAGATCTTTTAACTTTGCATTGAGAATGTTTCTAATGGCAACTATTGCAATATTTCATAGATTATCATATTTTTTTGAGGTATCAAATTCTAAAATTTAAAGTCAGATGTCAATAGGAGTGCATGCAGTCGAAATAAAACAATGATTCATGACTTTAATATCAAAATATTTTGGTGATACCTGATATGGATGATTTGATGTTAAATGTTATGCACTAGTATGTCCCTTTTTTTCATGCCTGACCCAGAGCTATGTTAAGATGACAGATGCAATTTCTTACAATACACAATGAATAGAAACAAATTTATAATTTATTCGGCCCTTACAACATTAATTTCTTACAACAGAAAATGACAGAATCTTAGAAATTCTATTGCACTCTGGCTTTTATATGATGCACCAAAGTTTCAGTATATAAACAAATATTAAAGGATTAGGTAATCTGTGGTAAACTGTGTTCTTGTACACCATGTACACATGACCTGCTTGTACATGGGGGCTATTGGTATGCATCAGTTACATTAACTGCAAATTATTGCTGTGGCACTACTTGGGCCTCAAATGCAGGTGCTTTAAATGTAGGAGTTAAAGGACTCATGATACTTTGAAGTGTTCTGTCAGTGTAAAAATCCTCAAGGAATGATCAGGGTGCTTTTAATATCATTTGATTTTTTTTCTCTCTGGGTCGTTGCCCAACTGTGACTTCATAAAGTTCGCATATCCGCAGTCTACAATTCATGAACCATAAGACAAAATTGCTCTAAATTACAATGAAAAGGATTATCATTAAGAATTCCCACTTTGATGATTTCAGCATTTTTAAGTTTGTGCTTCATGTATGACATTAGAGATAACACCATTTCTAAACAGGATATCCATTATTCACAATACTGCAATATAAACTAATTAACTCATTTCCACATGGAACAGGCATATGCCTCCTCCTGGTGCTATTTTGAGAATTCCTAGCCTTAATTCAATCGGAAAATTGAGTTAAATGCTGGAGGTCACACCACTTGCCCAACAATTTTCTTTATCCTGTTCAATACAATAAAATGTTTCGCAATATTGATAATTGTCATTCCTTCACTGTGAGCCTATATTTTACAAATAATGCCCCATCCCTTAGCTGTCATTATTGTGGAAAGTTATTGGAGCATGGCTGTGCAGCACTTCTGTGTCTGGTTCTAATATGCAAGTGCACACATTCTGTCAATGCCACAGCCCTCCATTAATATCACTTCCAAAATGAGTTGTTTAAAATGTACTCTCACAAAGTGCAGGAGAGAAATTGAATTATCATGTAGGGAATTATGATAATAACCTTATAGGTCATTACCTTGGATTGTAAGTGGGTTATGATAATATAACAGACTGATTAATAGAAATTTAAAAACACACATTACGTTATCGTCTCGCAATTTTTCTTGCTTTCTAGCTTGCATCATTTTTCCCAACTAATTTAACAAAATAGGGACAAATTAAATTGGACATTCAAGCTAGTATTCAACACATTAATTTATTGGATCATATTCCATCTTTTAGAAAAACCTACAACATGATATTACTGCATTACAATTCCAAAAGAACAAGTTTTATTTTTTTTCTTAACTGATCTAAGAATGCAAATTCTTCATTACATAAACTATTTATGTTTGCAGACAAGATACTACCATAAATAATGAGACGCTTACCTACTTGGCTCTGAGATGCTCCAGCCAGAACCAAGTTCAATGTGCTCAATGCCATTTCTTTTCGAGTTGGGTTAATTACAACTTCTCCATCGACAAAACCAACTCTTACAGCACCTTAAAGAAGTGTGCAGAGTACAATGTTATTTTAGCAGTTGGCTTAGCACAAAGTAATTTGAATACAAATGGCAACAAATACTGACAGATTAATGAAGTTTACCCATAAATTAAATACTTGAATGTATATAGGTTAGTTTGCATTTCCTGCCAAATTAGTAGCTTAATATAGCAGTTAATAAAGTAAATAAATTAAAATATTCATAGATACTGCCTTATTAATAGTCATAGAGCATGGAAATAGGCCCTTCTGCCCAACCTGCCCATGCCGACCAACATGCCCAATCTAAATTAGTCCCACCTGTCTGTGTTTGGCTAATATCCATTTTAACCTATCCTATACATGCATTTGCCCAAATGTTTTTTTTTAAATGTTGTGATCGTGCCTGCTGCGACTGCCTCTTCCGGCAGCTCATTCCATATACATGCCACCGTTTGTGTAAAAAAGGCCCCTCCGGTTCCTGTTAAATCTTTCTCCCTCACCTTAAACCTATGTCCTCTAGTTCTAGATTCCTCTACACTGGGCAAGAGGCTGTGCATCTACCCTATCTATTCCTCTCATGATCTTAGACACCTCAATAAGATCATCCTTCAACCTCCTGCGCTCCAAGGAATAAAGTCCTAGCCTGCTCAATCTCTTCCTATAGCGCAGGCCTTCGAGTCCTGGCAGCATCCTCCTAAATCTTCTCTGCACCCTTTCCAGTTTAACACCATTTCCTATAACAAGGTGACCAAAACCAAACACAATACTCTAAATGTGGGTAGACACAAAATGCTGGAGTAACTCAGCGGGTGAGGCAGCATCTCTAGAGAGAAGGAATGGGCGACGTTTCGGGTCAAGACCCTTCTTCAGACTCTAAATGTGGCCTCACCAATGTCTTGTACATCTCTAACATGACTTCCCAAATTTTATACTCAGTACTCTTTAGACAAAGTCTAAGGTGCCGAAAGCTTTCTTGACCATCCTATCTACCTGTGACGCCACTTTCAAGGTACCTGTACTCCTAGATCTCTCTGCTCTACAACACTCCCCAGAGCCCTACCATTCACCGTGTAGGTCCTGCCCTGGTTGGAATTCCCAAAATGCAACACTTCGCACTTCTCCGTATTAAATTCTATCAACCATTCCTCAGCCCAGCTGCTCAACCGATCAAGATCCTGCTGAAATTTTTGACAACCATCTTCACTGTCTACCATACCACCCACTTTAGTGTCATCTGCAAACTTGCTAATCATGCCTTTCTCGTTCTCATCAAAATCATCGATATAGATGACAAACAGCAATGGGCCCAGCACAGAACCCCGAGGCACACCATTAGTCACAGGCCTCCAGTCTGAAAAACAACTTTCTACTACAGGTGCACAACCTTTATCCGAAATTCCAAATAACGAAAACCTCCGAATAGCGGACATTTTTTCGGTCCTTGATGAAAGGTCCTTGAAGACGTTCACCGAGGGCGGCCCGCAGAGGTGACTGCGGAACCTCCGGTCGGTCCTCGAAGAAAGGGGAACTAAATCCCCATTCATAAAAGAGAAGGTGAGGGTATATTGCGCGGGAGGGTTAATAATTGACAATCTGCTGCTGCCTGCCCGCTGAGTTAAAAAATTCCCACGGTAGACTCACGATACACAGTGTATCGTGAGTCTTGCGTGGGAACTTTTTAACTCAGCGGGCAGGCAGCAGCAGATTGTCGCTCCCTTCAGTTTCACCCCACCTACACCCCTCTGCTTCCTGGCCATGTGTGTGACCCCTTCCCTCCCCTCTCCAGCTCCCCACCCATTGCACCGGCGCGGGGGCTTTGCACTGTCTTCACGTCGGTGATGCCAGCAGGTCAGTGCCAGTCACCGGAGACGTCAGGACCAACGGGACACCGACCCCCAGGCCCACTGCAAGCACGGAGATCCCAGATCAGCAACTCCAGCCCAGCCCCGCTGCAACTCCAGAGGAACACGCAGAAGCTGATGGTGTGCAAGGTACGTCTTGTTCTTGGGGTGGCGCAGCTCGGGCTGTGGGCGAACTGCCACTTGTCGCCGTAGCGGCCCATCGGGGAGCGGGTTCCTCTGGAGTTGGAGGGGGAGGGGGGTATTGTGCTGTTTGATCGCCCCCTGCTATCCCAGGGACAGGGAGACACAGCGGCTTTTGAGAATGGTGGGCAATCACTTCCAAAGTTCTGCCCACAGTCAGTACACCTCTCCTACACTTGTCTCCTGCACTAAGATCATCTCGCAGAGAATGATCCCAGCCTAACCCTCCCTATTCTCTCCTATTCTGCAAGAAAAAACTACATTGAAGACTCAAACTCGCGATCGAGTAACTGCAGGGATCGAGGCGCAAACTCGCGACCTTGCGGATATGAGTCGAGCACTTTACCACTGAGCCAGCCGTTAAAATATACACTAAAAATCTTCCATTCCGAAAGCCGAAAAATTCCGAATTACGAAAAATGTCTGGTCCCAAGGCTTTCGGATAAAAGGTTGTGCACCTGTATTACCCTCCACTTCCTTCCAGGAAGCCAATTTTCTCACCAGTTAGCTATCTGTCCTTGGATCCCATGCCTTTAACCTTCACCAGCAGCCTACCATGTGGAACCATGTCAAATGCCTTGCTGAAATCCACAAACAAACAGCTCTGCCCTCATCATCCTTTTTGGTCACATCTTCAAAAAACTCAGATTGGTGAGAATCAATCTTCCATGTACTAAATTGCGCTGACTATCCCCAATCAGGCCTTATCCATATAAATGCCTGAATATCTTATCCCTCAGATTATTCTCGAGTAACTTTCCGACCACAGATGTTAGACTCACTGGCCTATGGTTCCCAGGCTTTTCCCCGCAGCCCTTTTTAAATAGAGGCACAACATTTGCCACACTCCAGTCTTCCAGCACCTCACCCGTATTTAATGACGACTGACAAATCTCAGCTAGTGCACCTGCAAGTTCCTCTCTAGCTTCCAAGTGTACTCGGATATATCTGATCAGGCCAGGGAGATTGGTATACATTCATACGCGTTAGGACTTACAGCACTTCCTCGACAGCGATACTGACTGCCCTCAAGACACTTTCATTGTTTGCCCTAAATTCCTTGGTCCTCATGTCTTTCTCCACAGAAAAAGAGGAGAAATACTCTTTGAGGACCTTGCCCATCTCCTGTGGCTGCACAAAGAATTGACTGCTTTGATTCCTGAGGGGCCTCATTCTCTCTCTGGTTACCCGTTTATTCTTAATGTACATAAAATCTCTTGGGGATTATCCTTAATATTATCTGCCAGAGCTACCTCCTGCCTCCCTTTTGCCCTTCGGATTTCCTCAGCTCCAACGTGCACACTTGATCCCAGCTGCCTATACCTGCTCCATGCCTCCTCCTTATTCTTGACCAGTGCCTCAATTTCTCTCATCATCCAAGCTTTATTACGCCCACCTGCCTTGCCCTTCACTCTAACAGGAATATGAAGGTCTTGGACTCTTGTGAGAACACTTTAAAAAATATTCCACTTTCCAGACGTTCCTTCAAACAACCTGCTTCACTCAATTGGAGTGAGTTCCTGTCTAATATCTTCACATTTGGCTTTGGCGCAATAAGAATTGTAATTATCGAGTCTGGCCTGTATCTGTCCATAACAATGTTAAACCAAATAGAACAGTGGCCACTGGTCTCAAAAAGCTCATCCACGACTACTTCATCCACTTCCCCATACAATTTCCTAGACCAGATCAAGCGTTACACTCTCTTGTATAGGGCCTGCTACATATTGCCTGAGAAAACATTCCTGAACACATCCTGCTCCATATTAACCATTTGAACAATGACAATACTTTCTTCAAATCACAGTGAGAAATTAGCATTATTTTCCAAGTTTTTAATCATCTTTCACTGAATAAAATCACATAAATTACTTTGTTTCATTTCTTGAGAAAATGTTTAAACAAACTGTTGCTCTGTCAAAAGTGAATTCAAAAGTCAACGTATAATTCTTCATCTGGATACCTAGCAAACCTTCTTTCGTTGGTACTTGCTAATGAGATGAGAAAGATAAGATAGGGTAACTGCAAAGAAAGATTACCCACCTATGGGACCATTCCAAGGAATGTCAGACAACGCCAAGGCTGCAGAAGCTATCAAAGATAATGGAATACATTGAGAATAGTAAATACAGTACATATTAGAACAATTACATAAATGGCATTTTTGAAATAAAGATTACGAGCCAGTCTTCATGAATATAATTTTTAATCATTTGTATTTCCAAACTTCTAGAGCCAATTTAAAGCACAACAGCAGACGCATGAAAAATTCAGATTATGTCCCTAAGAACTGTGAAAAGCAAGGTGGTTATAACCTTGCTATTATAAACATGTTTAGAGGGATTATGTTTGGCTTCCAATTAGTAAAACCTGGGGTAGGGGTAGTGCGCAAAAGTGAAAGAGGTTTATTAGTTTAGTTTAGTTTGTTGTCACATGTGCAGAGGTACAGTGAAAAGCTTTTTAATGCAAACTAGTCTGAAGAAGGGATCTGACCCAAAAAGTCACCTATCCATGTTGTCCAGAGATGTTGTGACCCATTGACTTACTCCAGCACTTTGTGTCCTTTTTTGTAAACTAGCTCTTGCTTTTCTATTCACATGCACTTACATGGGGCATTTTACCACAACTTTAAATAATATTGGATGTAATGTATTCCATCCAATATCAGTACCATCAAACTAAACTTCAGTTTGAAACTAATAAAATGCATGGATGTGTTCACTGTACTTTTTTGAAAAAAACCATGAATAAAGATTTATCTTAAAACCCTAAATAAGGGTCAATGCTTTTTTGTGTCTTGTTGGCAAGCAAACAAAAACCTTACAAAAATCATATTTAACTGTGCTTAAATTATACCTTTGCTGAGAATTTGCCATTTTCCGTCAGTGAGAATTAGAACCTCACCTATTTTACATGGAATTGTAGATCAAAAGTTTTAAGAATTCAAAATAAATAGCTAATTTAAATGCTGATACTTATTTGTAATATGAAAGTACAACGGTAAATGAGCTGCTCAATGGCAAAGATTGATAACCAGTTCATCACTACATAAACGGCAGGTGTAGCAACAACATATATTTTGTATTTCTTAAAGTATTTATTTGCTACCTTTGCTTGGGGAAAAAAAATTGATCCTTCATCTCTCAGACTTTTCCTCTTTATAAAATCTTTAATTTTAAGTTCACATTCATTTATCACAATCTCTGAGATTATCATATCTTCCCTTTAATATATTGGTATTATCTTGCAAATTCAATTTAAACTGGTTGGTGTATGTAATTAGAACATTGCTGTTTTAAACTCTGGGACTCCAGGATGAATCGCCTCCAAAAGTGCGGAGGGATTGTGGTCAATTATTTACATTTTGCAACTGATTTGTCCGATGGATTCATGCTACTTTCGATGCTCTCTGCAACCATAGCTTATTTCACTCCAAACAACATTTTACTCTTTCTTTCTCTCCTTACCTACATTAGAAAGTAGTAAATTCTAGACTACAGACTTCAGCATAAGAATCTTGGCTGATAGTCCAGTACTGAAGGAGTGATACACTGGAATTAATAATCATTCAGATCATGCTTTAAATAAAAGCCCCAACTTCTTTCCAAAATGGTCATTAAAGATCCCATGAAGCATTTCAATCTGATTTGCCAGATTTGATGCCCTGACTAATACCAATTTCTCAATCAAGATTAATTTTTAAATTAAATTTAAAAAAAAAAAAAGGAATTCAAGAATGGGAGTACATCATTTAACCCCACAAGCACTATCAGCCATGCAACGAGATTTTGACTGATCGATGAATTAATACCACATATCTTTTCCTTCAAAGCAATCCATAAATTTGGTTTTCAAAACACAATCAATATCAGATTTAATGTTATCAGGTTATCAACTGATTTGCACTGCAATCAAAAGTAATTGTAATTGAGTTTGTTGATTGTAAAAGATTCCAAAAAGTACTAAACAAACAATTTTTCTTCCGTATTGCCTTGTCTAAACAGCTGCCTTTAAGTGACTTCCAGATTTTGATCACTATATTAACCTGCACCGATTGCCATTTGTAAATTTGCAGCAAATGTTTAATATGCAATACATTTTGCAGTGTGATTTGGAGTTCAATTTACATAGAAGCTTATTCGTCAGATTTCCATTAAGGAAAAATTCAAAATTGCTCTGTAATATCAAGGTTTTGTGTAGACGGCAGTGTGTTGTTACCTGCCATTAGGTGTGCTACATTCTCTTGGAGCAGTTTTGCCACTAGTATCAATCAGTATGTACGTCCAGCAAAATAACACTGGATGGTGCGGCAGGAATCCCCACCACAGATTCACCACCATCTGACTAAATAAATTCCTCCTCATCTTCTTTCTAAAGGTACGTCCTTTTATTCTGAGGCTATGACCTTTGGTCCTAGACGCTCCCACTAGTGGAAACATCCTTTTTTACATCCACTCTATCCAGGCCTTTCATTATTCGGGCAATTTTCTATTTTATGGTGTTCAGTTCAATTCAAAGCTTCTCCAGTAATAAAATGGCTCTTTCCGTCTGCAGTTATCAACAAGTGGCACATTACAGTGATGCAATGGGACGATGTAAATTTGGAAATGTAGCCCATATGAAATACAACAGGAAAGTATGTACTCTCGGGTCAAGTGAGCAATCACTCAACTGTGATGCTCAAGGTTTCCACAAATTAACAGTTCTTACCTCCATTGATTGCAAGAATGTCAGGATCATTGATGCCATCGACTGCAAGGAGATTGCAAATAACCTTACACAAAGAAAGGAAACAAAAACTTTTAGTCCAAAAGCCCTCAGGGTCTGCGTACAATTGTGATATGATTTTCTGGTCAGGCAAAAGGAGGAATGGGCTAGCTGTAGGAAGCTAGGATCAAGTGCATCACAGGAAGAGTTTAAGGGACTGACGAGGTTTAGAAGGATATTAAGAGGGCAAAATGCCGACGAGTTAGCTCTGGCAGATAAGATTAAGGAGAATCAAAAAAGATATTTTGCAAGTACGTTAAGGGAAAGAGGGTAACTGGAGAGTTTATAGGGCCCTTTATAAAACAAAGCCGTAATCTATGTGAGGAGCTGCAGGAGATGGATAAGATGTTCAATGAGTATTTCTCTTCTGTCCTTACTGTGAAGAAAGATATGAAGACTGGGGAACTTGGAAAGGTTAGTGGAGATGTCTTGTGGACAGTCCATATTATGGATATCCCAAGACATATGAAGGTAGATAAATCCCCTGAGCCCGATCAGATATATCCAGGGACACTGTTGGAAGCTCGAGAAATTTCAGGAGCCCGACGGAGATACACAAATCATTGTTCGACATGGTTGAGATGAGGTGACTGGAGGGTGACTACAATATGCCATTATTTCTTTAAGGTTCAAGGAAAAGCCTGGGAATTATAGATCAGTGAGCCTAACATCTTTGGTAGGTAAATTGCTCGAGAGAATTCTGAGGGAAAAGATATATGTATTGGATAGATCGAGGTCGATTAAAAATAGTCAACATGGTTTTGTACATGAGAGAACGTGTCTCACAAATTTGATTGAGTATTTTTTTTGAAGATGTTAGCAAGAAAGTTGATGAAGGCAAAGTCATAGACATTATCTATGTGGACTTCAGTAAAGCATTTTATAAGGTTCCGCACTGTAGGCTGCTCTGGAAAGTTAGATCATATGGCAACCAGGGAGTGTTAGCTGCCCGGATACAAAATTGGCTCCATGGATGGAAGCAGAGGATGGTGGTGGAAGGTTGTTTTTGGACTGGAGGCCTAGGACTTGTGATGTGCCTCAGGGATTGGTGTTGGGCCCATTGCTATTTGTGGTTTATATTAATGATTTAGATGAGAATGTGCATGCCATAATTAGTTAGTTTGCAAATGACATTAAAGTAGGTGGCATTGTTGACAGTGAAGATGGTTATCATACATTAAAGCAGGATCTTGATCAGCTGGGCATGGGTTGAAGAATGGTTAATGAGGGTGTTGGGTGTATGGAATTAACTGCCACAGTTGGGGCTGGTAAAATAACAACATTTTAAAGACACTTGCACAGGTACATGGATAGGAAAGGTTTAGAGGAATATGGATAAAATGCAGGCAAACGGGACTTGCTTCGGTGCGGATCTTGGTTGGCGTGGACGAGTTGGGCCAAAGAGCCCGCTTCCATGCTGTATGACTATGTGTTCATGCAAGTTCAAATAGATTGTAAAGAATAGTTGTGCTTTCTGAAAAGTTTCATTATCAAAAAGATCTGAGCAACCATGTTTAATTGTCATTATTTAATATGAAAATAAGTGCAGATTAAGAATATTTCTTCCACTGTTCAGTAACAAGCGAAATTTAATGATGAATATGACAATATTTGATCAAAGACCGTTTATGACCATCTACATTTTTAGGGCCTATTGAGTTGAGCAGGAAAGAGGGAGCGAGACAGCCCACCTTTTTGTCAGGCATCCGGCAGGAATGGATTCTGTGTGGGCTGGAGGTATAATTTTTGTTTAGTTGTTGAACCAACATTAAATTCCTTGACAGAATGCAGACAGTTCTTCTGTTCAATGGCGCTGACAAGATTGAAAAGGGTTTTTGGAACAAATGGGGTCACATGCATCACTTTCTGAAATGAATGCTGCATGCATTACAATTGTCAGAATCTGCTGATTCTATTGGGAATATGTTTCTCATTCAGGTACAATAATGATGGCATTCAGGGTTGGGTTAATGTGGGGACTTTGTCCTAAAAAGAGAAAAAAACATTTTGTTTGCAAGTAGCTTTTCTGTCATTGTTTTATCGATTTGAATGGTTTTATGGCAGAATTTACAAACAATGTGCCGGGTTAATCATTTTTAATGATAAACTAAAAGTAAAAATCTGTTATATTATTGGGATACATAGATAGTGAACATCTTCATATTTAAAAATAAGAATGTAATGGTAATCGCCAGGTTAAAAACAAGCATGCTACAAATTCTGCAATGCACTGACAAATGTTAGCTTTGAAAAGTTGGTTGCATAACTAATACTAAAACAACAACAGTAAAGAATGTGTCAAGCTATATGAGTGGCAAATGTAATATGTTACAGTTAGTTTGCAATTAACAAATGGGCTTAATTTCATAGAAAATTTTGACCATTTTCCGATGAAGCATTTATTCCTTGGTCAAACATATCAAAACTGTTTGAATATTTCCCGCACTTTGCATTATTTCAGTTTCCAGCAGATTTTTTGGGGATTTCCAGTTTTGTTGATTTACAATTAAAATAAATATACCAATGTGTTCAATTACTTATTTAAAAAAGACACACTGAATCAGTGCATTTTATCCAGCACTTACCTGTGTATCATAAAAGTAGCCTGAAGGAAATAGTGGCCTGATTGAACGATCTGAAGAATTCAACAGAAGGTAAGTAACTGACACTTATTAAATGAAAACACCCCCTTCAAAAAAAAAAATGGTTTGTGACATTCCTTCCCTGAAGTAGACAATTATGGGAATCATTGGAATTAGGTCAAAGACTAAATGCTGTTGCAGAGGTGGTTGGTATTTGTTGACAGGAGGCACCCTTCAGCTAATTCGAACAGCAGTTGCTTTTCTTGTTTTCTGCCACTTTCTACAAGTGATGCTATCTCTCCCAATCTACCCCAGAATAAAGCAAGTTAATCAAAGGAAGGCAACTCTTAGGTGGCTAGTAATCAAATTTTGATCCTTTTCATTTCAATCACTCAATTCCATTCCTATATTATAAATTGATATGATTGCATTGATAAAGGTACCCATCCAAACCAGCATTTCAGAAATTTGTTTATGTTTAATAAATGCAATTTAGTAACATTATGTAACATTTATAAATATTTTTCTTAGAAAATTAGACATTAAAATGTAGCAGAAAATAAATTTCTAAAATATTAATCCATTCAGTCAACAATTTCAAGGAACAAAAATAGTTACATATTTATTGTAGAAACATTCTTGGAAAAATATTGCAGTATTCAACTTGCTCTGCATTACATAATCTTACCAATTACTCTGCTGGTTAAAATCTCATTATCTGTGTAGCCCAAATCTCTTCGTAAATATGTTGTAGGTATTCTTCCCGCTGCAGCAGCTTTCTGACGATAATCAACCTAATAATACAAATCTGTTATTCTACGTTATAATGTGCAATATAGACAAATTATGAATGAATTAATAAGTTTACAAGGAATTATAAAATCTTAACATACTTACCACTAATGGCATAAATTGGGATGCAGTAGGCTTTGTTTTACTGACAGCTGTAACCATCACTGATGTGTCTCCCAACTTCACAGTAAGAAAAAGAAAATCAATAAATTACATTTCACATAGCTTTGTATATTTGTGAACTTAGCACGTTAATATGAACATAGAGGTTCCTTTCGTGTTTCAGATCAACTTAATTTTCTCGTATACTTTTATTCCAATCACCTGATTTTTGACCGTAAATATCCAGAAATGCAAAAACCTGTTGTTTCTTGGTGGGAGGGCAGCCGAGTTCCATTAGATAAATAAATATAATTTCTCTCATCAATCAGCACTGCACTGTAGTGGAAGCAGTACTGATTTAAATCTTGCAGCCACAATCTTGTAGGCTCACATTGCAAAATTGCCCTCTACCATGCAATTTGAAGCATTCCTACAGTGATAGCTGGAGTAAAGATCCAATGGAAAATTTCCAAAACAACTCATTAAACCTCTAATTGTAGCCCAATGTCGCAGGCCAACCGTTATTTCTTCAGGGATTGACAATTAAACCATGTCTACCTCCCTTTCCTCAAAGCTAAGGAAAAGCAATTTGTGGTAAAGATCTGTCCTTTTCTAATCAAGTAATCCAACAACAATGTCAAAAATCTATTCGTAATGATTTTTCCTCAACTGGCGAATGGAGGAAGCTGCTAATTAAAATAAAATATAATAAATTATTGTATTGTATTCTTTGTGTTGTATTCAATTTATTGTCATTATCTCAATTAGAGACAACAAAATGAATTTTCCTTAGTCAAGTAACATAAAAATAAATAAATAATAAATAAAACATATTAAACTTTTAAAAAAAGCACAAACACAATAGTCCACGACACAACATAACACAGTGGCACCAAGTTGAGGAAGGTACCATAGTCCAGCCAGCCTCCCCTCCGATCTTCCCAGATGTTCACCCGTGGTCGGGGCCTCCCGAGCACCCGCAGTCGCCGCCATGGGCGGCCCGATGCTCAGGCTCTCACGCCAGGATGATGGAACACCGAACCGACGCCGAAACCCGACAGAGAACATCCTCAGCGGACCGGACCTTCAGATCAGCTACCTCCCACCAGAGTCCGCAGCTCCCGAGTCCACAGGCCGAGCCGGGTGGAGTCGCAGGACTCCGCGATGTTAGTCAGCGCCGCCTGCGTTGGGAGCTCCGCGAACCACAGCTCCGCGATGTCGGTGCGGCAGGCCCAGCATTCCGGAGCTCCAAACGGCGATCGTTTCCATCGCTGCGCCGCTGCTGGAGCTCTGGTCGGTCCCGGCTCGAATAATAGTCGCATCCTCTCCAGGAAGTGAGTGAAGGACGGTATCCCCCTTACCGTACCCTCTTCCCCCACATAAAGACATTAAAAAACCCCAAAAAAAACACACTTCAACATAACAAAAAAAAACAAAAAGATACCGGACTGAAGGTGGAGGCAGCTAGCACCAGTGCCACCGGAAATACAATTGTGGAACAGTGTGATGAGTCAGCAATAATTTAATAATCAACCTCATTTAAATGTGAAAAGTCGCTATAGGTGCAAAATACTTTAAAAAAGTTATATTTCCTTTCCTCATTCCACATCCATATTTTGAACTGTTCAACAGGAAAAAGTATTTTCCAAAATGCACACTAGCTTTCTGATATAAGAATGCTAAAGGTCACCATTATAACTATTAAATATTCACTTTAAACCACAAGTACTTGTATCATACTAAAATTTCAAGAGTTTCCAACTTTGTCTTAAACTACACAAACATTTTGAATGAAGTTACCTGCACCATAGCACATCCATCTGCAAACCGAGCAAGCTTCCCTGTGGAAATTTCAAGCTTCCTGCAATAATGTAAAAATTCATAAAACAGTGCATTATTTTCAGCATATTACAAATTGCTTAAGGAGGTTAAACCTATTATCGAATAAAGTTCTCACTCACAATCACTGTACAAACATGTGGAGATATTAAATTGATATTAATTAATCTAGCATGAAGTAAATTGATGTAAAAGTCCAACACAAAAGTCGATTTCTAAAATCCTAAGACTAGTTTTCTTTCGATTCCTTGACAAAAATAAAGTTTTACTCCTTGTGAAAAAGGGTGCCAGAAAACTGCTACATGAACAAAGAACTGTTTAAGCGAGTCGAAATATGATTGGCTTGCCAACTATATGCTGCCTGTCCCGTTGAGTTACTCCAGCATTTTGTGTCTATCTTGTGTCTAGATTTTACTGCTGACATGATTTGAAATGCTCTTGACCAAAGATCCTATCGCGGATAGGATTTGCAAAATGGATATCGAACTGTTAACTAGAATATATTCTTCTTGGGTTCAATGTGGCAAGATTCCAGCTGATGTCAAGCAGCAGACGGAACATCATGCCCTGGTCTCACAAATTCTCGTCCAACAGTACGAGCTGCACATAAGCTATAAGCCAGGGAGGATTCGTAATCAACAATAGTAATAGCTTTTGAACACAAAGTGTTGCAGTAACTCAGTGGGTCAGGCAGAACTTTTGGAAGATGCTTTTTAGGTGCTTTTTTGGGGTCGTGAAGCTGTTTCAGATCGATCTGAAACATTGCTTGCCCATATCTTCCATAGATGCTCCCTGACCTGCTGAGTTACTCTAGACTTTGTGTTCTATGCAAGATTCCAGCATATGCAGTTTGTTGTGTCAATAGTATTAGGCTTTGTTTGTATTGGTGTGGTTTGATTAGAGAAAAAGATATGTTGAAAACAAATTACATCCAACTGGTTTTATACTTTTTTGATGAAGTAATAGAGAAAGTGGTGAGGAAAATATGGTTATTGTGGTATACATGGCCTTCCAAATTAAGCTTGTGGGTTCCTGGACTTTATAAATAGAGGCACCTAGTACAACAGCAAGAAAGGCATGATGAGCCCTTCATAAAGCAATGGTGTGACCATAACTGAAGAAGTACGTTCAGTTTTAGACGCTACAATTGGGAAAAATGCAAACGCTTTCGAAACAATATGTAAGAGATTTGTCAAAATGATTCGACCATTCATAGTCTGTAGATTTGTAGATAAACGAGAGATGGTGGGGTTGTCCACCCTGGATCAGAGATAGCTGTAGATCTTATTACAGTAAATAAAATCACCAAGGAGAATCAAGGAACTGCAGATGCTGAAATCTTGCGTGGAACACAAAGGTCTGGAGTCACTCAACGGGTAGGTAGCATCTCTGGAAGGCATGGGTTGGCAATGTTTTGGGTCCCATCCCGAAACATCACTTATCCATGTCCTTCAGAGATACTACCTGACTCGTTAAGTTACTTGCTTCTATCTTCTCGGGTAGTATATTCCAAACTCTGGATGAAAATATTTAGTTTAGTTTATTGTCATGCTTGCCGAGGTACAGTAAAAAGCTTTGTTGCATGCTAACCAGTCAGCGGGAAGACAATACATGATTAAAATCAAGCCATCTACAGCGTACAGGTACATGATAACGTGAATAATGTTTACTGCAAGATAAAGTCCAGTAACATTTGATCAAAGACAGTCCGAGGGTCTATGATGAGGTAGACAGTAGCTCTGGACTGCTCACTAATTGTTGGTAGGATGATTCAGTTGTTCGATAACAGCTGTGAAGAAACTGCACCTGAATCTGGTGGTGAGCATTTTCATACTTCTTTACCTTTTGCCCGATGGGAGAGGGGAGAAAAGGGAGTGGCTGGTTGCGACTCGTCCATAATTACACTAGTGGCCTTGCCAAGGCAGAGTGAGGTGTAAATGGCATCAATGGAAGGGAGGTTGGTTTGTGTGATGGTCTTGGTTGCGTCCACAATTCTCTACAATTTCTTGCGGTCTTGGATGCTGTTCCCAAATCATGCTGTGATGCATCCCAATAAAATGCATTCCTCAGATCCCTTTACCGACTATGCTGACTGGTTTTAGATATCTCTTTAATGGGGAAAATGTTCTCACTATCCATTCTTTCTATGAGCTATCAGGTTCCCCCTCAGCCTCCAGCACTCCAAGGAAAACAGCCTTTCCAGTTTCTCCTCATAACTGAAACATACCATCCCATGCAACATGCTGATAAATCTTCTCTGTAAAACTTCCGGTTCAATCATATCCTTCGTACATTGTGGCAACCAAAACTGCACACAATGCATGATTTCCCAAATAAATTTGTGATTAAAGCTCTAAATTAGAGCTGCATGTTGCTATTGCCTACACTCTAGTAGTCCATATTATTCTCCACAGGTTCTGAGTTTGCGTTTCTACTTGATGCACACACAAGAACATAATAGGCGAGCTGTATTGTCCAGGATGCTTTGCAGTTTGAGCAGCATCCTCCCCTGCAAGACCACCTCCCATGAATCCAACCACCCCAAGATGGAGCCAGACGTCCTGATGAGTTTGTTAATCCTATTGGCGTCCGTGACCTTCGCCCTGCTGCCCCAGCACACGGCAGCGAAGAAGATGGCACTGGCTACCACCGATTGGTAGACCATTTGCAGCATCTTACTGCAGGCGTTGAAGGAGCGGAGCCTTCTCAAAAAGTATAGCAGGCTCTGTCCCTTCTTGCACAGGGCAGCATTCCTGGACTAGTCCAGTTTACTGTTTGGGTATTTGGGTACACTCCAAGGTATTTGTACTCCCTGATAAACTGCACATTCACACCATTGATGGAGTCAGAGGACAAGGGTGTTCCTCTCCTCCTAAAGTCCTTTAACTCCTTAGCCTTGTCGGTGTTGAGCTTCAGGTGATTCAGTCTACACGACGCAACAAAGTCGTTGACTACACCTCTGTATTCAACTTTTCTCCCTGCACTGATGCAGCCTACAATTGCAGAGTCATCTGAAAACTTATATCTTGTCCGATGTGTAGATGGTGAGCAGGAAGGGAGAGAGGACAGTCCCCTGTGGGGCCCATGTGTTGCTCACTACCATGTCCGAGACACAGTTCTGTAGCCTGACATAGTGTGGCTGTCCAGTCAGGTAGTTGTTGATCCAAGATGCCAATGAAGCATCCACCAGCATCTTCGTCAATTTGCTCCCTAGCAGTGCAGGCCGGATGGTGTTAAAAGCACTGGAGAAGTAAAAAAACATGACTCTCACAATGCTTCCCTGCTTTATCCAGGTGAGCATAGGAACGATGGAGTAGGTGCATAATGGCGACCTCAACCCCCATCTTTGTTTGCTATGCGAACTGCAGCGGGTCCAGGTAGGGTTTAACCAGTGGTCACAGGTGAGTGAGCTGCAGCCTCTCCAGGGACTTCATGATGTGTGAAGTCAGCACCATCGGTCTGTTGTCCTCTTTGGTACAGGAACCAGGCAGGATGTCTTCCACATCACAGGAACTCTCTCTCGGCTCAGGTTGAAGATATGCTGGAGTACTCCGCACAATTGGTTGGCACACACCTTGAGTACCCTCGGGCTGACATCATCGGGACCCATGACTTTGCCTGGGTGGTAACTCATCCTCCCTCACCCACACCCTCACTCACACCCACCCTTCCCCCACCATTCATTTCCTCACACACCCACCCGTCCTCCCTCACTCACACCCACTCACCTTCTCATACCCACCCACAACCTTCTGAGTTTTGTAGTCGGCAGGGCAGTATTCTGCATTGCGCTAACTTGGACAATTTAACTTTTTTTTTAAACAAGCCAATTAACCTACAGACCTGTACGTCTATGGAGTGTGGGAGGAAACCGAAGATCTCGGAGAAAACCCACGCAGATCATGGGGAGAACGGACAATCTCCATGCAGACAGCACCCGTAGTCGGGATCGAACCCGGGTCTCTGGCGCTGCATTTTGCTGTAAGGCAGCAACTCTACCGTTGCGCCACCGCGACTGAACCACCCACTCACCCCCCTCCCTCACACCCACTCACCCCCGTCCCTCACACCCACTCACCCCCCTCCCTCACTCACTTTCTCACACACCCCCACTCACTTTCTTACATCCAACCTCCCTCACTCACTCCCACCTCCCTCACTCACTCACTCCTCCCTCACTCACTCACTCCTCCCTCACTCACTCCTCCCTCACTCACATCCTCTCACCTGCTGCCCAGATCCACTGCCACTCGGCCACTCTCGGACATGCTGGCCCAAGCCTGCTGATGATTTCGCCGCGTGCCCGGGCTCGCTGGCAACTGGCGGCCGAGCGCGGGCGCTCTCCATGGCGACGAGCGCCAGATTCCACGAGCTACCAACCGCCTCACCGACCCGACACCGCCGGGACAGGGGGCCGCCATGACACCCACCTCGCCACAACGCCTCGTCCCATTGGCTGTTGCAGCCTCACCGCTGGGAGGGGAGGGTCGGTCATAGCGCACCCTACTGGCCAGCACTCCTGCTATTCAAAAACGTCTTTTAATCTTCTGATTCCCCATCTCATTTCATGCTTTAGTTTTCAGTGTTATTCTTTTCCCGCAACCAAAAATTTTCCCGAAACCAAAAAAGACGAATTCGAAGTGCTTTACAAAGTGTGACACTCAGTGACAGGCTTTAAAGCGTGGGGAATGATTGGTGCTATGTTGTGTAAGAAGAAACTGCAGGTGCTGGTGGTTTGCACTGAAGAGAGACACAAAATGCTGGAGTAACTCAGTGGGACAGGCATGGTGATGAGTATGCTGCAACCATGGCATTTAATGACAGCAACATCCACACTCTTCGTCAAGAGATTTCAACTGTCAAACATTGCTGATTTGGTTTTCTTTCCCTGAGGGCTTTGCTGACAAAGACTAATTAGTTGCCATCCACAATTTATTTATGAGCTGGGCTATTACCGGGCAGTTATTACCGAACAATTTCAGTGACTGGAGGCACATATAGGTCAGAGCAGGTAAGGATGGCAGATTTTCTAACAATTGTTGTTATCATTACTATCTAGGACAATACAGCACTGGAACATGCCCTTCAATCCACCATTTGTGCACTCACCCTGTATGCAATCTAAACTAACCCCATCAGCCCACATATTGTCCATATTCCTTTACTCCCTGCAAGTTTATGTCTGTCTAAATGCCTCGCAAATACGTACTTCTACCATTACCTCTGGCTGCAAGTTCCAGGCATGTACCACCGTTGTGTAAAAAAATGTTGCACATCTCCTTTAATTTTTTTTCTTCTCATCTTAAACCAATGTTCTGTTGAGCTTGACCTTTACACCCTGGAAAAATGACTGACTATCTATCCTATCTTTGCTTCTCATAATTCTATACACCTCCACCAGGTTGCCCCTCAGCTTTCGGCACTCAATTGAAACAATCCAAGTTTGTCCAACCTCCTCTTGTAGCTAATACACTCCAATCCAGACAACATCCTCGTAAACCTCTTCTGAATTTTCTCCAGAGCTTCCACATCTTTCCTGTAGTGTGCCAACCAGAACTGCATTCAAAACTCCAAATGTAGCCTAACCAAGGTATCTCATAACTACAACAGAACTTGCCAACTGTTTGTGAATGATCCACAACAACACACATAGTGAAAGATCAATCTATTCCATAAGCAATCAGGAACATTTAAATTGCCAGCCATTCACGTCCAGCTCAGCGTGGCTTGTGGGAGCCAGCTGACCTTGCTAGTGTAAACCTGTGTAGTATCGTAATACCATGTAAAGGGTGGCATACATATATGTGTATAAGATTATAAATGGCATGGATTAATAAGGGTTAATCTACATCCTTCCTCTTAAAGAAGCAAAGCATATATAGAGTGGTTAGTGGAGCATATTGTAAAACACCAGTATAGGGTGTGGGCATTATTATTTTACGTGTACATGCTTTTGCATATGTGAGCACATAAAACAAAACGGGTCATGCGCAGTTCAAGTATAGCCAGTGAATTTTCCAATCAGCGAGTGTGGCTTGTAGACACGACCTGCACGTGTACGGTAGTACCCCTAGTGCGCCTCATCCTTCTCTGAGGGAATGAGTCCCTTGTCGGGTGAACGCGGAGGAGAAGACAATGGAGATGGGGGCACCGGGGAAGGCAGGAATGGCACTGGCACCGGTAGAGGAATCGCTGGAGTGGCATTCGCGGAACGTGAGGGAAGACCGGCAGGCTGGTCCGGGTAAGGACGTGGAGGTGCCAGTTCATTAACCGGGCAGAGGTGTTGGCGGGTTCGTCGATAGATGTCGTTGTCAATACTGACCAGCTACGAGCGTGGCTCTGCAGTTGACCCCTCGGAGTGACCGTAAGCGGACAACCTGTCCCTTGTTGAGCAGTTGAAGCGGAGAATTGGTTTTATCACAGTATTTTTTTTGTATGTCACGGCGGCGTTGGAGCTGGGATTGGATCACCGACGGTGCACGAACTTGTAGTTCTAGTAGTTGCTTGGCCATAGGCAGGGTGGAGCGGGTTCAGGCTATTGCAAATCAGGCAGGCAGCAACTTTCTCGCGAATGTAGTGAGCCATTGTCAGGCCAGAAAAGCAAACCTTATCGAGTGTAAGCTCCTCATCCCGGAGTAATTCATTTCTCACCTTGTCATTCAGGATGCCATATACGAGACTGCCGTGGATGAGTACGTCGCTGTCTAGTAAGTGGCATCTTGCAGCAATGTTCTTCAGGGCGCCAATGTAGAATTTGACCATCTCGCCCCCTTGTTGGTGTCCTTTGGAGGCGTGGGTTCGAATCCCACTTCTGACATCATGTTTGTGACTGATACACAACAACACACATAGTGAAAGATCAATCTTTATTCCATAAGCAATCAGGAACATTTAAACTGCCAGCCATTCACATCCAGCTCGGCGTGGTTTGTGACAGCCTGCTTGCGTTGCTAGTGTAAAGCTGTGTAGTACCGTAATACCATGTAAAGGGTGGCATGCATATATATGTAGTGGAGATTTTAAATGGCATGGATTAATAAGGGTTAATCTACACCAACCTTTACACTCAATGCCCTGATTGATGAAGGCAAGTATGATGTACACCTTTATTGCCACCCTGTCCACGTCTGACCATTTTTCTGGGAGTATCCCGTTCCCTCTGTAAATCAATGCTCCTGAAGGCCCTGCCATTTAGTGCCTATTTTACTTTTGCATTTGACCTCCCAAAATACTACACCGATCGTGGCAGGATGCAAAAGCAACAGGATTATCATAATGGTGTGGCGTCAGCCTAAACACGGGCCACTCATGCTCGAACCCTCGTCAGGAGATACGAGGGCGGGCACGTGACGTCATGGGCTAGTGGGAGTGTCCTGGTACTTATGGTCTCTCACCGCGAGACCTTGGGTAGTCGACAGGTAGCTGAGCCTGAGATAACAACCTCGCTCAGCTACAGCAACATTGTATTATAGTTAGCGCACCAACCTAACGTGTCACCATTAAATAAACGACTCTTTGAACTGGCCTGACGTCTCACCTTTATTCACCATGTATGGTGCCGCTACAATGGGTAAATTTAACTTTCCCAATATTGATTGGGATTTAGTGCAAAAGGCTTAGACAGGGCAGAATTTGTTAGATATATCCAAGAGGGTTTCCTGAAACAATGTGTCGATAGTCCAACTCAAGGAGAGACCATACGGAACCATTTATGGGGAAACAAACCTGGCCAGGTGAAAGAGCATTTTGGGAACAGTGATCACAACTCCATAAGTTTTAAGATAGTTATGGATAAGGATAAGTCTGGACCTTGTGGGAAGTAACTAAACTGGGATTAGGTAGATTACAGTATTATCAGGCAGAAACTAGAGTGAGTAAATTGGGAGCAGTCGGGTAAATCCACGTATGCCATCTGGGAGTCTTTTAAAGGACACCTGGTCAGAGTTCAAGACCAGCATCTCCTGGTAAGGAGAAAGAATCATGACGGCAAGGTAAAGGAACTTCGAATAATGAAAGAGGTTGTAAATTTGGTTGAAAAAGAAATGGAAGTGCATGTAAGGTTTAGAAAGATTACATTTTTTGAGGAATATAAACAAACAGGTGAGCACATACGCAGGTAATTAGGAGGGCAAAATTGGCCATGAAATATAATTGACAGTCGGATTAAAGAAAATTCCAAGGATTTTTATAAAAACATTAAAAATGAGAGGGCAAATAGGGAGAATTTAGAACTGTTCAAGCATTAAGGAGGGAATTTCACCTGTCATTGGGAAAAAGGAGTCTGAAAACTGTAATGTCTAAGTTCAGGAGTAGTTTCTATCCAGCAACCATCAGGCTATTCAACACTACGAACTCCAGCTAAACTCAGAACCACCAATGGCCTTGATTGCACTAGGGAATTGGGGGCATTTTCTTTGGTCTTCGCACAGGAAGACGTGGAGAGAAATTATGTAGCATGACATAAGAGAGCTCGGAAGACGGCTGAAAAGCAGGACCTCCAGGGTGGTTATCTCCAATTTGCTTCCAGTTCCTCATGCTGGTGAGGGCAGGAACAGAGAGAGCTGTTCTGAATGTGTGACTGAGGAGCTGATGCAGGGGGCAGGGATTTAGTTTCTTAGACCACTGGGATCTGTTTTGGGGTAAGGGTGAATTGTACAAAAGGGACGGGTTGCACCTTAACAGGCGGGGGACCAGCATTCTGGCAGGCAGGTTTGCCACTGTTCCACGGGTGGGTCTAAACTAAATAGTGGGGGGAGAGGAGTCAAAGTGGAACTACAAGGATGGAGTTAAAGGGAAAGAGTATAGGAACAGTTAAGAAAGACACCAGAATTAACGGGGCAGAAAGCTCACGAAGGGATAGGAGAGAATGGACAAGTGAAATAGGAATCGATGTGAAAGGTGAGGTGAGTAATGGATTAAATGTATTATATCTGAATGCACGGTATTAGAAATAAAGTGGATGAGCTTGAGGCTCAGTTAGAAATTGGCAAGTATGATGTTGTATGAATTACAAAGACATGGCTGCAAGAAGACCAGGGCTGGGAACTAAATATTCAGGGATATATGTCCTATCGAAAAGACAGAGAGGTGGACAGAGTGGGTGGGGTAGCTCTATTGGTAAAGAATGAAATTCAGTCTATTGCGAGGGGTGACATAGAATCAGGAGATGTAGAGTCAGTATGGATAGAACTGAGGAACTGTAAGGGTAAAAAGACCCTAATGGGAGTTATCTTCAGGCCCCCAAACAGTTGCCAGGATATAGGGTGCAAGTTGAATCAAGAGTTAAAATTGGCATGTCGCAAAGGTAATGCTACAGTGGTTATGGGAGATTTCAACATGCAGGTAGACTGGGAAAATCAGGTTGGTACTGGACCCCAAGAAAGGGAGTTTGTGGAGTGCCTCTGAGATGGATTCTTAGAGCAGCTTGTACTGGAGCCAGGGAGAAGGCAATTCTGGATTTAGTGTTGTGTAATGAACTGGATTTGATAAGGGAACTTGAGGTAAAGAAGCCATTCGGAGGTAGTGACCATAATATGATAAGTTTTAATCTACAATTTGAGAGGGAGAAGGGAAAATCGGAAGTGTCAGTATTACAGTTGAGCAAAGGGGACTATTGAGCCATGAGGGAGGAGCTGGCCAAAGTTGACTGGAAAGAGACCCTAGCAGGGATAACAATGGCAGGTATTTCTGGAAATAATACAGAAGGTGCAGGATCAGTTCATTCCAAAGAGGAAGAAAGATTCTTAGGGGAGTAAGAGGCGACCGTGGCTGACAAGGGAAGTCAGGATATTTACAATATATATTAAGTCCTTGTTCATCAGTCAATGAAAGTAAGCATGCAGGTACAGCAGGCAGTGAAGAAAGCGAATGGCATGTTGGCCTTCATAACAAGAGGAGTTGAGTATAGGAGCAAAGAGGTCCTTCTGCAGTTGTACAGGGCCCTAGTGAGACCACACCTGGAGTATTGTGTGCAGTTTTGGGCTCCAAATTCAAGGAAGGACATTCTTGCTATTTAGGGAATGCAGCGTAGGTTCACAAGGTTAATTACCGGGATGGCGGGACTGTCATATGCTGAGAGAATGGGCTTGTATACTCTGGAATTTAGAAGGATGAGAGGATATCTTATTGAAACATATAAGATTATTAAGGGTTTGGACACGCTCAAGGCAGGGAACATGTTCCTGATGTTGGGGAGTCCAGAACCAGGGCCACAGTTTAAGAATAAGGGGTAAGCAATTTAGAACAGAGATGAGGAAACACTTTTTCACACAGAGAGTTGTGAGTCTGTGGAATTCTCTGCCTCAGAGGGCGGTGGAGGCAGTTTATCTGGATACTTTCAAGAGAGAGCTAGATAGGGCTCTTAAAGATAGCGGAGTCAGGGGATATGGGGAGAAGGCAGGAACGGGGTACTATTGTGGATGATCAGCCATGAGCACATTGAGTGGCGGTGCTGGCTTGAAGGGCCGAATGGCACCTATTGTCCATTGTTTATTGTCTATTGTCAAGGACAGTATAAAAATAAAATAGAAGAAATATAACATAACAAAGATGAGCGGGAAGCCAGAGGATTGGGAAACTTTCAAAGAGCAACAGAAGATAACTAAAAAGGCAATACGGGGAGAAAAGATGAGGTATGAAGGCAAGCTAGCCAAGAATATAAAGGAGGATAGTAAAAGCTTCTTTAGGTATGTGAAGAGGAAACAATTAGTTAAGACAAATGTTGGTCCCTTGAAGACAGAAACAGGTGAATTTATTATGGGGAACAAGGAAATGGCAGAAGAGTTGAACAGGTACTTTGGATCTGTCTTCACTGAGGAAGACACAAACAATCTCCCAGATGTACCAGTGGCCAGAGGACCTAGGGTGACGGAGGAACTGATGGAAATTCACACTAGGCAGGGAATGGTGTTATGTAGACTGATGGGACTGGAGGCTGATAAATTCCCGGGGCCTGATGGTCTGCATCCCATGGTACTTAAGGAAGTGGCTCCAGAAATCGTGGATGCATTGATGATCAGGATCAGTCCAAGTCAGCATGGTTTTACGAAGGGGAAATCATGCTTGACTAATCTTCTGGAATTTTTTGAGTATGTTAAAAGGTTTTAATAAATTGTGTGTATTTATGTATAATTTGTTTTATGTTTATCTGAATGCTTGTGATGCTGTTGCAAACAAGAATTTAATTTTACTTGTACCTCACCCTATTTGTGCACACAATAATAAACTCGACTTGACTTGACATTGAATGCTGTCATCTTTTCCCAGCTTTTGCCCCTCTCCTGCAGCAGCTAAATGTCTTAAATCACCACAAGATGGCAATGCAATAACATTTTTACTTGCTCAGAATTTGAAGCACTTCAGGGAACGGGGATTCCCCTCTGCCACCATAGATGAAGCTCACACCAGGGTCTCATCCATACCCCGTAACACTGCTCTCTCTCCCCATCCCCGCACTCGCAACAAGGGCAGAGTCCCTCTGGTCCTCACCTTTCACCCCACCAGCCGGCAAATACAACACATAATCCTCCGCCATTTCCGCCACCTCCAACGTGACCCCACCACTCGCCACATCTTCCCATCTCCCCCTATGTCTGCCTTCCGCAAAGACCGCTCCCTCCGCAACTCCCTCGTCAATTCTTCCCTTCCCTCCCGCACCACCCCCTCCCCGGGCACTTTCCGTTGCAACCGCAAGAAATGCAACACCTGTCCCTTCACCTCCCCCCTCGACTCCATTCAAGGACCCAAGCAGTCGTTCCAGGTGCGACAAAGGTTCACCTGTATCTCCTCCAACCTCATCTACTGCATCCGCTGCTCTAGGTGTCAGCTGATTTACATCAGGGAGACTAAGCGGAGGTTGGGCGATCGTTTCGCCGAACACCTCCGCTCAGTCCGCAATAACCTACCTGAACTCCCGGTGGCTCAGCACTTCAACTCCCCCTCCCATTCCCAATCCGACCTCTCTGTCCTGGGTCTCCTCCATTGCCAGAGTGAGCAACAGCGGAAATTGTAGGAACAGCACCTCATATTCCGTCTGGGGACCTTGCGTCCGGATGGTATGAACATTGAATTCTCCCAATTTTGCTAGCCCTTGCTGTCTCCTCCCCTTCCTTAACCCTCTAGCTGTCTCCTCCCACCCTCCCATCCGCCCGCCCTCGGGCTCCTCCTCCTCCTCCCCTTTTCCTTCCTTCTCCCCCCCACCCCCCATCAGTCTGAAGAAGGGTTTCGGCCCGAAACGTCGCCTATTTCCTTCGCTCCATAGACGATGCTGCACCCGCTGAGTTTCTCCAGCAATTTTGTGTACCTTCGATCTTCCAGCATCTGCAGTTCCTTCTTGAACAGGATAACATTCTTGACTGAATGTTATTTGTAAATGACATGAAATGGATTATATGTGTATAACTGGATCTTATAAAGTTGCAATATATAGAAATTTGAAAATGTTGGAAATCTGGAATATAAAGACAAAATGTAAGAAATATACATCTATTCAAACAGGATCTGTAAAATGGTAAGACACCATCATATATGCATCTTTCATCATCCAATAAAATATTGGATTTTGGGAAAAGGTATCAAATTGGGGTAAGGCAGATTACAGTTCTATTAGGCAGGAGCTGGAGATATTAAATTGGGAACAGTTATTATTGGGTACTAGACCAATTGCAGACCAGTTGGGTCTGTTCCCCCAAGCGGTTGTGGGGGGGGGGGGGGAGGCGGCATGCAGCGTCACACACACACTAACTATCCCCCCCCCCCGCACACTCACGCTAATTACCCCCCTTGATATTATATTAATATTATTAATTTGCTCCTTTTACCCCATAACCACCCTATCTACTGACGCATAGCCCCCAACTTGCAGTCACATCTAGAGAAGGGGGGAGGGGGGGGGGGGTAGAGAGTGAGGACAGAGAGAGAAGGGGCAGAGACAGAGAGAGACACAGAGAGAGGGGCAAGAGGGATAGGGGGGTGGAGAGGAGGAGAAGAGGGAGGGTGGGTGAGGGGGGAAAGGTGGGGGAGGAGAGAGAGAGGGTGAGAGTGAGGGGGAGAGAGAGGGGGTGCTGAGAGGGGGGTGAGGGGGAGAGGTGGGGAGCAGGGAGGGGGAGAGAGGGTGGAGGGAAGAGGGTAGGGGGTGTGGAGGGGAGGGGGTTTAGGGGAGGGTGGGGGAGGGGATGGAGGGGAGGAGGGGAGAGAGAGAGAGGGGAGGAGAGGAGAGGGGGAGGAGAGGGGGAAGAGGAGAGGGGGGGAAGAGGAGAGGGGGGGAAGAGGAGAGGGGGGGAGAGGAGAGGGGGGTGGGAGAGGAGGGGAGAGAGGAGAGGGGGGGGAGAGGAGGGGGGGGGGGGAGAGGAGGGGGGGGGAGGAAGAGAGAGGAGAGAGAGGAGGGGAGAGTGAGAGAGAAAGGGAGAGAGACGGGGGAGAGAGAGAGAAAGAGAGAGGGATAGGGAGAGAGAGAGGTGGGGAGAGAGATGTGGGGAGAGAGAGGGGGGGGGGGGGGAGAGAGAGAGAGAGAGTGCCTTTTTACTTCAACCCAAACCCAAACAACCATTTGCAGGCAGTGCTTTTTTACTTCAAACTAACCATATATTCATTTTCAAACCACATTAACGGTACTCACAGTGATGTAGACATTTGTTCAGTGTCATTCAGAGCTCAGAGTGACAGAGACTAATTGACAGAGCTCCATCTCGCAGAGACTAATTGAGGCACACCACTTCCTGGTTTTATAGTCCCTCCCCCTCCCTCCAGCAGGGGCAGCAGAGAGAATGGTGAATTTTGTAAAAACATTAATATCTGTCATTTTTCATCTACGGGAAAAATCCTCGGCACACATGCGGCGGAGGGGGGCTCTGAGCGAGGTGGCCAAAAATGACGGTCGTAGGTGGCGACGTTCTCTCGGAAATCGCAGCACAGACGGCCAAAAGCGGTCAAGAACAGAGATTTAGTAATATAGATTAGTACTTGGGGTGGCACAATGACACATTGACAGCACCAGAGACAGTTTGATTCTGACAACTGGTGCTGTCTATATGGAGTTCGCATGTTCTTCCTGTGACCACACAGGTTTTCTCTGGGGTTTCCGCCCCCCCCCCCCCCCCCCACCACCACATTCCAAAGACGTGCAGGTTTGTAGGATAATTGGTTTTTGTAAATTGACCCCAATGTGTGGGAGAGAACGTGTAACCATTGGTCGGCATGGTCTCCAAAGGGCCCGTTTCCATGCTGTATCTGTAAACTAAACCAAACGAAAAAATGATTGGCATATCTGACATGTGGGATTTAAAGCCAAGTGATCAAAGTTCAGGACCGAGATGTTCCATTAAGAAGGAAGGATAAGGATGGTAAGGCAAGTAAACTGTAGATAACCAAAGAGGTTATAAATGTGGTCAAAAAGTTAAAAAAAAAGTGAAATCAGATAAGACCTTTGATGATATAAAGGATGCAGGATAGAAGCCAAGCTGGCAATTAGAAAGGATGAAAGGGGCCATGAAATATCATGGGTGAGTTGGATTAAAGAAAATCCCAAAGTTTTTGTATACCTGCATTAAAAAGAATCCGGGAAAAGGTAGGACTGTTCAAGGATAAAGGAGGACATTTATCTCTGAGTCAGAGGATGCAGGTGAGGCAATAACCTGCCTGAATGATTACCGCCCCGTAGCACTCACACCAATAATAATGAAGTGCTTTGAGAGGCTTATTAAGCAGCACATGGTCTCTAAACTCCCCTCCAGTTTTGACCCATTCCAGTTTGCTTATCGCCCGAACCGCTCCACAGAGGATGCTATCTCCTCTGCAGTCCACCTGAGCCTACAACACCTGGAGGAGAAGAACACCCACGTGCGGATGCTGTTTGTTGACTTCAGCTCAGCATTCAATACGATAATCCCCCAGCATCTGGTGAGCAAACTGGCACCCCTAGGATTCAATACCACACTATGCAACTGGATCCTGGATTTCCTTTCTGAAAGACCCCAGTCTGTGCGGGTGGGGAAGAACACCTCCTCGGTCATCACACTGAGCACCGGCTCCCCTCAAGGCTGTGTTCTGAGTTCGCTGCTCTTCACATTGATGACACATGACTGGGTCGCCAGGTCCACTACTAACCATATCATCAAATAGCGGATGACACAACAGTAGTGGGCCTCATCCGCAACAACGACGACCAGGCATACAGAGAGGAGGTGGAGCAGCTGGTGAGCTGGTGCAGCAGGAACAACCTTCTCCTAAATGTGGACAAAACCAAGGAGATTGTCGTCGACTTCAGAAAGAAAAATCAGCCCAGTCACACTCCGCTGTGCATCAACAACTTAGCAGTGGAGCAGGTGAAAAGCATCAAGTTCCTGGGAGTGCATATAACGGATACCTTAACTTGGACTACAAACTTCACATCTCTGGTAAAACGGGCACAGCAGCGTTTGTACTTCCTCCACAGGATGAGAAGATCACACCTCCACCCTCCCATCCTCACCACATTCTACAGAAGCACCATTGAATCAGTCATGCCCAGCTGCATCTCTATGTGGTGCGGCGGCTGTACAGCTGCGGACTGGAAGTGCCTTCAGAGAGTGGTGAGGACAGCGGAAAAAATCATTGGGACTTCTCTTCCTTCCATCATGGACATTGGTTACAAACGCTGTCTGACAAGAGCTAAGGGCATTACCAGAGCCCCCACACACCCACAATATGGACTGTTTACACTGCTGAACTCTGGGAGGAGGTACCGCAGCATGAAGAGCGGGACAACCAGGTTCTGCAACAGTTTCATCCCCCAGGCCATAAGACTATTGAACTCACAATCAAACCGAGGCTAGAACTTTCTTATACATTGCCACTTTTAAAAACTTTCCTACATATCTATTTTACAGAACTATGCACATGAAGCACTTTTTATGGACACACTAAGCACTTTTACTGATCGCCTGATATAAATGTTATATTCTGCTGCTACTTTGAAGAGTCAATGCAACGAAATTTCGTTCAATGTGCACTGTTAATAAAAAATAAAATAATAAATAAAATAAAAAAAACAGTACTTTTCATCTGTTTGCATCAAGGTGAAGGATAAGGAGAACAGTGAGATCAGTGTGAGTGGAATACTAATATGCAAGGAGTTGGCCTTGGGGCCTTTGAAGAGCATTAAACTGGATACATGCCCAGGACATGATGGGATCTAATCCAGGTTATTGAAAGAGGCAAGCAAAGAGATTGCAGATCTTTGTATCTTACAGCATCTAGCCAAAGGTGAGGTCTTCGAGGACTGGAGAGTAGCCAATTTTGTTCCCTTGCGAAAGAAAGGAAGTAGAGATAATCCATGAAATTATTGGGTGATGTACGCATCAGTGCTCGGGTAAGCTATTGGAGAGGATTCTTTGGGGTAGATTTACTCGCATTCCAAGCTAATTTGCTAATTAGGGACAGTCAGTATGACTTTGACAACAGCAAGTCATATCTTAGGAACATGATTTTTTTTTTGAGGAGGTAATGAAGATGATCAATGAGGGTAGCATAATGGATAGTGTCTGCATGGCTTTTAGTAACGCATTGATAATCCCTCATGATAGGCTGAACCTGAAGATTAAGATGCATGGGAATCACTGTGACTTGATTGTTTCAATTCAAAACTAGCTTCGAAGACAGAAGGGTTGTGGTGGAAGGGTGTCATTCTGGCCTGGAGGTCTGTGACCAGTGGAGTTTGGCAGAGATCTCTGCTGCGACCTCTGTTGTTTGCAATTGTATATAAATTAGGTGGGCATAAATGTAGATGGTTTGGTTAGTAGATTTCCAGGTGACGCCAAAATTGGTGAAGACATGTGAGGGAGGTTGTCAAAGTATACAGCGGTATATAGACCTGCTACAGAATGGTTGGAGGTATGGCAGATGGACTACAATACAAGATGTTGCACTCTGGGTGGTTGAATGTGAGGGGAAAGTATACAGTTAATAACAGGGCCTTTAGTAGCATTGATGTACAGAGGGATCTTGGCATAAAAGTTCAAGAATGGTAAGGAAGGCATACAGTATACTTACATTCATTGGTCAGGGTATTGAGTATAAAAGTCAGGAAATCATGTTGCAGTTTTGATGGATTTTAGTAAGGTTGAACTTGGAGTATTGCATGTTGTTCTGGTTTGTTCCATTACAGAAAGGATATGAAGGGTTTGGAGAAAGTGCAGAAGAGGTTTACCAAAAAGCTGCCCTCCACAGCCTCCAACATTGTTTTTCAGCTACACACTGCCCACTTCTTCCTCCTTCTCAAAATCCATAAAAAGGATTGCCCTACCCATAGTTTCTGCCTGCTCCTGCCCCACAGAACTCATCTCCAAATAACATTAATTCCATCCTTTATCCAATCCCTCCTAATCTACATCAGAGACACCTCGCACGCCTTTCAACTCTTCAATAACTTTAAATTTCAATGCCCCCCTAGCCTCATCTTCATCATGGATGGCCAATCCTTTTACACCTCCATCCCCCACCAGGAAGGCTTCAAGGACCTCTGAATCTCGCTTGAACCAAGATTCAATCAGTTTTCCTCTATAAACACTTGTTCTCGCCCTCAGCAACTTCTCTTTGGACTCTGCTCACTTTTTTCAAATGAAATGAATAGACATGGGCGCTCGCATGGGCCCCAGCAATGCCTATGGCCTCCTGAACAATGGCGAAACTAAGCGAGGACTCACCGACAGTTTCGCTGACCACCTGCATTTGATCAGCAAAGCCCTACCGGATCTCCTGGTTGCTAACCATTTTAACTCTCCTTCCCATTTCAATACTGACCTTTTTGTCCCGGGCTTCCTCCATTGCGAGAGTGAGGCCACTTACAAACTGGAGGAACAGCATCTCAAATTCTGCATGGGTAGTCCAACAATATGAACATTGAATTCTCCAATTTTAGGTAACCTCTAGTAAAAAAAATAAACCCTCCCCCTCCCATTCCACCCCCCCACTCCTTACTTTCTTAACTTCCCTCCTCCCTTGTGCCCCACATGGACTTGCACCTATTTCTCTCCTTTCCTACCTACATCCGTTCCTCTGGCTTCACAATTTGCAACTCTTCAATCCTTTTGTCTTATACCTGTTTTATCATCGCTAGCCTTTGTCCAACTATCAAAACCCCTCCTCGCTGTGATGTCCTATTACCTGCCATGATTTGACCAGCCCTCCTCTCTTCCAACTTTCTATCTCCCCCCCCCCCCCCCCTTACAATCAGTCTAAAGAAGGGTCCTGACCCGAAACATCACCTATACATGCTCCGCAGGGATGCTGCCCGACCTGTTACTCCAGCACTTTGTATCATTTTTTGGAAACCAGCACATGCAGTTCCTTATATCTATATTCCTGCCTGTTGGTTAGATTAAGATTCAAGATTCAATTTAATTGTCACATGTACTAATTAAGGTACAGTGAAATTTGAGTTATCATACAGCCATACTAAGTTAAAAAGCAAAAATACACACAGCACATAAAATAAAGTTTAACATAAACATCCACCACAGTGGAATCAACATTCCTCACTGTGGTGGAAGGTAATAAAGTTCAGTCATCTTTCTCCTTTGTTCACCCGTGGTCGTGGCCTTTGAACGGGACCGTTGCCAATGATCTGCTGTTCAAACCCTCTCGTCGGGATGATTGAAACTCCGGCATCGGGACGGATCGGAACACTCCTGAGTCAGCATGGAGCTCCTGAGTCGGCCGCTTCTTACCCGAGTCTGCGCTTCACGGTGTTAAAGTCCACAGGCCCCGTGGTTGGAGCTCCAACACTGGCGATTGCCGGCAAAAGATCCCAGGCTCCGTGATGGTAAGTCCGTGCCGCAACCGCGGCTTGAAGCTCTGGGCCGGTCTCCAGGCCGCACCAGTCCACGTTGTAGGCCGTAGGGGGGAACGGAGTTGCGACACGGAGAAAAATCGCATCTCCGTCGAGGTAAGTGACTGAAAAAGTCACTTTCCCTCGATCCCTCCCCACACCCCCCACATAAAACACACCAAGAGACATTAAAACAAACATCAAGACATACTTAAAATAACATAAACAGAGAAGGGACAAGACAGGCTGCTGGTGAGGCGGCCATTAAGAGCGCCACCCGGTGGTGACTCCTTGCTCCAAACATACACTGACACTGTTCTCCAACTCTTTCTCCGTTACATCGACAACTGCATCAGGGCTGCCTCCAGCACCTATGCAGAACTTGATGATTTCATTAACTTTACAACTAACTTCCACCCTGCCCACAAAACAACCGACTCCCACAGTTATCTGAACTATACTTCCTCCTAAACTACCTCTTGCAAAGACGCAATCCCCTACTCTCAATTTCTTTGTCTCTGCTAAATCTACTCCCAAGATGAGGCTTTCATTTCTTTCTTTAATGTAAGTGTTTTGCCCTCTGCTATTATAGATGGATTCTTCTACCTCTTTTTCTCTATGTCCTGTAGTACTGCTCTAGCTCCCCCTTCCCCTCCCCCTAGACAGAACAATGAGTTCTGGTCCTCACCTTTTACTCTACCAGGCCCCACTTCCAATACACCATTCTCTGACATGTTTCCTACCTCCCACGTGACCCCACCACCAGTCACATCTCCAATCCTCACCCCTTTCTGTCTTCGACAAAAACCACTCCCTTTGCAGCACTCCATTCACTAATTTCTTCCCACCCAAACCACCTCCTTCCAAGGTACTTTGCCCTGCAACCGCAGGAGATGTAACACCTGTTCCTATATCTCCTCCCTCACACCCATCCAGCGATTCCAGCAGTCCTTCCGGTTGAGACAGAGGTTCATGGGCACCTCCTCTAACCTCATCCATTGTATCCAATGTTGCCGATGTGGCCTTCTGTACTTTGGAGAGACTAAGGGTAAATAAACTCAGTGACCGTTTCGCCAAACACTTACACTCGGTTCCCCTAGGCCTACTGGATCTCCTGGTTATTAACCATGTTAACTCCTCTTCTCATTCCTATACCGACCTTTCTGTCCTGGGCATCCTCCATTGCCAGAGTTAGGCAACATGCGAAGTGGAGGAATAGCTCCGTATATTCTACTTGGGTAGCCTACGACCCAATAGTATGAACATTGAATTTTCAAAATTAAAACCAACCCCACCCCCCCCTTTCTTCACCCCTCCTCCCTTCCCCTCCCCATTTTCCCGCCCTCTACACCTCTCTGTCCCTCACCTGGTTCTCTCCTCCCCATCCCCTTCCACTTACATTCCATCCTCTGGCCTCACAATTCTCAACTTCCATTCTTATCTCGCACCTTTTGTCGCTTCACCTCTGGCTTTTGTCCAACCTATCAAAAAAAAAATCCTCACTGAATCCACCTAACACTTACCAGGTTTTGCCATGCTTCTCCTGTCTTCCAGCTTTCTTTCCCACCACAATCAGTCTCACCCTGGACACTCCCTCTTCTCCCCTCTCCTATCAGTCAAGAGGCACAGAAGTATGAAAACGCATACCTCCAGATTCAGGGACAGTTTCTTTCCAGCTGTTAACAGGCAACTGAACCATTCTATCACTAGTCCTAAATTACCATCCACCTCATTGGAGACCCTCGGACTATCTTTTATCGGACTTTACAGGACTTTATCTTGCACTAAACGTTATTCCATTTACCCTGTATTTGTACACTATGGACGGCTTGATTGTAATCGTGTATAGTCTTTCCACTGATTGGATAGGATGCAACCAAAAAGCTTTTCATTTTACCTCGGTACACATGACAATAAACTAAACTAAACTAAAAGGAAGCGTCCTGACCAGAAATGCCACCTCTCTGTGGTCTCCAAAATACTGCCTAACCTGCTCAGTCACTCCACCTCTTTGTATCTTATTTTGTGAATCAACAAGCAACTGCAGTTCCTTGTTTCATCTTCCCCAAAAAATGCCTGGATTAGAGGGTAATAGCTTTTAGGAGAGGTTGGACAAACTTGGATTTTTTTTTCTGGCATGTAAGAGGTTGTGGGGAGACCCAATTGAAGTGTATAAAATTATAAAGTCACAAATAGTTAGACTGTCAGCACCTTTTTCCCCAGGGTGGAAATGTCAAAGACGAGAGAGCATAGCTTTAAGGTGAGAAGGAAAAACGTTAAGAGATGTGCAGTGCACTTTTTTTACAGAGACAATGGTGGGTGCCTGGAACACTCTGACAGGGATGGTAATCGAGGCAGATATTACAGTGGTATTTTAAGAGGCTTTTGGACAGGCACATAGATATGCAGAGAATGGAGGGATGTAGATTACATGCAGGCAGAGGAGATAAGTTTAACTTGGTATCATCTTTGGCATTGAATTGTGTGCGGAAGGGCCTGTTCCTTAGCTGCACTGTCCCATGTTCTATGTATGTTGGTGAATATCAGATGTAACTTAATGTTTGTATTTTGCTGTCTTTATATTGATGAATAAATAATTGCCTTTGGATTTAATGATGAACTAGACTGTGGGACCCGTTGGGTCCCATGTTCACACGGGAGGGCTGGTCCCCTAACGCAATATTCCACCTCTCCACCAATTCAAATATTGGTGGCCAGTGGGGGGAGGGGGGGAGGCTTTCTGGAGCGCTAGTATGGGTGTTGTGGGCTGAAGGGACTGGTTTCCAGCAGGCTAGTATGGACATTGTGGTCCGAATGGAATCTTGGGCTGGAAGCTCAGTCACTCGGGCCTGGTGGGCTGGCAGCTCAGTCACTCGGGCCTGGTGGGCTGGCAGCTCGGGCCTGGTGGGCTGGCAGCTCTGGCCTGGTGGGCTGGCAGCTCTGGCCTGGTGGGCTGGCAGCTCGGGCCTGGTGGGCTGGCAGCTCGGGCCTGGTGGGCTGGCAGCTCGGGCCTGGTGGGCTGTCACCTCTGGCCTGGTGGGCTGGCACCTCTGGCCTGGTGGGCTGGCAGCTCGGTCCTGGTGGGCTGGCAGCTCGGTCCTGGTGGGCTGGCAGCTCGGTCCTGGAGGGCTGGCAGCTCGGGCCTGGTGGGCTGGCAGCTCGGGCCTGGTGGGCTGGCAGCTCGGGCCTGGTGGGCTGGCAGCTCGGGCCTGGTGGGCTGGCACCTCTGGCCTGGTGGGCTGGCAGCTCTGGCCTGGTGGGCTGGCAGCTCTGGCCTGGTGGGCTGGCAGCTCTGGCCTGGTGGGCTGGCAGCTCTGGCCTGGTGGGCTGGCAGCTCTGGCCTGGTGGGCTGGCAGCTCTGGCCTGCTGGACTGGCAGCTCTGGCCTGCTGGACTGGCAGCTCTGGCCTGCTGGGCTGACAGCTCTGGCCTGCTGGGCTGGCAGCTCTGGCCTGCTGGGCTGGCAGCTCAGTCACTCACGGCTGGTGGGCTGGCAGCTCAGTCACTCACGGCTGGTGGTCTGGCAGCTCAGTCACTCACGGCGGGTGGGCTGGCAGCTCAGCCACTCACGGCGGGTGGGCTGGCAGCTCAGTCACTCACGGCTGGTGGGTTGGCAGTTCAGTCACTCACGTCTGGTGGGCTGACAGCCAACTCACTCACGGCTGGTGGGCTGACAGCCAACTCACTCACGGCTGGTGGGCTGTTAACCGACACGGCTGGTGGGCTGGCAGTTGACTCACTCACGGCTGGTGGGCTGGCAGTTGACCCACGGCTGGTGGGCTGGCAGTTGACTCACTCACGGCTGGTGGGCTGGCAGTTGACTCACTCATGGCTGGTGGGCTGGCAGTTGACTCACGGCTGGTGGGCTCATACACACACACACACCCTCCGTCACACACACACCATCCATCACACACACTCCATCTCACACACACACAGATACACACACTCCATCTCTCACGCACACACCCTACAACCCATACTCACATACACACACTCCATCTCACACACACACCCACCATCTCACACACTCAGCATCTCTCACACACACACACTCACACCATCCATCACACACTCTCACACACTCACACACAACATATATATGACAGTAAAACTCTCTTGAATCTATGGTGTGGCCTCTCCCCTGAGCGGGACTACCGCAGTGAGCGGGACTTCCGGAATGAGCGTGACATTCAGTTCAAGTAGCACAGTGCAGAGCAACCCTTCAATTCAGTTCAAGCAGCACAGTGCAGACCAACCCTGCAATTCAGTTCACGCAGCACACTGCAGACCAACCCTGCAATTCAGTTCACGCTGCACACTGCAGACCAACCCTGCAATTCAGTTCATGCAGCACACTGCAGACCAACCCTGCAATTCAGTTCACGCAGCACACTGCAGACCAACCCTGCAATTCAGTTCAAGCAGCACACTGCAGACCAACCCTGCAATTCAGTTGAAGCAGCACAGTGCAGACCAACCCTTCCATTCAGTTCAAGCAGCACACTGCAGACCAACCGTTCCATTCAGTTCAAGCAGCAAAGTGCAGACCAACCATTCACTTCACTCACGGCATAGACTCATAGTTCTGGACTCAACTCTCACTCATGGTCTTCCGGGGTGACTGACCCGCGTCCGGTCTCCGCGGCTTTATTCTCCTGGCCCCCCGGAAGGGGTGTTACCTTCATCATGGTGACTGACTGGCGAGAAGACCAATCTGCTGATCTCACGATATTTTTAAACATTCATAACTTTTTTATTATTTAACCGATCGGGGAAAACCTTGGGGCGGTTGGAGGAGAGGAGAACGGTGAGTAAGATGATGAAAAAAATCATAACGATATAGGGTAGCGCTTTTTATAAAATGTATTTACAACGTAGACAGGAAGTGGTCAAGATGAGACTTTTAGTAATAGTATAGATTGTTATAATGCTTCTAATTTCCAAGTAATTGAATGGGTTTATAATTGTAATGGATGAAATGTGATCAGTTTTATTCTGGGATTGGCCACAACTACGTTGCAAATGCGAGAAGTTCCCTTGGAAAGCCGCATGCAGTCAGGCTTTCTGTTTAAGATCAACATTGCTCAGGTCTTCTGAGGATTCCACCTGTAAGGGGAGCCTCCATTGTAATACACTTACCAAAGCATCCATGTCTCTTGCCAAAATAATAATATTTTTAGTTTCCACAAATTAACTCAGTGGAAGTTTCAATATCTCTGTGCAGATCAACTTTCATTCTCAGTGACAAGGAACTATCGGGTCAAATCATCGCCTGTTCTATCCAGGGTCCGGCCTGTTTTCCAGCCCTCTATAACTTTCCAGCTGAAAATGCACGGGATTGTGCTACAAAGGCCAAATATATGTGGTCTCATTGTGTACATAAAGATTACCTATGAAAAATAAACTTGGTATTTAGGTTGCCTACTTTTATTGTTTTTCTTTTGAGGAGTAAGCAAACAAAAGAATTCTGTTGTAAATGTACTTTAGAAAGGTAAAGCTAAAATTATATGTGCTGAAAATAATCTGCTGGAAGAACTCAGAAGATCAGGCAGCATCTGTGGCGGTGCCTTTGTAACACTGCAGATTTTTGAAAATGGGTCAGATCCTGTAGAGCAGGCCTATGGCCCCCAGGCCGAATGCGGCCCGTAACCCGAAATCATCTGGCCCGCAGGCAGATTTTTTTCCCCGTAATCATCCGGCTCGCCGAGCGCCCCGAGCTTCGGCCGAGCAACCCAAGCAGCAGCCCTGAGTTCTGGCTGTACCGCATCCTGCGTAAAGCTGCCGGCACAGCCGCATACCTTCTGTGAACACATTTAAGAAAGAACTACAGATGCTGGAAAAATCGAAGGTAGACAAAAATGCTGGAGAAACTTAGCGGGTGAGACATGCAAGGATTGCATGAGGATGCCTCCCCCGCTGAGTTCCTCCTGCATTTTTGTCTACCTGTGAGCACATGATTTGATGCCTGCCATCCGGGGCAGGATGGGGGCGGGATCCATGTGTACACGTGATAGATGTGGTCCGCCATCCGCTCACAGACATGCTTCCCGGCCCCTATGCAGAACAAGGTTGTCGACCCCTGCTGTAGAGCTCTGGGACATTTATGGAGATACGGGAATATCTATTTGACATTGATCTCAAATTAGGATGTCAAGAATAATCAAGTCAACATTCCAAACAAGTCCAGTCAAATCATTGAGCTCTTTCACCTCAGCTGATAAATGACAGAGCTTGTAAATGGAGTTTAATAGGAGAGAGGAAAATCTGAAATATGGAGAAAGAGCACCACCCAAACTCTCACAATTCCCACACTCACAATTCTATTCTTTCTAAATGGCCACATAAAAGTATTGTGCTCACAACTCTCTTTGTCTAAAATTACCATTTTATAAGACCTCTAGTGTAATCTCAGTCGATCCCAAATATTTATGTAATTTAGAATCCATTATGATGCAATGTTCCCAAAATAACCTTATTTGCAACCTTACTAAATATCAGGTTGGAGAATACACTGCAAAGAGTTTATTTTGCTGTTGGGAAAAGGTACAGGTCAGGAGTAAAATCGTACAACATTTAATGTATAATATTTGCAGTAAATCCCATTCATGACAATGTCTGTATCTTTCCATAATTTTATACAGTGAATTATGTTTCTTACATGTCTTGAGTTAACAAAGATAATATTTTTTTAGTGTAGAAACAAGGAACAGCAGAGACTTATGAGTGGACCATTTAAAACAGAGGTGATAAGAAATATCTAATATTTGGAATTCTCTACCTCCTAAGCTGTGGATTCTCTTACTGATAGATGGCATTAGGTCTACAAGGAAGTTTAGGAACGTCAGGGATAGTAAAGTGGAGTTAAGGTCGAGATTGGATCAGTCATGACCTTAATGAATGGCAGAGTAGGCTTGAGATCATTGCTACACCTTTTTTGTGTTCTTATACAAGGGGGTTAATCATCCATCAACACAACCATCACAATAATTTTACCAACATTGTATATATGGCTTAAGCTGTTTTGTTTTCTAAATAGGGGCTCAATCTTTATAAAATTCCCTCTCCAAGGGACTACTGATAAAACTGATTTATTCATAAATGTTTCCTATGAAGGATTTACTGGTCCAAATATTTGATTGAAATTGTAGGCTGCTGAGTTCCTTTAGTTTCCCTCTTAGTGAGAGTACGACATCAAGTAAAGCCGCATCACATTTGTGTTCCAACTTAGCCCAAATGGAAGTTACAAGTCATGGTTGAGAAATGTTGCAAAACACATGAGAACTTGTTTGGAACAGCTTAAAAAACTTTTCACAAAATAATTGCAACTTAGCTTCCCAGAGATCAAAAACTTGTCCCAGGTCATTGTTTTCAGATTGTGTTCATTTTACATTTTCCAAGTTGGCATGTTGTGATATCCCTTGAGGCAATGTGAGTGATGTGCACTCAGGGCATGTTCATCATTATGCAATGCATTAAGATTTTTTAAATCCATGGGGAAGTGACTGCAGAAGAACGAGCACAACATGGAGCATTACAAGGAATGGAAAATTCTTTAAGTTTTCACACGTGGTATTGCACAATAGTTATAAGAATAAAAACATGTACAAATCAAATCAAGATCTTGTCAGCTGGATAGTTTATGATCCTTAAACATTGATGGTAAATACATTTTGTTAAAGGGATGAAAGGGTCATGGATTTTACATAGATGTATGTTTTTTCAATGTCCTTTGTTAATTACATTGCATTGGTTTGGGGTGTGATCCATAGCAGCAATAGAATCATGGGATAAAAATGTAAATTTTGTGATTCTGAGTGAAAACAGAATTCACATAGGATCATCAAGTATTCAAAAAGAAAAGAAAAATTTTTCATTTAATTTGCTCCAAATCTGTTTTTTATTGGAAATACAACCCTCGCCCCAAATGTAACTATCACTACGTGTAATTTGATTTGAAATGTAAATTTAATCAGACTCTCATCTTAAATCTAAAATAAACCATAAATGGGAGACTTTTTCGTTACAGCTGCTTGGGCCCAGGCTGGTTATATTGGTCCATTCAATTGGTTGAATAAGCCTTTCAGTTCATAAACCGATTTTTTTTCAAAACATTAAAGAACAGAAATTGATTGTGAAGGTAAAAGCATGCCTGCATAAATTGATGCTCTGTGGGAATGTAGGAAAGTTGTTCGAACTGAAGTGGGTTCTTAGATGCATACTATATTAGCATATACAGTGGTTTGCAAAAGTATTCATACCCCTTGAACTTTTCCACATTTTGTCACGTTACAACCACAAACGTAAATGTATTTTATTGGGATTTTATGTGATAAACCAACACAAAGTGGCGCATAATTGTGAAGTGGAAGGAAAATGAAACATGGTTTTCAAATATTTTTACAAATAAAAAACTGAAAAGTGTGGCGTGCAAAAGTATTCAGCCCCCCTGAGTCAATAATTTGTAGAACCACCTTTAGCTGCAATTACAGCTGCAAGTCTTTTGGGGTATGTCTCTACCAGCTTTGCACATCTAGAGACTGAAATGTTTGCCCATTCTTCTTTGCAAAATAGCTCAAGCTCAGTCAGATTGGATGGAGAGCATCTGTGAACAGCAATTTTCAAGTCTTGCCAGAGATTCTCAATTGGATTTACGTCTGGACTTTGACTGGGCCATTCTAACACATGAATATGCTTTGATCTAAACCATTCCATTGTAGCTCTGGCTGTATGTTTAGGGTCGTTGTCCTGCTGGAAGGTGAACCTCCGCCCCAGTCTCAAGTCTTTTGCAGAGTCTAACAGGTTTTCTTCCAAGATTGCCCTGTATTTGGCTCCATCCATCTTCCCATCAACTCTGACCAGCTTCCCTGTCCCTGCTGAAGAAAAGCATCCCCACAGCATGATGCTGCCACCACCATGTTTCAAAGTGGGGATGGTGTGTTCAGGGTGATGTGCAGTGTTAGTTTTCCGCCACACATAGCGTTTTGCATTTAGGCCAAAACCTTCAATTTTGGTCTCATCTGACCAGAGCACCTTCCTCCACATGTTTGCTGTGTCCCCCACATGGCTTGTGGCAAACTGCAAACGGGACTTCTTATGGCTTTTTTTCAACAATGGCTTTCTTCTTGCCACTCTTCCATAAAGGCCCGATTTGTGGAGTGCACAACTAATAGTTGTCCTGTGGACAGATTCTACCACCTGAGCTGTGGATCTCTGCAGCTCCTCCAGAGTTACCTGGCTGCTTCTCTGATCAATGCTCTCCTTGCCCGGCCTGTCAGTTTAGGTGGACGGCCATATCTTGGTAGGTTTGCAGTTGTGCCATACTCTTTCCATTTTCAGATGATGGATTGAACAGTGCTCCATGAGATGTTCAAAGCGGGATATTTTTTTATAACCTAACCCTGCTTTAAACTTCTCCACAACTTTATCCCTGACCTGTCTGGTGTGTTCCTTGGGCTTCATGATGCTGTTTGTCACTGATGTTCTCTAACAAACCTCTGAGGCCTTCACAGAACAGCTATATTTATACTGAGATTAGATTACACACAAGTGGACTCTATTTACTAATTAGGCGACTTCTGAAGGTAATTGGTTGCACTGGATTTTATTTAGGGGTATCAGAGTAAAGGGGGCTGAATACTTTTGCATGCCACACTTTTCAGTTTTTTATTTGTAAAAAAAATTGAAAACCATGTATCATTTTCCTTCCACTTCACAATTATGCGCCACTTTGTGTTGGTCTATCACATAAAATCCCAATAAAATACATTTACGTTTGTGGTTGTAACGTGACAAAATGTGGAAATGTTCAAGGGGTATGAATACTTTTGCAAGTCACTGTACATGATTTAATCAAGATTGATGTTGATGTTCTGCAGCAGGCATGCTCGCAAATGAACTGCACATCGCAATTGCTCTTTGCGTCATTTGGAGGTACTCAATTTTGGCTGATGATCAGGATTTCTGCACATATGACAATCATGCCTGTTTTTGGGTGCGTAATATCAGCATCCAGTCAATGAACCCATGCGCGTTTTGATAAAGAAGCATTTGATTGTATGTAATGCGGCTGAATATTCCCATCTAGTGAATTGAATGAGCAATATGGAACCAAGCCCTTGGCTAAGTATCCTCGATATGTTTAGTTAACTAATCGCAAGTGGGACATTATTGAAGCTCTTCCTGAGCTAGTGTGGAAAATTAGCAATCCCATATTCCTGAAAGTATCAACATGTGCAAGTTTGGGGTAAACAGAAAATGATCCCATTTTATGACCCACATAATCAAATAACCAATGAACTTTTTTGCTCAGTTCAAAGATGGTAGGATCATTGGACAAAGCCTTGGATAGTGTCCAACATCTGTGAAAGTGCATAAACAAAATGTAGTAATCTCATGAGTGAGATAAAACGTTTGCTAAAATAATGTAGGTTTAAGAATACTTTTCATTTACAATGGTTTTTCTGTGCCCCAATATAGCATCGCCTTATGTGCCTTAAATTGATGTAAGTTACTTGGCAACTATGTATTAATTATTTAAATTTCAGCATGTTTTATTTACTGTCATTCTATTTAATTTTGCCATTTCTCAATATATCATTTGAATTTTATGTCTCATATCTTCATAATTTTAATCTTAACAGAATTAAGAACCTGGTTTCAAATTGACTTAAATTACATTCAAGTTTATGTGAAATTATATCATATTATGAACACTGTACCCATTAGGCCCATTACCACCATAATCATCAATCAGCTCTTTCTCATTCCAGAAAAATAATCAGTTTGTTCGATGTAATACTCGTAAACTCTCTCTGGTACACACCATTAATTCATGCTTCGCATAGTATCAGAACTCATTGAATGGTGGAGTAGGTTTGTTGCCTTAAATATGTCAAAATCAGTGATCTGTAGTAATTGCATTTATTTACCTTGAAATAAATATTCCTTGCTTGAAATTGTAAAAAAATTAATGTCTAATAGTTTAACCCTCAACTTATTATTGTAGGTATGAGATTTTAACATTTGACTATAAAATCATGTAAAAACTGCAGGAAAAGAGATACTGAATCTCCACCCAAGAGCAGCTGTAACAGTTTCCTCTGTAATGCATGAAGTTCTGCTGACATGTTAAATTTATATTACACTAGGATTAAATTTTAATAGATTAGGAGGAACACTTAATTTGGTTGACATTCAAAGCAACAAAATAAATGTGTTCAAATTAAGTGTGTTTCTAATATTTTCCTGAATGACAACCATTCCCACAGATGTTCACAATTTATTGCAAGCTACAATAACACTATATCCCATGTCTTTCTGCTCTTGGAAAAGTGTACACATCTCTGTAGAGTTGCAAGATATATATTTTTTAATGCATACTACACCCGTACATCATTTCCCATCCCTGATTGCCCTTGAAAAGGTGGTGGTGGAAAACCACTTTCGTGAACTGCTCCATTTCTTCTGGTGAAGGAAGTCCCACAATGCTATTTTGACACAGCACCAATGAAGGAACTGTCTGCATCAGGGTGATGAGTGGCCTGGAGGGGAACCTCCAGGTGGTGCTGTCCAAGGCACCTGTTGCTCTTTTCTTTCTTGTTGGTGAAGTTAGTGATTTGGGAAATGCTGTCAAAGTAGATTTATCTATGGGACAACTTTCCCAATTTAGACACCATTTTCCAGATGTTGTGATGAGTACATGCAAGATTGTTTGAACAAGGAACAATTTTGGTAAATCCATATTCAGAGCTTAGGTTAAAGCTGTGTGATCCATCTGGCTTTATACTTTTTCTGCTTTAATGTAACAGTCGTGGTACTATTTGAATGCTTTTAATGATAATTTAATTATAATTAATGGTACAATCTATGTCTATTGTAAACCTACTGACTCCCACAACTATCTAGACTACATTTCTTTCCACCCTGCATCCTGCAAAGACACTATCCCCTACTCCCATTTCCTCTGTTTAAGCCGCATCTGCTCCCAAGATGACGTATTCCGTATCAGGACATCTGAGATGTCCTCATTCTTTAGGGAATGGGGGTACCTCTCTTCTATCATAGATGAGGCTCTCACACGTGTCTCTTCGTTACTCCGCAGCTCCCCCATTCACAACATGAAAAATGTCCCCTTGTCCTCACCTTCAGCTTTCACCCATCAGCCGGCACATGCAGAACATAATCCTATGACATTTTTGCCACCTCCAATGGGATCCCACCACTAGGCACATCTTCCCATCCCCACCCCTTTCTCCTTCGCAGCTCGATGGTTAACTAATCCCTTCCCACTTAAACTAGCCCCTCCCCATGTACCATCCCCTACAACTGCAGGAGATGCAACACCTGTCCCTATACCTCATCCTTTGACTCTGTCCAGGGACCCCGAATGTCCATTCAGATGAGGCAGAGATTCACTTGCACCTCCTACAACCTCATCTACTCTATCCGCTGTTCCAGGTGTGGGCTCCTATAAATTGATAGACCAAACGCAGACTTGATGATCATTTCGCTGAACACTTTCGTTCACTTCTCCTGGGCCTACGTGATCTTCCGGTTGCCAAACACTTTAACTCCCCTTCCCATTCTCATGCTGACCTCACTGTGTAGCGCTCTCCATTGTCAGAGAGAGGCCTATCGTAAATTGGAGGAACAGTACCTCATATTTCGCTTGGGCAGTGGTATGAATATTGATTTTTCTAACTGCAAGTAATCTCTCTCCGTCCCTCCCCATCCTAGTTGTCGTACTAGTTTTATTGTCGTCCTGTTCAGTTTCATTGTATAACTCGTTATAACCTATTCGATAGCCAACAATGGACCATTGTGTGCTCTACATTTCCTTGAGTGTCGTTGCTTTCTGCATATCTTCCATTTATTTGTCTTCAGTACTCTCTATATCTCTTGTTTCCCTTTCCCCTGACTCTCAGTCTGAAGAAGTGAAGTGAAGAAGTCCGAAACGTCACCTATTCCTTTTTCTCCAGAGATGCTGCCTGACCCGCTGAGTTACTCTAGGTTTTTGTGTCTGCCGACAATTAATGGCTAGCTGTGTTATTTAAGTGCTAACCAATTGCTGCAGGTTTGGTGACACAATCAAATCAAGTAAAGAAATTAATGAACCACACAGGTTGCAATGACAATCTGGTATCTTTATAGTTATCTCCTAGTAATGAATGATTGATTTTTAAAAACATTTCCAGATTATTAACTTGCATTAAATTCTCAACCTGTAGGTCTCTGGATTGTTAGCCAAGGTCTTTGCATCCTTGCATCCACACCATACTCCATTGTTAATCATGGAAGTTTACTATTTCTGTTTTAGGCATAATTAAAATATTTGTGTGAAGCTGAAGTTATTATTGAATTTAGACCCAAATTCTGAAGAAAATATTTGTCTTTAAGAAAAGGCTGAATATTGTTCTAAAATATTTGCTGAATTTATAGAAACAATACTAAAATTATAGCCCCCACCCTATTTTCCATTTTCAGGTGCCTAATCTGCCTTGTACACTTTTTCACAGGCCTTAGTCAGACACTTCTGCTGACAAAATACATTTCCTTTTAATACTGGATTATTTATAAATGTGATGTTTAATGTAGGAACATTTTATGTTTAATTTGATATATTCCATGCAAGATGAGACAGACTATGCACTGTAGTAAAATAAGAATTTAAAATAATTAATTAATGCAAAGAGTCATGGTAATGCTGAATGTGCAAGATGACTGTCTAAAATAGCAAAGGGGTTATTTATCTTGTGGCTTCAGGTGTGAATAAAAAGTTATATCAAAGTGGTTTATTAATAAGGAGACACAATAAACTGCGGATACTGTAATCCTGAGCAAAAATCAAGGTGCTGGTGGAACTCAGTGGGCCGGGCAGCATCTGGGGAGGGAATGGACAGATGATATTTCAGGTCCGACCTTTCTTCAGACCAATTGGAGTTGGAGGCAAAAACTTGGAAAATTGAGAAGGTGTGGGGTATGGAATGGTGGTTGGGGGGGGGGGGGGGGGGAAGAAATGGGAGCACAACAAATTAAGAGGGGGGGGGGGGCATGGGGAAGAAAGGGGAAATGGGGCGGGGTATTACTTCAAGTTGGATTGTGAGCTACTTAACAGAAGCCTGGAACCCAAATGAAAAGCAGAGCCCAATATGGACCTATTTCTCTGCCAAGTGTCCTTGTCCCCCAGTGATGACCTCTTCTCCCCAAACTATCATCGATCCCATCGCTACTGGCAATATCCATTCCACAGTCTCCAAACATATGGTTGACCATTGCCACACTGCCCGTTTCTGTCTCCTGACCAAAATCCATAAACAGGACTGCTCTGGCAGACCCATTGTTTCTGCCTGCTCCTGCCACATTGAACGCATCTCCAAATTCCTTGATTCCATCCTACCCCCCTTATCCAGTTCCTTCCAACCTACATCTGAGACGCTTCATACAGTAAGTGCTCCAATACTTTAGTAACTTTCAATTACTTGGCCTCCATCACCTCAGTTTTACTATGGACGTCCAGTCCCTTTACATATCAATTCCCAACCAGGAAAGTCTCAAGGCCCTCCATTCATCCTTGAACAGGGACCCAATCAGTTTCCCTCTACTACACTCTCCTCTGCCTGGTAGAGTTTGTCCACACTCATAACAACTTCTTTAATTCCTCACATTATCTCAAGTCATTGGCACTCGCATAGGCTCCATCTATGTCTGCCTTTTTGTTAGGTTCATAAAACACTCCTTGTACCAAACGTACCCTGGCACCATTCCCCAGCTCCTTCTATGCTACATTGCTGACTGATTTGGGGCTGCCTCCTGTACCTATGTAGAACTCATTGATTTCATCAACTTTACTTCTAACTTCAAATTCACTTTGACTATCTCACAGACTGCTCTCCCCTTTCTTGATCTCTCTATCTCCATCACATGGGACAGACTGTACTGTGGTCTACTACAAACCCATTGACTCCCACAGTTACCTTGACTACACCTCCTCCCACCATGCCTCTCCTAAAGACGCTCCCCCCCTACTCTTAATTTCTCCATCTCCACCACATCTGCTCCCAAAATGAGGCTTTCCACTAGGATATCTGAGATAGACACAAAATGCTGGAGTAACCCAGCGGGACAGGCAGCATCCCTGGAGAGAAGGAATGGGTGAAGTTTTGGGTCGAGACCCTTCTTCAGACTGATGTCAGGGGAGTGGGCAGTACAGAGATAAAATGAATTTGCAGATAGTAATACTGGTAGGAGAACTGGGAAGCGGGAGGGGATGGAGAGAGAGGGAAAGCAAAGGCTACTTGAAGTTACAGAATTCAATGTTCATACCGCTGGGTTGTAAGCTACCCAAGTGAAATATGAGGTGCTGTTCCTCCAATTTGCACTGGGGCTCACTCTGACAATGGAGGAGGCCCAGGACAGAAAGGTCAGTGTGGGAATGGGAGGGGGCGTTAAAGTGTTGAGCAACCGGGAGATCAGGTAGGTTTAGGTGGACTGAGCGGTGGTGTTCAGCAAAACGATCGCCGAACCTGCGCTTGGGTCTCGCCGATATACAGGAGTCCACACCTGGAACAGAGGATACAGTAGATGAGGTTGGAGGAGGTGCAAGTGAACCTCTGCCTCACCTGAAAAGACTGTTGGGGCCCTTGGACGGAGTCGAGGGGGGGAGGTATAGGGACAAGTGTAGCATCTCCTGTGTTTGCAGGGGAAGGTACCTGGGGAGGGAGTGGTTTGTGTGAGCAAGGAGTTGCGGAGGGAATGGTCTCTGCGGAAAGCAGAAATAGGTGGAGATGAGAAGATGTGGCTAGCAGTGGGATCCGGTTGGAGATGGTGAAAATGTCGGAGGATTATGTGCTGTGGCGAAAATGTTGCCACAGCACATAGGATATCCGAGATGTCCTCTTTCTTCAGTAAATGTGGTTTCAACCTTGTTGTTGTAGTTGGGGACCTCACCCTGTGTCCCACTGTTCTGTTCTCACCCCCTTCCCCCCTCCCCCTGTTCCTCATCTTTCACCCCACCAGCCTCCACATCCAACACATGATCCTTTAACATTTCTGCCACCTACAAAGTGTTTGCACCTACATTCACCGCTTGGAGTCATGACCATCTTTCTGCTTTCCATGGGGATCACTGATCACTCTCTTCACAATTCCTTGGTTTACACATCCCTTCCCTTCTAACCCGTCCCTTCCTTTGGTGCTTTCCTTTGAAAATGCAAGGAACATAATACATATCCCTGTACCTTTCTCACTTACATCGATAGACCCCAGCAGACCTTCCAGGTGAGACAGAGGTTCACATGCACCTCATCGAACTTGCTTTCTGTATTAGATGCTCCTGATGTTGTCTCCTTTACATCGGCAAGGCCAACCCTAGACTAGATTACTGTTTTGACAAACACGCGCTCTGTCCGCCAAGGCCTGCTGGATCTCCCAGTGGCTAACCATTTTAACTCCCCTTCCCATTCCCTTATCGACCTTTCTGTCCTTGGCCTCCTGCATTGCCCAAAGGAGGCCACACACAAACTGAAAGAACAGTATCTGATATGCCACTTCGGTGGTTATCAACCAAATAGTGTGAACATTGAATTTTCTCCCTTTAAAAAATTATCTCTCTCATCCCCTCTTTGTTTCCTGTATTCCCCAGACCTAACCTGGTCTGCTCCCAATTCATATACCATCTCCCCCCCCCCCCCCCCCCCTTCCCCCTAATTCACCCTGTTCCTTTCCACTCCTTCATACACATTCTGTATATGCTCCCCGAGTCCCCTTATTTCCCTTTTATTTGCCGCTCTTCCCCCTCCCTCGTCTCCTTCCATCCACATTCCCGCCTGTGATTTTACTTTTCACTCTTCTCCTTATCTGTCACCCTTTTGTTTTCTTTTCACTTTGATTGATACTTTATTGTCAAGTGTACTTGATACAGTGAGATTCTTTAATTGCATACAGCACAAGTATGCACGAGTCGCCATGAACAGGGTGCCGATGAAGTTACAAAAGTATTCAATATTAGCCTTTTTCATTTACTCCACCCCTCACCAACTGTATACCCACCTATCACTCTTTTCCACCTCTCTCATCCCTATTCCAAACAGTCTGAAGAAGGATCCCGTCTCAAAATGTTGTTCTGTTTTTCTCCCCAGATGTTGCCTGACCAGGTGAGTTCCTCCAGCATTTTGTGTTTTGGTGTATTAATATTGTTGGACTTAATCCTTAGGTCTGAGTTATTTTCACGGAAGTAAAGGACATTTATTATCACATACACCAATTTATGTCGTGAAATTTGACTTGCCATTTGCAGCACGCCAATAAAAATAAGACACAACATTAATGAATTTAACAATAAACATAAAAACATCCCCCCACAATGGTTCCCACTGTGAGGGAAGGCAGCAAAGTCCAGTCCTATCCCGTGTTCACCCATGGTCGGGCCTATTGAGGCCTCCGCCGTCGCCGCTACGGCAGCCCGATGCTTCAGGCCCTCTTGCCGGATGATGGAACTCCGGCGTCGGCAGAACCCTCTCAGCGGCTTGGAGTGTCTGGACCGGCCGTTTCCTCCCCGGAGATCGCGGCTCCTGAAGTCCACGGGCCGCGCTGGTCGGAGCTCCAACACTGGCGATCTCGGCGAGAGATCCCAGGCTCCGCAGTGTTTAAAGTTCAGCGCTGCCCCGCAGCTGGACGTTCCACAGACCGCAGCTCCGCGATGTTGGAGTCGATGGTCTCAGTACTCCGGAGCCCACCGTACAGCGACCCGGGTAAGGCATCGCCCGCTCCATGATGATGCTTCAGCGCTGTGCTGCTGCCGAAGCTGAAGTCCTGGCCGGTCCCGGCAGCAAACGCCGCTCCAGTCCCATTGGTAGGCCGCGAGGAAGGGGCGAAGATATGGCTCGGAGAAAAGTCGCATCTCTGACCAGGTAGGGACTGAGAAAAACAGTTTCCCCCTTCTCCCACCTCACCCCCCCCCACACAAAAAAGATTAGACCTCCAAAACAAATACTTTATAACTCACTAAAAATTAAAAAATGGGTGAAAGGACTATCAGCTGCTGGCAGGGCAGCCATACTCGACGGCGCCCCTTACACAAACATTTTAAGCACCATAGACAATTATTTGAAGTTAAAAACGATGAATATAATGAGTTATGGGGCAAATGAAAAGTAAAGGTGGCAGGTGAAGATGGTAGGGGAGTTTTAATACCAATGGGCACTTGCAATTTCATCATTAACTACCTATTTACATAACTGTTTCATCTATCTCATAAAAAAACAAACTGCTGGATGGATTCAATGGGCCAGGCAGCATCTGTGGAGAGAAATGGATAGATAAAGGCATGAAACGTTATTTGTTCATTTCCCTCCATAGATGCTGCTTGGCCCTCTGAGTTTCAGTAGATTGGTTTCTGCTCAAGATTGCAACATCTACAGTCTCCATGTGCCATTGGATCCTGCACTTTTTGACAAACAGACAGCAAAGAGTCAAGGTGGGTGAAAAACTCTCCAGCCCTCTGACTCTCAACACAGGAGCCCCCCAAGGGTGCGTTCTGTCACCTCAGCTCTTCTCACTTTACACCAACAACCTCATATCCCAATGCAGCTCAGTCAAAATGTTCAAATATGCACATGACACAACAATAATTGGCCTCATCTCAGACAACAACGAAGCACAATACCATCAAACAGTCGACAGCGCAGTCAAATGGTGTGCAGACAACAACCTCCAGCTTAATACATCAAAAACCTTGGAAATCACCATAGACCAGATGCAAACAAAACCCCAAACCCCCGGTCCATGTCAACTCCCATCCCATAACCTCCACAAACTCATTCAAGTTTCTGGGCACCTATATCTGCAATAATCTAAAATGGCACATCAACGCAGACCACATCATTAAGAAAGGACAACAACGCCTATACTTCCTCAGACAGCTCAAAAAGTTCAGAGTCCACAAACACCTCCTGGTCCGTTTCTATCAATCCATTATCGAAAGCATCATCACCTCCTCAATCACAGTCTGGTACGGAAACACTGACAGTCACTCACTACACAGATTACAGCGCATTGTCTCCAAGGCCTCCAGGACCATCAACTCCCCCCTCCCCTCAATCCATTCCATTTACCTCCAACGTACCTCAAAACGGGCAATAAAGATCATCTCGGACCCCTCCCATCCAGCAAACCGCCTTTTCCAGTCTCTCCCTTCAGGGAGGCGCCTCAGGTCACTTGCCACAAAATCCACCCGTTTTAAAAACAGCTTCTTCCCCTCAGCAATAAGAACACTCAATTCCCTCCAATAACAGACAACACCAAGGACTCTTGATGTATATAGTGTCTTGTCTATGGTCTTTGTCTGTTCTTTTGCACTATGTTCTGTTGGTGAGATTTGTGATGTGGTATGGATGCACTTTATTACTATGATCTGTGTTGTTATATGTGTTAATGTGACTAAAGCAGTGTACCATCATGTACCAAACCCAAATACCACCAACCCTGGTTGCGTGGCAAATAAAGATTCTATTCTATTCTATTCTATTCTCTTGTGTTTTAATTTACCTTATGTTTGCTTTTCACATTGCCTCTTTGAATTAGAGTGTGCTTAGTTTGATGCAGCCCACAAATCCAAATTATGAAAAGAAAACAACGTAAAGAATGTATCACAACCCATGTCTTTGGATATTCAACTTAACACTCGTTTTACAATCGGATATCTGTAATAAACTGTCAGCCATTTTCTTTCTTGCATTTTGTTATGTTTTGAATTGCATTGATTTGAGATTCTCTGTGAGATTTTGTGAAAGGCATTTTGCCTTTTGTGTATCACAGTTTAGAGTTTAGCACTGTTTGGTTGAAATATCAATTGTTCGACAGAGAAGTCAAGAACTTTTGCTTGCTATATTTTCTTTTACTAAATATTAATTCCTGAAGTATGTAATTAATTTTTCAGGTCAGATTATTAATAATACTTGTGGACAATGAAATATTTTGGTCATCATCCCATGTTTATTTCATATAATTTGTCTTAATATTTTTGGTTTTAAACAAATTGTTATTGATTCCCAAGTTTGCTCCTTCCACTCCTTACTGAGTAATCATGTTGTTCCCCTGTCATATGCACATCTGGTTTACAAGCATCTTTACTTGCCCTGACTCATTATATGTATTAAAGGTTACACAATATTTTTAATGTGCCCTCAAGGATCTAATAAGATTTATTCCAAACATCTGTAAGGACCGTAGAGGCTAGTCCATAGGATATTTTTGGTAACAGCTAGGGGACTGTTTTGCTCTTCAGAGGATTTATAGTATGTGCTCAACTTTATGTTGCTTTTTGTGCAACCAGGCTTTTCATTTTCCTTTTCATTTCCAGGAATCTTCATTAAATAATTTTAGTTATCTTTCAAATCACTATCTGTGTTAACATTCTGTTAATTAAACAAATATATAAAGCATACAGTGGTCAATTAATTATAATAATATGATTGGAGAACAAAATTACTTAAAAAATATATTGTGGAAAAATATAATGACATAATGTGGAATAGGAACAGATACAGATACTGCATTTAACCCTCAACCACAACCATTAAGAACCATTTGACAATCCATAAATAAGGTGATGCCAAATGCTTAACTACAACTCAAGATATTATTAAATACTTAAGTAAAACTCACTTAAATCAACCTATTTCAAGCAATACAAATTATAATGACACTACCAAAGTCATATGAAAATGTCACATGAATTATAAAATAATTACAAGCATTTTAATTACCAGAATTTATAGATTTTCTAATTTATTCCTTCACAGGCCATGGACATCACTGGCAATGCCAGCACATATCCATTTCTGATTATTCATGGATTGAGTGGCTTCCAAAGTCACTTCAGAGGGTAATTAAGAATCAACCACATGGTAGATCCAGAGTGAGAACAGAGAAGAGTAAATTTTATTATGAGAAAGCCAACGCTGAACCAGATGGGTCTTTATAATAATGAATTTGTTTCATAATTAGCCTTATTGATAATAATTTATTATTCCAGAAAGATTAAATTACTTAAATTTAAATTCCCCAGAGTTGTTGTTGTTGGATGCCAACTCGTGTCTCCATCATTAGCCTATATATACTGATACTAGCCCAGCAACTTGACCATTACCTTACTGTGATTCAATATTATTTAAGCTCTGTGAGATAATATTGTGGAGGACAATGCTCAATTCAGCCTGCTGTCCAGGCTGACCATTTGAATTTTGCCCATGGTTGCCCTTATCTTTTAAATCCTTGAGGTCTGGTTGCTTCAGCCAACCTGTCAGGTGGTGCCAACCATGAGCAGTGACAAAGCCTCAGGCAGTGGATCTTGAGGCTCTGTCTCAGATCACTTCAATGGCCTTATGACAGCTTGCTGGTGCCAAAGGCCTTTGAACAATTTCTAATGTCTGAGATGAGCATCAATATATAAAGTCAGTCTGAAGAAGGGTCTCGACCCGAAACGTCACCCATTCCTTCTCTCCAGAGATGCTGCTTGTCCTGTTGAGTTACTCCAGCATTTTGTGTCTACCTTCGATTTAAACCAGCATCTGCAGTTCTTTCCTATGCATCAATATATAAAACCAATTTAAAATGACATAAATATCAAAACATAATAGTTATCTTAAAAAATTGAAAACAATGCATTTACTGAAAAGTGCACTTAACTGCAAAAAAATAATCAAAAACTTACAGGCTAAATAAAACAAAAATAACCTAAACAGAGGCCAACTTTTGATGTATCTTTGTCACACCTCAGACTTCCTTATCTCTGTGTCTCCCTCTGAATGAATGAATAAATGTCTTATTGTCCCATGTGACAAGTCACAGTGAAATTCTTTGCTTGCATACCCAAGGTGTGTAATAGTGGCCCATAAGGGCCCTGATTCTCAGTCTGAAGAAGGGTCTCGACTCGAAACGTCACCCATTCCTTCTATCCAGAGGTGCTGCCTGTCCTGCTGAGTTACTCCAGCATTGGGGTGGGAGATTACAACCTTCACGTGATCCACCCTGTTTCGACTAATGCAATCAACCCAATTTGCACAAATAGATCAAATAGAACAAGTTGACCTCCAGCATTTCATGTCTATCTCCAACTGTGAACGATTATTTGTACTCTCAGTGCTAATTTTGCATCCCAATGATTTGTAATCAGGAAAACCCTTCGTATTTTACAGGGATTTTCAATTAGGTTTGGCAATCTCATTAAAATGCAAGGAGTTGATATATACATATCCCAGACAATGGCCTGGATGTGGAATATACTTGAAAGATAAGGCCATGATGCTTGTTCTCTGTCCCTGGATTCAGTACCGAGTCCAGTGACAGATTGAGAAGATCTGATGCATTGGCAAACTAACCTCAAACTTATTTAAAAATCAAACTGCTGGAGGAGTTCTGCGGCTTAGATGCTGCTTCGAGTCAGGACCAAAAGTCTGAAAAACATTACAACCAAAAATGATGAATTCCTGCAGCAGTTTGTTTTTTTGCCTATTGAATATGTTAATAATTCAGCCAGTTTATTGTTGATAAACTATTAACATAACAAATATTTTGAGATCTTATTCAACACCGTTCCTCCTATCGATCTTTGGTTTTTAGATTAAACTCTTTTGATTATTTTGTGTCATATTTCATACAATCAATTTTCAGAAGCAAGGTTCTAACAGATTTAACCAATCGGTTAAAAACTCTATAGCAAGAATGATTTTTAATGGTATGTTAGATTGGCGCATGCCAAATACTTAAAATGAACAGATTTTTAATTACCTGAGAAAAGTAATGTTTGCTGTTCAGTTTTTTCACAATGGGTCTTAATTATAAAAATGGAGTCATTTTCTCTAGCTATAAATAACAGTCCAGTTTACAATAAGGGTTAGATCACTCTAGGCACTTCTCTTAAAACATAACCCTCTATAAAACTTGACAAGCCTGGCTGTGCTTGACTCTAATTAGAAACAGATGCTAACTGTGAAAGATCCTTTTGTCTTCATAATACTGTCTTTGAGTACCCATGGTTCATAATATTAACTCTTTCTGTTTTACCAGAGTAAAGCAGGCTTGTTGCAAACACTGCCCTTTAGACAATTCTGCAAAATATAAAGACAATGTAAGCATTTTGCTCCAATATACAATGTCCAATAGACTAGTTTGCAGCAAAGTGCCGCCAATTGTGCCATTTGTTCCATTTCTCACACTTCTGTATCTTGTACTATCCCATGCGCTCCACTGGAAGGTTTTCCTTGTCCCAACCTTCCACCCTAACATCCTCCACCTTCATCAGATTACCTTAAGCCACTTCCATCTATAAAGTCTTTGATCGTCAGTGATCTCAACTATGAACTTCTATGGACTGCCTCTGGTTGTACTAAAAACTTTAGATTTTTTGCACTAATATTGCGGTTATTAATTTTTTGGATTTTTCCTTATTCTGTGTTATTATGCCGCTGTAAGTAAAAATTGGATTGCTTTGTTTTTTTTCAAATAGATTTAAATAATACATAAAATTAAATTTAATTAAGGCATATTAAAATACTCAAAAACATTTAAACTGGAAATAATGTAAATTAAATAAAGCACTTAAATGAACCCCATGGTCAACATTATCATTTGAATGAAACCTAGAAACATAGAAAAATAGGTGCAGGAGTAGGCTATTTGGCCCTTCGAGCCAGCATCGCCATTCATTATGATCATGGCTGATCATCTAAAATCAGTACCCCGTTCCTGCTTTTTCCCCATATCCCTTGATTCCTTTAGCCCTGAGTTAAATCTAACTCTCTTGAAACCATCCAGTGAATTGGCTGGTTATACACATAATGAATGTTTATGACTGCCCTTTTTGCCATACATGATGGTGCTGTATGCAAGTTGTAGGTACTTTATTTATTACACCCACAGCACACCTCAAACTTTAGCATTTGGCCTTTGGCTATTAATCAGTTAGCATGAATTAGCCGATTGTGTTCAACAATTCCAGAGAGTGACCCTCACTTCCATTTAGATCTCCTTGACCCACTTTTTTTTTTTTTTTCCCGACCATTCTGTAAAATCTTTTGCCTTATACTATTATCCTGATTTACACGTAATGTCCCCAGCCTGCCATCCTATCACTTACTTTTCAATTTTTTCTTTACTCTCCTCTCTCCTGCTCGCTCAACGTAAGTTTAAAAATGCATCAATTTTCAGCTACTCTAAAGTGCAACTAAATATATTGTAATGATAAAAATGGCCGAATTTACTTCCTTTAGTTATTACCTTGATAAAATATTTTTTCTTGTAATCATGAACACTTTTTGTCTTTCACCCCTCTTTGTCCATGCTATCAATTTTAGTCACTATTGTTCTCTGCTGATTAGTGCATCCCACAAACAAATGAGAGAGGTCCATATAAATTCAAGTTCAAATTTATTTGTCACATGCACCATAAGGTGCAGTGAAATGTAATGCTGCATGGTAAATTACAATTTAAAAAAAAGGACACAATACACAATATAATTCAACTGACATCCACCGCAGCATTCTTCACTGTGGTGGAAGGGCAATACAGAGGAGTTCAGACAGTCCTCCTCCTCGCCGCTACGGACGGCCCGATATTCAAGCCATCTGGTCGGGATGGTCGGAACGCCGACGTCGGGACAGGTCGAGCACACCCTGCGGCCTGGAGCTCCCAAATCGGCCACGTACTTACCGGAGACCGCGGCTTCCAGATGTTGTAGGCCGCAGGCCGGCGGTCGGAGCCCTTCCCCGGCGAGGGACCGCCCGCTCCACGATGGAAAGTGTGCTCCATGCCTGCCGCCAGAAGCTCCACAGACTGAGGCTCCGAGATGTTGTAGGCCGCAGGCCAGCAGTCGGAGCACCTTTCCGGCGACCCCCGGCAAGGGGGTCCGCAATGTTAAAGTCCTCACTGCGCCGGCGCTGAAGCTCTGGGCCCGCGATGTTAAAGTCCCCGCTGTGCCGCCGCTGAAGCTCTGGGCCCGACTCTGGGAAAGGCCGCACCTAATCAGCTGTAAGGCCGCGAGGAGGAGGGGTGAAGAAGCGACAAGGAAGAAAGCCACATCTCCAACGAGGGAGGTGCCTGAAAATGGTTTCCCTCTACTCCCCCCCCCCCCCCCCCCCCCAATTTTGTAAGTTTCTATAAGATCCCCCCTCAATCTTCTAAATTCTAGCGAGTACAAGCCGAGTCTATCCAGTCTTTCTTCATATGAAAGTCCTGACATCCCAGGAATCAGTCTGGTGAACCTTCTCTGTACTCACTCTATGGCAAGAATGTCCTTCCTCAGATTTGGAGACCAAAACTGTACGCAATACTCCAGGTGTGGTCTCACCAAGACCCTGTACAACTGCAGTCGAACCTCCCTGCTCTTATACTCAGAATAGTCAGAAAGAAAATAATTTACTACATACATTTTTGTTTCTTGACAGTAAATTCTCAGTAATTAGCTTAAAAGACTTGGCTTGTTAATCCCTTACCTATTTAAGTGAGGAATTCAGCAAGCATGTTTAACATAAATGGTTCCCTCTGATGTAGAGGAATGTGGAGGGAATTCAACAACTGGACCAACTCAACAGGTGAGGCAGCATCTGGGGAGGGAATGGGCAGGCAATGTTTCAGGACATCAGGACACAGGACTCGAAGGGCCGAATGGCCTCCTCCTGCACCTATTTCCAATGTTTCTTATTTTCTATTTAGGAAAAGGCAACTGGATCATCAGCCATGTGTTTTGGCAGCAGGTATTGCTTTTAATATTTTGTGAACAGTTGAGAACCTCCGTGGGGATCCTGAGAGGGAAAATCTGTCCCCTGTTTGCATCCATTAAAAGAGAATAACTAAAGTGATATTGGTTTAGAGTGCTAGTAGATCATTTTACTTTGCAAACAAACTGTATAAGAATATCACCACCTTCAATTTATTTTGGAGGAATTCAGCAATTCAGCTCTTGTCCCACCCCTTGCACTCACCTCTTTATGCTGTGATTGAGATCTTACAGGTTTACATAGGTTGAAAGCTCTGGGTTTGCAGTGCGTGTAATACATGTAAAGAAACCTCCTCTCTGGTTCTATTTTACCACAATTGTATTTAAATATTGCTTGAGTTCATCAAGTAAAAATGGTGGGAAGTGCTGAAAGGTATTGATGAACATGGCATGAACCCAGATATTCCCCAACTGTCCTTTCCCATCATCATCTCCTTCAGTGCCCTTTAAGGGAATAAAAGTAATGAAGAATTCTATGTAGGGACTCAATTAATACTGTTCCAATTTTCAAAATTAACTTTGATAATAATAGGTTTAATAATTCAGTCTAGTTACAATCATCTATCCTAACCATAACGAGAATGCTGTATGCATTTCAAAAATTGTACTTTGAAAACGCATCGATTCAGTATGACCATATCTCACTGACTGCACCAATGATTCATGCAAAGATTCTCTGTCACGAGGAACGAGAGTAATTGAGACATTTTGTGTAATCTGCAGAGGATTTTGTAGTGGGAGGGGAAAGATCCAGTCGTTGTGGTCCATGTGGGTACCAATGACATAGGTAGAACAAGCAAAGAGGTCCTGCTGAGTGGCTAAGCAGCTAGAAATTAAATTGAAAAGCAGAACCAAAAAGGTAATAATCTCTGGAATGCTACCTGAGCCATCAAATTGGCAGAGGGTCCAGAGGGTCGAGGATTGAGAAAGAGTTGAATGTGTGGCTCAAAGATTGGTGTGGGAGAAATGGGTTTGAATTTGTGGGACATTTGCATCAGTTTTGGGAAAGGAGGGAGATGTTCTGATGGGATGGACTACACTTGAACCCGCCTGGGACCAGGGACCTGGCAAACGGCATAACTACGGCCCTAGATAGGGTTTACACTGGAGGTTTAGGATCAACAAATTGGAAATATATGGATGAAGTTAAAGGGAAGGAGAGTGCAGGAGAGGTTACTGAAGTCTCCAGAAGTAAAAGGACAGAAAAGTTAAGAAGGGGTAAGTCTAAGGTCAGGCAAAATGGGAACCAATGTGAGAAGAGAGGTGGTGAATACTGAGCTAAAAGTATTATCTTTGAATGCATGCAGTGTATGGAACAAAGAGGATAAGCTTATAGTGCAGTTAGAAATTGGTAAGTACAATGCTGGGTATCACAGAATTGTGGCTGAAAGAGGATCGGAGCTGGAAGCCGAATATTCAACTGACAGGTGGGCAGAGGGGGTGAAATAGCTCTGTTGATAAGGAATGAAATTCATTCCTTAGCAAGGGACGACTTTGGATCAGAAGATGTGGAATCCTTGTGGGTAGAGCTAAGAAACTGCAAGGGTAAAAAGACCTTGATGGGAGTTATATACAGGTCTCCAAACAGCAGTCAGGATGTAGGGTACAAATTACATCAGGAGATAAAAACGGCATGTAAGAAAGGCAATGTTACAAAGGTCATGGGGGATTTCAATATGTAGGTAGACTTTGAAAATCAGTTTGGTACTGGATCCCAAGACAAATAATTTAAAGAGTGCCTACGAAATGGCTTCTTAGAGCAGTTTGTAGTCAAGCCTTCAAGAGAGAAGGCAATTCTGGATTTGGTATTGTGTAACAAAATGGATTTGATGAGGGAGCTTATGGCGGCGGCGGCAGCGGAGACCCGACTCGGCCCCGGAGCTGTAGCGGCGGCGGCAGCGGCAGCGGAGACCCGACTCGGCCCCGGAGCTGTAGCGGCGGCGGCAGCGGCAGCGGAAGCGGAGACCCGACTCGGCCCCGCAGCTGTAGCAGCAGCAGCAGCGGAGACCCGACTTGGCCCCGAAGATGTGGCGGAGGCAGCGGCAGCGGAGACCCGACTCGGCCCCGCAGCTGTAGCAGCAGCAGCAGCGGAGACCCGACTCGGCCCCGAAGATGTGGCGGAGGCAGCGGCAGCGGAGACCCGACTCGGCCTCAGAGTTGTGGCGGCGGCGGCGGCAGCGGCAACGGAGACCCGACTCGGCCCCGGAACCGTGGCGGCGGCAGCGGAGACCCGACTCGGCCTCGGAGCTGTGGTGGAGGCAGCGACCACCCGCGGAGTTTGAACCGGCCCGTTCGCGTAGAAACGGTTGAGCCGCGGGATTTACCATCACCTGGTGGGGTCACAACATCTGGAGCCTGGATCGCCTCGGCACAGAGGGAGAACAAAGAGGGAAGAGACAGAGACTTTAAGATTTTGCCTTCCACCACAGTGAGGAGGTGTTTGGTGAACTCACTGTGGTGGATGTTAAATTTGTGTTGATTGTGTGTTTTTGTCATTTTTTATTATATGTATGACTGCAGGGAAACAAAATTTCGTTCAGACCGAAAGGTCTGAATGACAATAAATGAATCTAATCTAATCTAATCTAATCTAAAAATGGTAAAGGAACCCCGAGGAGGTCGTCACCATCTATATAATTAAAACTCAAATCTTGACCACTTCCTGTCTGCACTGCATATTGATTGTAGAAAAAATGCTACCACTTACGGTTGTGATTTTTGGCCATCTTACTCAGTACCCCTCCGCTGCGCAGGACAAGAGGATTTTTCTCATCGATGAAAAATAAAAGACTTATTAATGTTTAAAAAATGTTGAGATTCTCTCTCCTGTCAATCACGCCATGAAGGCCACGCCCCTTCCGGTGAGAGGGAGGAGGGACTATAAAACCCGGAAGTGTGGACTGCCTCAGTCTCTGCAAGGTGGGGGTGCGAGAGGTCACAACTCTCAGTCTGAGCTGTGAATAACACTGAACACATGTCTACTAAATTTTGAAGGGTTTTACTGACCTGTGAGTGCCCTTAATGTAGTTTGAAAATGTGGTTTAAAAATGCAAAAGTGGTTTGGTTTGAAGTGGTGTTGCCTTTGCCTTATTTTGAAGTCGCGTTGCCTTTGCCTTATTGAGAAGTGGTGTTGCCTTTGGCCTATTGAGAAGTGGTGTTGCCTTTGCCTTATTGAAAAGTGGTGTTGCCTTTGCCTTTTTGAAAAGTGGTGTTGCCTTTGCCTTATTGAAAAGTGGTGTTTCCTTTGGCTTATTGAAAAGTGGTGTTGCCTTTGCCTTATTGAAAAGTCTAATTTTGACCGCTTCCTGTTTGCGCTGTATATTGATTTTAGAAAAAATGCTACATCGTGCGGCTGTGATTTTTGGCCCTCTTAATCAGAGTCCCCCTCTCATCAGGTGCCGAGGATTTTTCCCATAGATGAAAAATAAAAGAGTTATTAGTGTTTAAAAAATGTTGAGATTCTCTCTCCTGTCAATCACACCATGAAGGCCACGCCCCTTCTGGTGGGAGGAGGGAGGGACGATAAAACCCAGAAGTGTGGGCGTGGCTCAGTCTCTGCAAGATGGGGGAGGGAGAGGTTGTGATTCTGTCTTTGGTGTCCTTGCACCCTGCTTGAATTGGTATGAAACTGCACTTGAGTTTGGTGGCCTTGCACCCTGCTTGAAGTGGTATGAAACTGCACTTGAGTTTGGTGGCCTTGCACCCTGCTTGAAGTGGTATGAAACTGCACTTGAGTTTGGTGGCCTTGCACCCTGCTTGAAGTGGTATGAAATTGCACGAGTTTGGTGGCCTTGCACCCTGCTTGAAGTGGTAGGAAACTGCACTTGAATTTGGTGACCTTGCACCCTGCTTGAAATGGAATTTCATGGAATAGCCGTGAGTCAACTACCAGCCCACCAGCCATGAGCCCCCCCCATCCCCCCCCCCACTGGCCATCAATATTGGAATCGATGGAGAGGTGGAATATTGCGTTGGGGGACCAGCCCTCCCGTGTGAAGCTGGGGCCCAACGGGACCCACTTAGTCTAATAATATGATAAAATTCAAACCTGCAGTTTGAGATGGAGAAGATGAAATCAGATGTGTCAATATTACTATTGGGTAAAAGTAACAACAGAGGCATGAGGGAGGAGCTGACTAAAGTTGATAGGAAGAGGACCCTAGCAGGAATGATGGTGGAGCAACATTGGCAGAAGTTTCTGGGAATAATTCAGAAGATGCAGGATCTATTCAACCCAAAGAGGAAGGAAGATTCTAATGGGAGAATGAGGTGACTGTCACAAGGGAAGTCAAAGACTGCATAAAACTAAAAGAGAAGGCATATAAAATTGCAAAGATTAGTGGGAAGCAGGAGGATTGGGTAACTTTAAAAACACACCAGAAGGTAACCAAAAAGATAATTTGGGGAGAAAATATGAGATATGATGACAAGCTAGTCAATGATATAAAAGATGGTAAGCTAGCCAATTATATAAAAGAGGATAGCAAAAGTTTCTTCAGTCATATAAAGAGCAAGAGAGGACATTGGACCAGATTTAACTAGAAAATGACGATGGAGAAGTGATGATGGGGAATAAAGAAATGGCAGATGAATTGAACACGTTTTTACGTCATTCTTCACAGCAGAAGACACCAGCAATGAGCCTGAGTTTCAAGAGAGTAGGGAGATAGAAATGAGTAGAGTTGCTATTACTAAGGAGAATGTGTTTGTGTAGCTGAAAGGTCTGAAGATAAATAAGTCACATGGATCAGATGGACTGCATCCCCGGGTTCTGAAAGAGGTAGCTTTGGAGATTGTGGAGGCATTAGTGCTGGCCTTTCAAGAATAACTAGAGTCATTAGTAGTTCCTGGAAAATAGCAAATGCTACGCTGTTGTTCAAGAAGGGAGCGAACTTAATGCCTGGAATCTTCAACCTCAATTTCAGAAAATGACTGATATGAAACCACTGTGATATTCACCGCTGTAGATATGAAAGGAGGCACAGAATATGAGGGTGAAATATAAATGCACGACATCCTCTCATTTGCAGTTGTAAACTACAAAGATTTTGGGAAGATGTTCTGCATTAATAGGATCTTTTACATCAGAGACAGTGGGGTTACTGTGCCACCTATCATATCTAAAAGCTACATTTAATATACAGTGGCTTGCAAAAGTATTCATACCCCTTGAACTTTTCAACATTTTGTCACGTTACAACCACAAACGTAAATGCATTTTATTCGGATTTTATGTGATAGACCAACACAAAGTGGCGCATAATTGTGAAGTGGAAGGAAAATGATACATGGTCTTCAAATTTTTTTACAAATAAAAAACTGAAAAGTGTGGCGTGCAAAAGTATTCAGCCCCCTTTACTCTGATACCCCTAAATAAAATCCAGTGCAAACAATTGCCTTCAGAAGTCACCTAATTAGTAAATAGAGTCCACTTGTGTGTAATCTAATCTCAGTATAAATACAGCTGTTCTGTGAAGGCCTCAGAGGTTTGTTAGAGAACATTAGTGAACAAACAGCATCATGAAGCCCCAGGAACACATCAGACAGGTCAGGGATAAAGTTGTGGAGAAGTTTAAAGCAGGGTTAGGTTATAAAAAAATATCCCAAGCTTTGAACATCTCACGGAGCACTGTTCAATCCATCATCTGAAAATGGAAAGAGTATGGCACAACTGCAAACCTACCAAGATATGGCCGTCCACCTAAACTGACAGGCCGGGCAAGGAGAGCATTGATCAGAGAAGTAGCCAAGAGGCCCATGGTAACTCTGGAGGAGCTGTAGAGATCCACAGCTCAGGTGGGAAAATCTGTCCACAGGACAACTATTAGTCGTGCACTCCACAAATCGGGCCTTTATGGAAGAGTGGCAAGAAGAAAGCCATTGTTGAAAAAAAGCCATAAGAAGTCCCGTTTGCAGTTTGCCGCAAGCCATGTGGGGGACACAGCAAACATGTGGAGGAAGGTGCTCTGGTCAGATGAGACCAAAATTGAAGTTTTTGGCCTAAATGCAAAACGCTATGTGTGGCGGAAAACTAACACTGCACATCACCCTGAACACACCATCCCCACTGTGAAACATGGTGGTGGCAGCATCATGCTGTGGGGATGCTTTTCTTCAGCAGGGACAGGGAAGCTGATCAGAGTTAATGGGAAGATGGATGGAGCCAAATACAGGGCAATCTTGGAAGAAAACCTGTTCGAGTCTGCAAAAGACTCGAGACTGGGGCGGAGGTTCACCTTCTAGCAGGACAATGACCCTAAACATACAGCCAGAGCTACAATGGAATGGTTTAGATCAAAGCATATTCATGTGTTAGAATGGCCCAGTCAAAGTCCAGACCTAAATCCAATTGAGAATCTCTGGCAAGACTTGAAAATTGCTGTTCACAGACGCTCTCCATCCAATCTGACTGAGCTTGAGCTATTTTGCAAAGAAGAATGGGGAAATATTTCAGTCTCTAGATGTGCAAAGCTGGTAGAGACATACCCCAAAAGACTTGCAGCTGTAATTGCAGCGAAAGGTGGTTCTACAAAGTATTGACTCAGGGGGGCTGAATACTTTTGCACGCCACACTTTTCAGTTTTTTTATTTGTAAAAAAATGTGAAAACCTTGTATAATTTTCCTTCCACTTCACAATTATGCACCACTTTGTGTTGGTCTATCACATAAAATCCCAATAAAATACATTTACGTTTGTGGTTGTAACGTGACAAAATGTGGAAAAGTTCAAGGGGCATGAATATTTTTGCAAGCCACAGTATAATAGTCATAAAGCTTTGTCATTTGCAAACTTTAACCATTTTAGAGGTAAGCATATCTTCATGCAAATTTGCTTACTTATTATTATGACACGGAAGGAGGACATTTATCCCATAAAGTCTATTTTATATCCTAAATAAATAATTGCTTTAGTCCTTTTCCCCCATTTATTTTTTGTAGCTCTGCACAACAATTACCTTGTGATTTTTATACTACAAACCTACATTTAGATATAACTTGCTGTTACAATGGCCAATTAACCCATCTGTAACTCTTTGGGAAGTAAGAAGAAACAGGTGCATCCAGCAGAAATCCACATGGTGATGTGAGAATGTGCAGTCTACACACAGACACCATTGTGGGTCAGGATCAAACATATGGAGCTGTGAGGCAATAACTTTTACTATTGCACCAGTGTGTTGCTCGATTGGATTTTTATTGGAATTCTTTTAGAAACGGTTTGAGTCTGGTATCTTTGATTTACAACCTTAATTGCAGCATCCTCAGTTGAAATTGCACTACTGACAGTTGTAAGCCTGAAGACCGAGGCCTTCATTTGAAATGAAATCTTTACAGAAACATTAGAAAATTCATTTATTTGAACACATGGCAGCTTTATTGGAACCTGAACAAACCATTGCTTCAGAAGCAACCTTAGTCTGTGCCCCATTCCCTTTGCCGACCAAGTGATGAAGACAGTACTGCTGCCTCACAGCTTAAAGAGCCTGTCCCACTTTCCTGAGTTACTCACGCATTCTCCCGAGTTTTCCCCTTGATTCAAACTCGGAGAATGTCTGTAGCGAGTTCGTAGGAGGCCATAGGAGTCCGTAGATATATCATAGCGGCTTGTTATGCCAGCCGTAGGTACTTGGGGCATCAGGTAAGTTGGGACTTTTTTTCCAGCATGACAAAAAGGTCCACGAGTAAAAAGATAGTCGGGAGGAGAAAAATTGCAATTTACGTAAATCACAAAAATCTTGATTTTTTTTTAAGGTCCTTTCAACTCGGCAGAGGACTCGGGAAAGTAGGATAGTCCCTTTAGAGACCCAGGCCTCACATAATGTGGAGTTTGCACATTCTTTCTGCAGGGTGCTCCATTTTCATCCCAGAACTGAGAAATATATATGAAGCTGCAATTCAGAAGCTTAAATTCAGCATACACATCAAGATACCCAACTACTGCAGATTAGAATCTAGGTTTAAATAATCCCAGAATACATTAAATTCAAGGCGGAAATATAGAACCACCAATGAGAACATTTAGATCTTTGGCTTCTTCTGAAGGTTTGCACTGTGAATTATGATGACTTTTTATATTTTGCATAGGCAGTTTCGAAATTGTTTTGGAGATAAAATAGCGTGACTCATTATGTTTGTTCTCTAATGAATTAACACATATGTGTATATAAACATGAGGGGAATACATAGAGTAGGGAATCAAGAACCAGCGGACATAGGTTTAAGTTGAGAGGTGAAAGATTTAAAAGGAACCTGAGGGGCAACTCTTTCTCACAGAAGGTGGTGAGTAAATGGACCAAGCTGCCTGAAGAAACAATTGAGGCAGGTACCATAACTACATTTAAATTACATTTGGACAGGTACATGGATCGGAAAGGTTTAGAGTGATATGGGACAAACATGGGCAGCTGGGACTATCGTACATGGGGCATATTGGTTGGCATGGGCAAGTTGGGTTGAAGGGCCCGTATCCGTGCTGCATAACACTAGGATTCTATAGCATTTGCAAGTTACTTGCAAAATGGTGTTATTCCTATGGAAAAAAATAATTGTCCCATAATTTTAATTTTCTGACTTTAGATGGACTATCAAAGTAACACATGATGAAAGTTATGTTGCTGAACTAATTCTCCCCACTATTTCAAAATCACTTATTAACACTACCTTTAGATGGCAGCAATGGACTAAATTGAAATATATGCCATAATTGTGTCACAGGGGATATTGTCCAGATCTCCAAAGAAAGTCATTAATACTGAACATTAAATGAAGTGTAATTTTAGTAAAAATATAGTCACCATCAATAAATTCAACAGGATATTGCCTTTATATAATTCCCATAACATGATAAAAAGTTTCAATCTTTTTATAAGAATGGTTTAAAATAATCTATGACACCTTTTCACATTGTCACCTAGTCACATGTGAGAATATTCAGAAAAGATTACTAACAGCTTGTTTTTCCCAGGTCTCTGCTATTTTGCTGAATGTGGATTATTTTTAATAAGTTTTTTGTTTCTTCTACTTTTTCAGATTTTTAAAATGTTTGAATATGTCAATGAATATTAATGATCTCCCATGGAGCTTTGGGCAGAAGGTCCCTGAGGATCCCATTAAATAATACCTGCAGAGATACATTGCTAAGGGAAAGAGTGCAGAGAAGATTCCAAGGATGTTTCCAGGAATTAAAGGCTTGAACTATAGGGAGAGGCTGTGCAGGCTAGGACTTTATTCCTTGGAGTGCAGGATGCAGAGGGGTGAGCCTATAGAGGTGTATAAACTCCTCAGGGGAATAGATAGGATGAATACACAATGTATTTTACCTAGGGTAGGGAATCAAGAACTAGAGGGAGTAGGTTTAAGGTGAGATGGGCAAGATTTAATAGGAACCTGAAGGGCAATTTTTTCACATGGAGGGTTACAGGTAAATGGAACGAATGTCAGATGACGTAATCGAGGCAGGTCTAACAACAATTAAAGGACACTTGGACCTGTACTTGGATAGGAAAGGTTTAGTGGAATATGGGTCAGTCATGGAAAATGGGATCAGCTTGGATGGGGCATTTTGTTTGGCAAGGATGAGTTGGCTCAGAGTGCTGTTTCCATGTTCTATAACACTGTGTCTCTGCAGTGCATGTACCCTTTTAGAGGGTGATGACACTTAACATGTTCCAGCAGAACAGAAATGATGATGTGAATACATTATTTATATGTTTGATAGGTTGATAAGCTAGAGCTATTTTCACTACTCAATAAGATAGTAATTAGAGGGCATTAAGATAATCTGCAAAGGAACAAGCGGATAATTTAGCCTTTGAAATGTTCATTTCCACATATCTCAAAATTTAGCTCAACAAATGGACAATAAAATACAATGTTATATGGGCTATTTTAAATGTAACAGTGGCTTTCTCCTGGTTCTCCTGCACACCCTATGAAAATTATTTTGGCATTGGTAGTGGGTGTTTCTGACCCCAATCTTTAAAAAAAATATACAATACTATAGAGCATGAGATTATATTTCAACTGTTTTGGAAACTTTGGAAATCTAGTTTCAATTTAGAGCTTGCTGTAACAGGTAGGAAGAAACTTAAGTAAGCCATCTACATTTAGGTACTTATTGCCAAATGTTATATCTTTATTTAACCATTGTTGTACCATATGGCATAGCAATCTAAACTGGATTCCTCACACATGAAGTTATAATCAAGGCCCCTTATTACCTAAATGCCAAACTGTATGGGTCAAAATTCATCATCAGTGCTGCCACTCACACATCATTGAAACTTTACAAATTATTTGAAATTTTCTGAGTAGCCGAGCAGTGCCAAAAAACAAAAATGTTGTTTTCCATAACTTCTGCTGAAGTATGCTTTCAAGTAATTTTTTGAACATGCAAAATATTCAGCATAATTATATACAGATACATGACAGGCAGAATATTGTTGAGTCCTTCAAGACTTCACTGAAGAAAACAAGGCCAAATCACGAAAGCCAACCGTGAAAATTCCAAATTTAATATCTAAAGTTTTCTACATGTCTGTGATCTCATTCCAGTTTAAGATATCAGCCAAGGGAGAACTAGTTAGAGCCATGACAAGAACCTGGAAACTTGGCTACCAGATTGGTAATTTTAGACTCAGCATCACACAGCGCCGACATGCTCATCAAGTTAGATTTTTCCGATTACACTGAATTCCTCAATTTCTCAAAAGATATTCTGAGTCTGTTTATAGTCAAGGACCACCAGAACAGTGAGTGCCAGCTGAATTATGAAAGCCTGATTACATCGTTGTTTCAATGGAATTGAGGAAAAGTACTTAAATCACTTACTGAGCAAAGCATTAGCCAAATAAGAGGAGAACATTATAGTTGATGGGAGTGAAATATATTGAATTTGTTTCTTTATTCTGAAAGACATCTTGACATAGATTAAAAGAAGCAGGTTATTAACCACCCGAGACAATAAATGTATTTTTGGAATAGAACATTCCAGTCTTAGTAGTAGTTCTTTGCACATGTCTGCCACTTTTGACTTATTGAAGTAACATTTCTGTAAGAAGTGCTTTTTATGCTATTCACAAGGAGAAGCTACATAAACCTATGTAAGAAAGAACTGCAGATGCTGGATCAAAGGTAGACACAAAATGCTGGAGTAACTCAGCGGGAGAGGCAGCATCTCTGGAGAGAAGGAATGGGCGACGTTTCGGGTCAAGATCCTTCAGGGTCTCTCTCAGCATTGTAGCACAACAGTTCCAGAAAAAAATGTCCAATGTCTGCAATGAGATAGGTTGGAAAATTGGGACTGTACCCAGTTTATGGAAGTACCATTCAGAAGTCTGATAACAGAGGAGAAAAAGCTGCTTCTGAATATGGTAGTATGTGCTTTCAGGCTTTTGTATCTTCTGTCCAATGGGAATGTGTAGCAGAAGGAATGACTGGGATGATTAAGATCCTTGATTATGTTGGGATTATCTAACAGAGCATGAAGTGTAAATGGAGTCATTGGTTGTGAGTCTAGTCTGTGTGATGTACTGGGTTACATCTACGATTCTCAGCATTTTCTTGCAGTCTTGGGCCGAGTTATTGGTGGTGCAGGCGGCCGCTGGGAGCAGCAGGAGCGTCTCCAAGCGCGGTAAAGTTTAAATTCAGGTTCATCTGAAAGATGGCAGTAACATTCCCTCCATACTGAATGGGGAATAATCACACTTCACCCCTCCCTTCTTAAAAAGAGCCTGATGAGATCTTTTATGGCAGAGAGCAAAGAGAGTATCGGTGAATATCTCATCCAAACTATGGAAGGTTAGTGTGGCATCTCCTCTCCATTGAGTTTCGCAGCGGCCCCGGGGCAAGAGCAGCGTGTGAGCGGACAGCAGTGCTGGTGAGCGGACAGCAGTGCGGGTGAGAGCCACGGGGCAGGCGCTGGGGAGAGTTTTCTCGAGAGTTTTCTCGAGAGTTTTCGCGAATTAAACCGGAGATTTACCATACTGAAGACGGTAGAGTCATAGTCGAGGATGAATTGCTGAACTTTATTATGGTTAAAATGCGAACACTAAGCCACGATGATATTGTGTCGATAGTTACGAGCAGTTTCAGCTCCGAGCGGATTGAGTCCTCAAAGGCAGTTTTGTCAGAGCTCTTTCCACACAACAAACGATGGATCTCCTACAGGGGACAAAAGAAGGACATTAACAATGTCAAAATGTGCCTGCAAGTGCTTAATGAGTGCGGTGAAGAGATCCCAAGATTTGTATCGCACTTCCTGGATGAATTACCCCCCGTCTCTTTTAAACACATCGATGTGTCTGCGCTCCTCGGGAAAATGCAGCAAATCAATGCTGACATTGACTACCTAAAAAGAACTATGGGAACTCAGGTAGCTGCCTGTTGAACATTGCGGGAGGTTTCTGCTAAACTCGACGGCCGTCTGACTGCTGTGGAGGGGCCCTGTGGCCCGGATGCTACTTTTTCGGCTGCCTGCCTCTCTGCTGTGGAGATACAACCGGTCTCTGCGCCCAGTGCGACAGGTCTTTCCTCGACTGTGTTGGAGAAGCTGCCGGGCCCAGATCCTGCCCCCTGCACTCCCTCTGTGGTTAATGGATGGTTGACAGTAACGCCTGGCGGGACCGACGGTAGACAACCAGCCCAGCCTGTAGATCCAGCCCTGGGACGAACGCAGACCCCCCCGTGGAGCATGGTGGTGAAGGAAGGCGCCGACTGAAGCAGGTACCTGAGAACTCTGCCCATCGATGCCCTACACCTCGCACTGTAAAAACTCCAGCGAGACATGTGAGAAAGAAGACCGGCATAATCGGGACTGGTGTGGTTAGCAGTATACTGGCTGTCAAAACAAAGATGGTAAAGGTATTTGCTACAAAGTTTGATCTCAGTGTGGACGCCAACACTCTCAGTGACTACTTAAAAATGAAGCTGGGTCGGGAAGTGATAAGTAGAAAAATAGAGACGACACAGAGTAGATTCAGCTCCTTCTGTGTCACCGCTGAATGTAATGATGTGGCGGAGCTGTACGATCCACAGCTTTGGCCCGCTGGGTCTTTTGTCCGACGCTACTATGAGCCTCGTCGCCCTAGAGGAGCAGACGGAGGCCCGTCTGGTCCAGAGGATGCCCCTCGCTCTCAGGATGAGGAGCTGCTGCACGGTAACGATGCTGGGGTGCCTGTCGCATCTGTGGGCGAGGACGGGATGAAGGCCAGCTGTTCCGCAGGGAGCGACAAAACACATTAAATGCATGTTGTTTCATACAACACTCGCGGTTTGCGAGTAGGACATTCTGCTACTGATAGATCAAGACGTTTGGTGGTGGACACACTGCTGGACCAATGTGACATTCTGTGCCTGCAAGAAACCTGGATGGCGAAACAAGATCTGGATAAGTTGAACACTCTACACATGAACTTCCATGGGGCTGGAGAGTCCACTACCGACCTCAGTACGAGGCTGGTTCGAGGTAGGATAGCTGGTGGTGTAGCTATACTGTGGAACATCAAATATGACTCACTGGTGAAGGTGGTGCGTCTAAATGTTGACTGGGCCATAGGGCTAGAGTGTAATTATAATGAAAATAAATTTACTGTCTTAAATGTTTATACACCGTATGAATCATATGAGCATGAGGACGAATTTCTGAACAGGTTAACTTTTATTCAGTCCTTCATAGAGGACAACAGCTCATCTTGTGTCTATGTCATGGGTGATTTTAATGCTGACATGTCAGATAGCAAATCTTTATTTGCAGCACACCTGCAGCAGTTTTGTAATGAGTCTAAATTAATTCTATCGAGTAAAGCTCTGTTGCCTGACACAAGTTTTACCTATGTTAGTGAAGCGTGGCACACAACATCTTGGTTAGACCATATTGTGACCACAGCTGATGCTCATGCCTCACTGGAAAATGTGGAGATTTGTTATGAACTTGCCACCTCTGATCACATACCTATTGCTGCACGGTTAAATGTTGAGAATGTCCCCCTGCTGTCCAGTAATAATAATGCTGCTTCCTCAAGTAAACTGGACTGGTCAAAACTGAGCAGAGAGGTTATGGCTGGATACTCACTGCGAACGGAGAGTTTTAAAAATAATATTGCATTGCCTCGAGGCCCTAATGTGCTCAGATATGAATTGTAAGGACGTGCAACATGCTGAAAAACTCTGTGCCATGTATGATGTTATTGTGAAATGTCTCAATGCTTCCAGTGAACCCTTTTGTAAAAGTAAATGTAAGGTACCCAAAATCAGACCTGGGTGGAATGAGTTTGTGGCTGAGCAGTACGCTGAGGCAAGAGAGGCCTTTAGACTCTGGTCAGAGGCAGGTAGGCCTAGACAGGGGGTATTGCTAGATATGAAAAAACGCACAAATGCTAGAGTTAAGTATGCACTTCGTTTTATTAAGAAAAATGAAAACACAATGAGAGCAGACTCGCTTGCCAGAAAGCTACAGAACAACAACCTTACTAACTTCTGGAAAGAGGTCAAAGTAATGAATAACAATAAAACACCCCTACCGTCTGACATTGAAGGTGTTAGTAGCCCAGAAAAAATAGCTGAGATTTGGCGTGAGCACTACCGTAACCTTTTTAATTGTGTTAAAAGTAACCCAGTTAGAATCAATCATGAACATATTGATCTCTATGCAGATATGATAGTTAGGGCAGCAGATGTCTATGATGCCATTAACATGTTGGATAACAACAAAGCCTGCGGTATGGACTGCATTACTGCAGAACATCTAAAATATGCCAGCTATAAGCTCTGCCCTTTGCTTTCCATGTGCTTTAATGGTTGTCTGGTTCATGGGGTCCTGCCAAATGCTATTATGTCTGTAATGTTAGTGCCAGTATTGACAATTATCGACCTATTGCATTAGCCAGTATCTTGTCTAAAGTACTGGAGAGAATACTGTTAACAAAGCTAGAAATGTATGTCCTTACTACTGACAATCAGTTTGGGTTCAAAAGAAAACATGGAACTGACCTGTGTATCTATGCTCTTAAAGAGATTGTGTTCAGGTACACAAGCCTGAATTCATCTGTATTCCTATGTTTTATTGATGCGTCCAAGGCATTTGATAGAATTAATCATGAACAATTGTTTGTAAAATTGCTAGATAGAGGTGCCCCTAAATTTTTAGTGAGAATTTTAGTGTTTTGGTATGCCCATCAAACGTTTCAGGTTAAATGGGACAATGTTGTATCTGCTCCATTCTGTGTTAGTAACGGAGTGCGGCAAGGAGGAATTTTGTCTCCTATTTTATTTAATGTTTATATGGATGAATTATCAAATCAGTTAAATAGGTTAAAAACTGGCTGTCTTGTGGGCAACACTATTGTTAATCATCTTATGTATGCAGATGACCTGGTCCTGCTCTGTCCATATAGTGCTGGGCTGCAGCAGATGTTGAAGGTGTGCTCTCAGTATGGCCTTGATTATGACATAAAGTATAACGCTAAGAAAAGCCGCATAATGATAGTTAGAAGCGCTGAGGACAGGAAATCAACTTTTCCGACCTTTTATTTGTCAGACAGTCGTCTTGCTGTGTGTAAGGAAATTAAATACCTAGGTCATGTCATATCCGATGACTGGACGGATGACAAAGACCTCTACCGACAGTGCTGTAAAATTTATTTTCAAGCTAACATGCTTATAAGGAAGTTTTCTATGTGCTCTGACTCTGTGAAGTGTTCCCTGTTCAGAACCTACATCACACCGTTATATACTGCTCAATTGTGGTCTAGCTATAAGAAAAAGAGTATGCAGAGGCTCAAGGTAGCATACAATGATGCAATGAGGTTGCTGCTTCGTGTCCCTAGGTGGCATAGTGCCAGTCAATTGTTTGTGTCCACTAGAGTGCCAACCTGTGAGGCACTCTTAAGACAGCTGATGTTTAGTTTTATGTGTCGCCTGGACAAGTCAGAGAACCACATAATTGAAGCCCTAGTCAGCCCTCTGAAAAGCTGCTATAGATTAACTTCTAGGCTAAGATGGCATTGGTGCAATAGCTTGTATATCTTATAGGCTAATATGCAATTTTTAATGTATTTTTGTATCTCCTTATACTGTATGATGTGTTATATGGACCTGTGTCTGAAATAAAGCTTTATTATTATTATTATTGCCCAACCGAGCTGCGATGCAGCATAACACTATTGTTTCTATGATGCATCTGTAGAAGTTGGTAAGAGACGATGTAGTCATAACAAATATCTCAATCCACCGAGGAAGTAGAGGCGTTGGTGTGCTTTTTTTCTATAGCTTCAATGTTGTTGATCCAGGACAGATTGGTAGTAACACGTCTGGGATCTACCAAAACAGGTTGAGTTTTACTTTGGCACCATTGATGCTGATTATGGAATGTACACCTTCCTGAACACTCTTCCTGAAGTCAACAACTAGCTCCTTCATCTTGCTGATGTTGAGGGAGAGATTATAGTCCTAGCACCATATTACCAGATGACCTCTGTCAGAAGAGAGATTGGGTCAATTAGGTTTATTTTCATCTGAGTTCAAAAACATGAGAAGGGATCCAATGGAAGCCCACAAAATTCTAACATGACTCTCAGATTAGACACGGGAAGGATAATTCTGATAGTCCAGGATCAGGAGTCACATCGTAAGGATAAGGGATAAATCACCTAAGATTGGGAGAAATGTATCCTCCCAGAAAGCTTTGAGCCTCTGGAATTCATTACCACAGAAAGCCCAATACTATTGTAAATAATTTCCTATTTGGGGAAATTCAGTTGGATTTTGATCAGATTTCTAGTTCTGATAGCAACATTTAGGACTCGCCACTAATTTTGTTCTTAAATTATGCTCAAGTAATTTAACAGCCATTTGGTACCAAGGAGTGATGGCGTGAGACATCACAGGAAGCCATTATGTATGCTATTCCTGCATACCTTTTGTGTCTAATTAGTCCTATTCCCCTCCCCCCCCCTCTAATTTGCTTCCTTTTGAGTGTATATCCATTTCTCTTTTGAATGGAGTAAATGACTCCCTTCTGCTATCCTTTAGCCAGTACTTGCCAGATCACAAAAATTAATGAGGGAAAATAATGGGGTATCTCTTCTGCCAATATCTATCTAATTCAGATAGTAACTGGGATATTCCTAAGTATAAGCAAAAGTGTAGCCTTCAGCCCAGTGGGGTATGGCTCTGAGACACCTATATTGTGCCACTGGAGTTCTCATAGAATCCAACAGTGAGGCACCAGTGTCTCGAGATTTCCCTGCATTCACCCTATCTATTCCTCTCATGGTTTTATACACTTCTTAGGTCACCCCTCAGCCCCCTGCGCTCCAAGGAATATGGTCCTAGCCTGTCCAACCTCTCCCTATACCTCAGGCCCTTGTGTCCTGGAAACATCTTTGTAAATCTTCTCTGCACTCTTTCCAGTTTAACAACAACCTTCTTATAGCATTGTGACCAAAACCAAATGCAACTTTCCAAGCGTGGCCTCTCAAATGTCTTGTACAACTGTTACATAATGTTCCAACTTCTATACTCAATTCCCTGACTGATGAAGGCCAGAGTGTCCAAATCCTTCTTCACTACCCTGTCTACTAGTGCAATGTTCAGAATGATTGGAAGTGGTTCAGATTGAGTACTCACAATACTTCTATGGGAATCATTACTTATCGTGCCCAGAACACAGATGATATCTTCAGGCAATATCTTCTAACAACGGGAAGAGAATGTCAGTGCAAGGTTGTCCAAGGATACTCAGTGTCAAAGTAAGTTTAATGACCTCCTCATTTCTCAGAAGTACTAAGACACGAATTGTCCTTTATCATCAATGATTATACCCTAATCCAATAGCAACCGCATGATATAATTGTTCCCAGCCATTTCTGCAACGTTTCTTACAATCACTGCATCATTCAACACTCCTTATTTTTCACATCTGCTCATGTTCTATTTATTTCATATGCTAGCCATTGTTTCCCCTCAGTTCTTCACAGCAACTGCATAATTTCATAAGGACATTTCCAAAGCAGCTTACAAACTGTAATCAACACATTTATTATCTTAACAGAGACATCAATATTACTTGAGGCAAGAGAGGAGCCAACCTGAACACATTGTTTCTCTGGAAGAAATCATGCAAAAGGGAGAATTATTGTCATATTCTTATTGACTGGGTAGGAGAAAGAAACAGGTAGTGCAGGATTGGGAAATTATATGGTTGGAGGCTGTGGAGAAGAGATCACTGAAGACGATGAGATTGGTACCAGTCTGGGAGCTGGTGGCCTAATGTTTCCATCTCCAGTGATGCTCCCCACTGGAACTTCTCCATAACAAGGACACTCACTTCTGATTCCTATTGACTGTAGCTTTACCTTCAACACCAAGCAAACTCTTTGCTAAATTCTGGACCTAGGTATTTTTCCCTCTGCCACTGGATCCTCAACTTACTGACCCATAGACTGCAATCATTGAAGATAGGTGACTAAACATCCTCCACATTAATTCTTAACATTGGTGCCCTGCAATGATGTGTTCTCGGCACCTTACAATACCTGTCCTATACACTTACATCCAAATTCTGCTCTAACTCCGTTTAGAGGTTTGCAGATGACGCAACTGTACTGGGCTGCATCTCAAACAATGACATGACAGAGCACAGGATGGAAGAAGAACTTAGAAACACAATAACCTTCCTCTCAATGTCTGCAAGATGAAGGAGGTAGTTATGGACTTCAGCAAGTGCGGTAGAGTTCATGCTCCAATCAGTATCTATGATGCCAAAGTGGAGATGGTTGAAAACTTTCTAGACGTAATTATCACAAACAATTTGTCCGGAACCAACCACATTGAAGTCATGGCCAAGAAATCACCACAAAACCTCTACTTCCTCAAAGACTAATGAAGTTCAGCATATCTCACATGACTCTTTCCAACTTCTACAGATGTACTGTCAAAAGCATCACAGCTTGACTTGGCAACCACTGTCCAAAACTGCAAGACATTGCAGAGAGGTTAGGATGTAGCCCAGTGCATCACACTCCATCTACACTTCACGCTATCTTGGGAAAGCTGCCAATATAATCAAGGACCATTTTCACCTTGGTCATTCCCTCTTTCCCCATCTCCTGTTGGGCAAAGATGCAGCTTGAAAGTGCGTACCACCTGATTCAGGAACAGCTTGTTCCTCGCTGTTAGCAGCCTGCTAAATGGTCCTCCTATAAGCCAGGGTGTAGTCTCTGATCTGCCAACCTGCCACATTGCAGACCTTGCACGCTGGTATATTTTTCCTTTATATGGTTTGATTGTACTCATGTATAGTGTTGTTTGAATGGATAGCAGACAGACAAATCTTTTCACAATATCTCGGTATGCATGAAAATAATGAATCAATAGTCAAGAGTCAAGTCAGGAGAGTTTATTGCCATGTATCCCAGGTAGGACAATGAAATTCTTGCTTGCTGCTGCAGAACAGAATATTGTAGGCATAAATCCAGAACAGATCAGTGTGTTTATATACCATAGACCATATATATACACTTAAATAAACAGATAAAGTGCAATAGGCTGTTATAGTTCAGAGTTTGTTTGAAGTTGTGTTTAATAGTCTGATGGTTGTGGGGAAGAAGCTGTTCCTGAACCTGGATGTTGCAGATTTCAGGCTCCTGTACCTTCTACCTGATGCTAGCGGAGAGATGAGTGTGTGGCCAGGATGGTGTGGGTCCTTGATGATGTTGGCAGCCTTTTTGAGGCAGTGACTGCGATAGATCTCCTCGATGGTAGGGAGGTCAGAGCCGGTGATGGCCTGGGCAATGTTTACAACTTTTTGCAGCCTTTTCCGCTCCTGGACGCTCAAGTTGCCGAACCAAGCCACGATGCAACCGGTCAGCATGCTCTCTGCTGTGCACCTGTAGAAGTTCAAGAGAATCCTCCTTGACATACCGACTCTTCATAATCTTCTCAGGATGTAGAGGTGCTGATGTGCTTTCTTTATAATTACATCAGTGTGCTGGGACCAGGAGAGATCTTCGGAAAAATGCACAGCCAGGAATTTGAAGTTCTTGACCCTTTCCACCATCGACCCGATGTGGGTCCCTATCCTACCCCTTCCAAAGTCCATAATCAGTTCCATGGTTTTGCTGGTGTTGAGAGCCAGGTTATTGTGCTGGCACCATTTAGTCAATCGGTCGATCTCACTTCTATACTCTGACTCGTCACCATCAGTGATACGTCCTACAACAGTGGTGTCGAGGGCGAACTTGATGATGGAGTTCGCACTATGTCCGGCTACGCAGTCATGAGTATAGAGTGAGTAAAGCAGGGGGCTAGACACGCTGCCTTGAGGTGCTCCCGTGCTAATTGTTATCGAGGATGACACATTTCCACCAATACGGACAGACTGTGGTCTGTGAATGAGGAAGTTGAGGATCCAATTGCAGATGGATGCGCAGAGACCCAGTTCTGAGAGCTTGGTAACCAGCTTGGAGGGGATCATGGTATTAAATGCCGAACTGTAGTCAATGAATAACAGCCTGACATATGAGTTTTTATTGTCCAAGTGGTCCAGAGCGGAGTGGAGAGCAAGTGAGATCGCATCCACCGTTGATCTGTTCTGGCGGTAAGCGAACTGCTGTGGGTCCAGGTTCTTGTCGAGGTAGGAGTTGAAACGCGCCATGATCAACCTCTCAAAGCACTTCATCACCACAGACGTTAGTGCCACTGGTCGATAGTCATTGAGGCACGTCACATTATTCTTCTTGGGCACTGGTATTATTGATGCCCTTTTAAAGCAGGTGGGAATCTCAGACTTCAGAAGTGGGAGGTTGAAAATGTCCGTAAAAACTCCAGCCAGTTGATCCGCACAGGCTTTTAGGGATAATATTGTCTAGATGCACTGGGCAATCTGCAAGACAACTTTTGTACCATCGCTGATAGCATGAAAAAAATAAACTCCACGTAGCTTTGTGTTCTTCGTGCATTAAACCATATGAGCCAAATGCTCAATTCCATCAACATTACTTGCATGCTCACTATAAAGCTGCCTTGGAAGTTATGTTATAAGATAGGTCCAGATCGAGGTTACTTTGTTCCTGTCCAAACTGAGGAGTCACTCTCATCCATTACTTTGTCATGGAGTTCATTTTGACAGTATTTTCCAAAAAAGTACCTCAGTGGAGCTAAGAGGTAAAGAGGCACCATCCAGAAGAGTGTTTTCTCTGGCCAATAGCCTGTGCCTGCACTCACACTCATTGCATTCATATAATAATTGCTCAACCCGCTTGGTCCAATAGCTCTGATTCTTGTAAAATTGTTGCATATAACAGAGCACTCAATGTGTTAAAGCTGCTCAAGGGCAATCACTGTGGTAATTCAAGGGCACCTCCTGTGATAATCAGCAGTACCTTTATAGATGTTCAGCTGCCGTTTATCTCCAAGATAAGGCGACCAAGCACTTAAGATAGAAACAAGACAAGGTCTAATATTCAGAAACATTCAAAAATTATTAAAAGATTCAAATGATTAAATACTTTAAAATATATTTTTTGTAAAACATTAAAAGTAAAACATTAAAAAAAATGTAAACATCTAAATAATTAAGGCTGCTGCCTCACAGCACGAGAGACCCAGATTCGATCCTTGGGGTTGCTGAATAACCCGCGGTCTAGGCATAAGCTCAGGGGCGACCGCGCCTTTGCGGTTGCAGCTCCTAGACTGTGGAACAGCATCCCTCTTCCCATCAGAACTGCCCCCTCCATCGACTCCTTTAAGTCTAGATTAAAAACTTATCTGTACTCCCAAGCCTTTCTTGACATCTTCTGAGCGAGGGCTATATGTATATATGTATGTAGTTTGTTTGTTTGTTTATACTATTCTTATAACAAATGTAAAGCTCTTTGGCCAATGAGAGTTGTTTTTTAAAGTGCTATATAAATAAATGTGACTTGACTTGACTTGACTTGACTTGACTACAGGTGCTGTCTATATGGAATTAATGTGTTCTTCCTGTGAGCATATGGGTTTTCTCAGTATCCTCCGACATCCCAAAGATGTGCAGGTTTGTAGGTTAATTGGCTTCTTTAAATTGCCCCTAGTTTGTGGGACATAGAACTAGTATAGGCGTGATCCATGGCCGGTGTGGACTCAGTTGGCCAAAGGGCGTGTTTCCACGCTGTATCTCTAAACATAAGCTCTAATCTTCGAGACCAATTGAAGAATATATGTAAATCCCGAACTCGTTGGCGCTTCTGCAAAGATATGCTGGTAGGTTTGTATTCAGCCACGAGCATTTACATACAAATTTCTGACTCAGTTTACAAATCATTTTTCATTAGAATAATATAATTGCAGTATTAATCTGATAAAAATATATGATACTAATACAATAATGAAACGGTATATAATTTTATTAATACTATAAATACATGGCAGTCCACTTTGACATCTGGTTGAATTAAGTGCACATTTTTTCTTTGTATAGATTTGTCATTATTCTGCTGCATAAATACTTGATTGGTATAAATGCTGTTTCATTTATGTGCTCATTGTTTCCTGGCTGCACTCTATCCTTGGCCAACTTAATGACCTTGCCCTTTTTCCTCTTTGCCGCATTAATTATCTGGTAACCATAGAATGAAAGGTGTTGGGTGTATTCACAGTCTGATTATAAATAGAACAATAAGACAATGTGTCAGACTACTTCAATATCCATTTAGTTTTAGTATTTAGTTTTAGGGGTACAGCGTGGAAACAGGTCCTTCGTCCCACTGACTGCGCACCGACCAGTGATTCCCGCACATTAGCACTATCCTACATACACGAGGGCCAATTTACCCATGCACCAAGCCAATTAACCTACAAACCTATACGTCTTTGGAGTGTTGGAGGAAACCAAAGATCTCGGAGAAAGCCCACGCGGTCACGAGGAGAACGTACAAACTCTGTACAGACAGCACCCGTAGTCGGGATCGAACCCGGGTCTCCGGAGCTGCAAGCACAGTAATGCAGCAACTCTACCGCTGTGCCCCCGTGGCCGCCCATAATCTGATTATGAGAAATCCTTCTATTTAATACATGGAGTATTGTCCTCTAAACAAGCTTCTCCATTTACACAATTGGGACACTTCGTGCTAACATAATCTGAAAAGTTTGTGCCTAAAATATTGCTTTCATCCCATAAATTGCCAATCAAAAGAAATGTTCATGAAAGATTTTGTTCGTAAAAAGGTACCCCATGCTAAAAATGAGTGAATGATATATAACGCACAACTTTTCTTAATAGTTAATAATATTTGTACCATAATTACCGATATCTTTGGTTTGGGTGTGTTGGTCCTGCCAATCCTTGACATATGGATCTAATGCACAGCAGCAATCTGAAAGTGTGCTGAAACCAGCTTTTTGAAAAACTAATTTTTAACTAGCAAACTCGATTTAGCATGTTTCCATCAGAATTACCATTAAATCCACGGGAGCATTGCATCCAAATTAGTGACCTCTCAAAGGTCAATGTAAAAGCAGTTATTACAGGTTTCGATTTTTTTCTCTATTTCTTCACCAATTAACAATTTTTTGTTAAAATATATTTTACTTTTTATTTATATAATGTTTTCTGCAATGGTTTAAGTGAAAGGTCATTGTCATTCATAAAGAGTGTGAAGTTCTTCCGAATGTGTCAGTGATTATAAGTGGTCTCCAAGACTGACACTACTTGAGATCAATATCTGTAATGAAAGACATATTTCATATTGCAACCTTCATCACTTAGTTTGCCAAAATTGTGTGGACATGTTAGTTGGCATCTGAATAACGGAAAGAATCTGCACAATTTTGTCAAAGAAACTATGCTTCAGAAGTAAGGTCATCTTTGCCTTCTGTTGATTTAAATGTAAGATTTTGTGATGAGGCCAGCAAGTTCCCTATGGGTTTTGACCATTATTTCTTTCTCAAATGATAAGCAGATGAATTTGTTATTCATCATTATTAGGTACAAAATGACCATGAAGTTTATATCCGTAATATTTTCTCCATTGTGGAAGACAATGCCTCATATTTTGCGATACATAGCAGTGGACTGATTTTCATTGTAGAAACAAGGAACTGCAAATGCTGGTTTCGACAAAAGGACACAAATTCTGGAGTAACTCAGTGGGTCAGGCTGCATCTCTGGAGAACATGGATAGGTGACGCTTCAGGTCGGTATGTTAGTACCAACCCAAAATGTCACCTACCCATGTTCTCCAGAGATGCTGCCTGACCCACTGAATTACTCCAGCACTTTGTGTCCTTTTTTGACTGCTTTTCGGTATTCATTTTGGATATACTTGCTAAATAATTTCCGTGGACTTTTCAGCAATGATCTTGTCTTGTTGTGCAAGCAGCAAAGCAGGAAATAAAAAGTAGCATATATAAGCTGCATTTAAATCAAGGTACAGGAAGCATAATAACGATTGGGACACATACATTGAATCAAATTAGAAGAATAAAAACAGAAAAAAAAACCTTGAATATTTGAACTAATTTCTTTTGAATGAGGTTCCACCCTAGTTGCATAAGCTTTTCAGGCTCAGAGAGGTTTATAATGTAATTAAAATGATTGCAGCAATCCATATTTTATCATCCATCTTTGGTGTCACTAAAGTGGTTAATGATCCTCAGCTAATACATCAATAAGACATCGGGGAGACTAAGCGTAGGTTGGGCGATCGTTTCGCCGAACACCTCCGCTCAGTCCGCAATAACCTACCTGAACTCCCGGTGGCTCAGCACTTCAACTCCCCCTCCCATTCCCAATCCGACCTCTCTGTCCTGGGTCTCCTCCATTGCCAGAGTGAGCAACAGCGGAAATTGGAGGAACAGCACCTCATATTCCGTCTGGGGACCTTGCGTCCGGATGGCATTAACATTGAATTCTCCCAATTTTGCTAGCCCTTGCTGTCTCCTCCCCTTCCTTAACCCTCTAGCTGTCTCCTCCCACCCTCCCATCCGCCCGCCCTCGGGCTCCTCCTCCCCCTCCCCTTTTCCTTCCTTCTCCCCCCCCCACCCCCCATCAGTCTGAAGAAGGGTTTCGGCCCGAAACGTCGCCTATTTCCTTCGCTCCATAGATGCTGCTGCACCCGCTGAGTTTCCCCAGCAATTTTGTGTACCTGTCACATCAATAAGAAACCTTTGTTCAGAGTTCATAGACAAATATTGCAATAGTAATTTCTGGATTACCATAGTTGGCTGTGCATGGGTGGTCACCAGAAGTTGCTGTCAGTTTTAATGCAATAATTCTAATGGTTCAGCCTGGAGTGTGGCGGCGCCTGATGGCAGTGGCTGGACTGCAGTACGTCTGCCTTTAAAAAAAATTTTGTCCCATTAAATGTATGTTTTTGATGCTAGTTTTTATTATTTTTAGCGGTGTATATGTGGGGGGTGGGGGTAGGGTGGGGGAAAGCGTTTAATCTCTTCCCTGTACGGGGACCTGACTTTTCCCTGTCGGGTCTCCGGTGTCGTTGGGCCTAACATCATGGAGCCGGCGCCGGCCTCCAACCGGAACCAACCTGAGGGCTCCAGTCGCGGAGTCTGCGGTCTCGCCATCGCGGAGCTGGACGACTTCGGAACGGGGAGAGCTGTGGTGGCGCACGGCTGCAACCCGACTTCAGAGCTTCGGAGGCTCTGGCCACAGGCCCGGTGGACAGGAACATCGGGAACTCGCAGGTCCCTGGTGGGAGACCGCTTTTCGGAGCTCCCGCAACAGCAACTTCTCCGCCGGAATCGTGGGGTTTAAATGACTCGGAGCGGGGACTAACATCGCCCGGAGTGGCTTCAATGGCCGCGGGACTTACCATCGCCTGCCGGGGGCTTTAACATCGTGAGCCCCAGTCACCTTGACACTGCAGTTGGACTGCTACACCGCGGGAGAAGAACAAAGGGAAGAGATAAGACTTTTGCCTTCCATCACAGTGAGGATGTGTTGGAGATTCACTGTGATGGATGTTTGTGTAAAGGGCTTGTCCCACTTACGTGTCCTTGGCATGCAAATTACGCGACTTCGTGGTCGCGTTGAGCCGTGATGGTCCTGCGAAGGTCGGGCGCGATTACATGCGTACGCACAGCCGTCTGGAGCATGTGACGTCATTTCAAGATGGACACAAAGCTGGATTAACTCAGCAGGACCGGCAGCATCTCTGGTGAGAAGGAATGGATGTTGTTTCGTGTCGAGATTCTTCTTCAGTCTGAAAAGAAGGGTCTTGACCCGAAACATTACCCATTGCTTCTCTCCAGAGATTATGCCAGTCCCGCTGAGTTACTTCAGCATTTTGTGTCTATCTTCAATTTTCTTGGCCCTGCTCTTGGAGTAGAAGTGGGGGCAGATCCGGACCACAACGGCCGTGAGCCCCAGGCCGAGTTCGGCGATCGTTTGCCTGCTTCTGCTGCTGTTGGAGGTGAGACATTGCGTCGCACCAGGGTCTTGGGTCTGTCGCACTTTGGCTGTCAGTTCCGCGACAGGCCGTTGGCGCGCAAAGATTTTGTTCACTACAAAAATTTAGGAGCCCCGCGCAATGTCGCGCACAACTACATACCCCTCCGCGCTTCTAAGTGGGACCGGCCCCGCGCGGCCAAACGATGCCCGTACGCCTCAACGCGATCATGAGGTCCCGTAATTTGCGTGCCAAGGACACGTAGGTGGGACAGGCCCTTAAATTGTGTTAAGTGTGTGTCTTGGTTATTTTTTTGTAATGTGAAGACTGTAGGAATGAAATTTCATTCAAACCTTGTCTGTTTGGATGACAATAAAAGGCATTCTAATGCAGTTTTAACCCTACAATAACAGTGAGTGTTGTCAGGAATAAATAGACCTTTAATGCACGGTCATAGCAAGTCTTTTAAAATCTTCTTTTCTTTATGAGATGATCAGTCTTTAGAACATGTTTTAACAGCCTTGTTCTTATTTAAGATTGCTAAAATGTTGAATTCCTGGGGTATATTCAAACCATCTGTTAATTCCTTTTAAACTATAACATGGAACAAGAGTTATCGGGCAAAGCAATTCCCTGTGAGCTAATATGAGTAAATTATTGGAGAAGAAACAATGCCCTTTTGAGCGTTTCTGTCATGGAACACATATGTCTGGAAAAATATATTTCCAAATGATACAAAACTTGGCAGGAGTGACAAAGAATCTGATTTGTTGTCAGTTTTGTTACATAGAACTGCATTGAATTTTCAGCACAGAAAGAGGCCATTCTGGTGAACCAGTCCATGCTGTTGCTAATACTTCAGGCACCTCTGACACACCTGTTTCATCTAATCCTGTTTGCTTATTCATGACTTCCAATTTTGCTCATAGAATAAATCTTTGCATCCGTGTTACAACAATTACACATCGTGACCACTCCGAGTCAAGATTTCACCTGAATATTGGATTTATCAGTCAATATCCTATATTTATGACATTAGTTTTGAACTGTCATAAGTAGAAACATCTTCTCTTTCTCATTAACACTTACTAGAAATGTAAAACCGTTATTATGTTACTGTACTATGTTACTGTAGGATATGTGGGGGGTGGGGTGTCGAATGGGATAGTGGAGGATGGAGTTAAAGGGAAAGGGTTTCTTAAATGTGTGAGCGTAGAGCGTAGAGACAGAGGGGGTGTAAAATGAGGGTAGAAGCAATAGGCAGCAAGGTGAAAAGTAAAAGTGGCAGGCAGACAAAACCAGGGCAAAAATCAAAAAGGGCCACTTTTCAACATAATTGTATAAGGGGTAAGAGTGTTGCAAAAACAAGCCTGAAGGCTTTGTGTCTCAATGCAAGGAGCATTCGTAATAAGGTGGATGAGTTGAATGTGCAGATAGCTATTAATGACTATGATATAGTTGGGATCACGGAGACATGGCTCCAGGGTGACTAAGGCTGGGAGCTGAACATCCAGGGATATTCAATATTCAGGAGGGATAGAGAGAAAGGAAAAGGAGGTGGGGTAGCGTTGCTGGTTAGAGAGGAGATTAACGCAATGGAAAGGAAGGACATTAGTTTGGAGGATGTGGAATCGGTATGGGTAGAGCTGCGAAACACTAAGTGGCAGAAAACGCTGGTGGGTTGTGTACAGGCCACCTAACAGTAGTAGTGAAGTTGGAGATGGTATCAAACAGGAAATTAGAAATGCGTGCGACAAAGGCAAAACCGTTATAATGGGTGACTTCAATCTACATATAGATTGGGTGAATCAAATTGGCAGGGGTGCTGAGGAAGAGGATTTCTTGGAATGTATGCGGGATAGTTATCTAAATCAACATGTAGAGGAACCAACGAGAGAGCAGGCTATTTTAGACTGGGTATTGAGTAATGAGGAAGGGTTAGTTAGCAGTCTTGTTGTACGTGCCCCCTTGGGCAAGAGTGACCATAATATGGTTGAGTTCTTCATTAGGATGGAGAGTGACATTGTTAATTCAGAAACAATGGTTCTGAACTTAAAGAAAGGTAACTTTGAGGGCATGAGACGTGAATTGGCCAAGATTGACTGGCAATTAATTCTAAAAGGGTTGACGGTGGATATGCAATGGAAGACATTTAAAGACTGCATGGATGAACTACAAAAATTGTTCATCCCAGTGTGGCAAAAGAATAAATCAGGAAAGGTAGTACATCCGTGGATAACAAGGGAAATCAGGGATAGTATCAAAGCGAAGGATGATGCGTACAAATTAGCCAGAAAAAGCAGCATACCGGAGGACTGGGAGAAATTCAGAGACCAGCAGAGGAGGACAAAGGGCTTAATTAGGAAAGGAAAAATAGATTATGAAAGAAAACTGGCAGGGAACATAAAAACTGACTGCAAAAGTTTTTATAGATATGTGAAAAGAAAGAGATTAGTTAAAACAAATGTAGGTCCCTTGCAGTCAGAAACAGGTGAGTTGATCATGGGGAACAAGGATATGGCGGACCGATTGAATAACTACTTTGGTTCCGACTTCACTAAGGAAGACATAAATAATCTGCCGGAAATAGCAGGGGACCGCGGGTCAAAGGAGTTGGAGGAATTGAGTGAAATCCAGGTTAGCTGGGAAGTGGTGTTGGGTAAATTGAATGGATTAAAGGCCGATAAATCCCCAGGGCCAGATAGGCTGCATCCCAGAGTACTTAAGGAAGTAGCTCCAGAAATAGTGGATGCATTAGTAATAATCTTTCAAAACTCTTTAGATTCTGGAGTAGTTCCTGAGGATTGGCGGGTAGCAAACGTAACCCCACTTTTTAAGAAGGGAGTGAGAGAGAAAACGGGGAATTACAGACCAGTTAGTCTAACATCGGTAGTGGGGAAACTGCTAGAGTCAGTTATTAAAGATGGGATAGCAGCACATTTGGAAAGTGGTGAAATCATTGGACAAAGTCAGCATGGATTTACAAAAGGTAAATCATGTCTGACGAATCTTATAGAATTTTTCGAGGATGTAACTAGTAGCGTGGATAGGGGAGAAACAGTGGATGTGGTGTATCTGGACTTCCAGAAGGCTTTCGACAAGGTCCCACATAAGATATTAGTATACAAACTTAAAGCACATGGCATTGGGGGTTCAGTATTGATGTGCTTAGAGAACTGGCTGGCAAACAGGAAGCAAAGAGTAGGAGTAAACGGGTCCTTTTCACAATGGCAGGCAGTGACTAGTGGGGTACCGCAAGGCTCAGTGCTGGGACCCCAGCTATTTACAATATATATTAATGATCTGGATGAGGGAATTGAAGGCAATATCTCCAAGTTTGCGGATGGGTCAGTGTTAGCTGTGAGGAGGATGCTAGGAGACTGCAAGGTGACTTGGATAGGCTGGGTGAGTGGGCAAACGTTTGGCAGATGCAGTATAATGTGGATAATGTGAGGTTATCCATTTTGGTGGCAAAAACAGGAAAGCAGACTATTATCTAAATGGTGGCCGACTAGGAAAAGGGGAGATGCAGCGAGACCTGGGTGTCATGGTACACCAGTCATTGAAAGTAGGCATGCAGGTGCAGCAGGCAGTGAAGAAAGCGAATGGTATGTTAGCTTTCGTAACAAAAGGATTTGAATATAGGAGCAGGGAGGTTCTACTGCAGTTGTACAGGGTCTTGGTGAGACCACACCTGGAGTATTGCGTGCAGTTTTGGTCTCCAAATCTGAGGAAGGACATTATTGCCATAGAGGGAGTGCAGAGAAGGTTCACCAGACTGATTCCTGGGATGTCAGGACTGTCTTATGAAGAAAGACCGGATAGACTTGGTTTATACTCTCTAGAATTTAGGAGATTGAGAGGGGATCTTATAGAAACTTATAAAATTCTTAAGGGGTTGGACAGGCTAGATGCAGGAAGATTGCTCCCGATGTTGGGGAAGTCCAGGACAAGGGGTCACAGCTTAAGGATAAGGGGGAAATCCTTTAAAACCGAGATGAGAAGAACTTTTTTCACACAGAGAGTGGTGAATCTCTGGAACTCTCCGCCACAGAGGGTAGTCGAGGACAGTTCATTGGCTATATTTAAGAGGGAGTTAGATGTGGCCCTTGTGGCTAAGGGGATCAGAGGGTAATAATAATAATAATAACTTTATTTATAAAGCACTTTAAACAACTGCAGTTGCCACAAAGTGCTGTACATGAGAACTCATGGACAAAAAGCTATTACAAACAATTAAAAACCATTAAAAACCGTAAAACGAAGGACTATAAAAAACACACTAAAAATTAAAAGACATTAAAAGCACTAAAAACAGGAGCAATGCCTCAGCCAGTGTCGAAAGCCAAAGAATAAAAATGAGTTTTTAGGGAGGATTTGAAGATGGACAGTGAGGGGGCCTGTCTGATGTGCAGCGGCAAGGTGTTCCAGAGTGCCGGAGCAGCAACAGAAAAGGCTCTATCCCCTCTGAGCTTCCGCTTAGACCTTGGTACCTCAAGGAGCAGCTGATCAGCTGACCTGAGGCACCGGGCAGGAGCATATAGGTGGAGCAGCTCAGAGAGGTAATGCGGGGCGAGCCCATTCAACGATTTAAAAACAAATAAAAGAATTTTGAAATGAACTCGAAAGTGCACTGGGAGCCAGTGAAGGGAGGCCAAAATTGGCGTAATGTGCTCCCTCTTTCGAGTTCCGGTCAAAAGGCGAGCGGCAGCATGTTGAACAAGCTGGAGACGAGCCAATGAAGCTCGTGCGACTCCAGAGTAGAGTGCGTTACAGTAATCCAGCCTAGATGTAATAAAGGCATGGATTACTGTTTCAAAATGCTGCCGCTCGAGAATGGGCTTCACCTTTGCCAGCTTCCTTAGGTGAAAGAAGCTGGACTTAACCACCGCGCCTATTTGTTTATCTAGTTTAAAATCACCGTCCATCCTAAAACCCAGGTTCAAAACGGTTGGCTTTACAGACAATGCCAGTGGACCCAAGTCAACAAAGGGAGGTTCACGGCAGTCCATTGGGGCCAAACAAAATCACCTCTTTCTTCTCTTCATTAAGTCCCAGAAAGTTTAAGGCCATCCAGGACTTAATGTCCTCAAGACAAGACAGAAGTGATTTTAGAGAATAGTCGTCTTCTTTCCTGAGTGGCATATATAACTGCCTATCATCTGCATAAAAGTGAAAGGAGATGCCATGCCTTCTTAAAATTGAGCCCAGAGGAAGTAGGTATAAAGAGAAGAGCAGGGGCCCTAAAATTGAGCCCTGTGGAACCCCATATACCAAGGGAGTGGAGGAGGATTCAAAGCCAGCAAGGCTTACACGCATGGTTCTGGGTATGGAGAGAAGGCAGGTACGGGATACTGAGTTGGATGATCAGCCATGATCATATTGAATGGCGGTGCAGGTTCGAAGGGCCGAATGGCCTACTCCTGCACCTAATTTCTATGTTTCTACGTTTCTATGTTTCTATGTTTCTATGTACTCTCAGTGGATTTGTAACATCCAATAAAGCTTGTTTGTTGATAGTGCAGATAAATGAACTAGATATGAGTTCAAAACAAGGCATGAGCCATACACTTTCACCATCTCCGACCTGCCAGGAAGTTGTAACACAGGAAATCATGTAAACTGAATCTCTGATCCTTGCTTGGGTCATGATGCTTAAATGGTTTCTACTTTGTATCATCAAAGTATCAAAGTATCAAAGGTATTTTATTGGTCACATTCACATACACCGAGGTGTAATGAAGTGAAATGCTTTTTGCCATCATCTACATTCCTTTAATTCTAAATTTTCTATTAATTATCATTGCAATAGGAATATATCCTGTTGTGGGGTAAGGAACAGTGCCCTCCATAATGTTTGGGACAAAGACCCATAATTTATTTATTTGCCTCTGTAATCTACAATTTGAGATTTGTAATAGAAAAAAATCACATGTGGTTAAAGTGCATATTGTCAGGATTTAACAAAGGCCATTTTTATACATTTTGGTTTCACCACGTAGAAATGACAGCAGTGTTTATACATAGTCCTCCCATTTCAAGGCACCATAATGTTTGGGTCACAGCAATGTCATGTAAATGAAAGTAGTCATGTTTAGCATTTTGTTGCATATCCTTTGCATGCAATGATTGCTTGAAGTCTGTGATTCATGGACATCACTAGTTTGTTTAAAATTAATGCTTGTAGCCAATGTTTCATTAATTCATTCACTCATTCTTCACAATTTGTATCATTAATGCTTCATTTTGAACACGTGAACGTACTTAATTTGGAGCAAGAGTAGACCACTTGATCATTCACTTCGGTTTCTGGGAAAATTTTCTTAAGGGCCTGTCCCACTATGGCGACCTTATTTGCGAGTTTTGGAGAGTTTGCGCGTGTCACCAGCTCGCAGCATGGTCCACACGTGGCCGTAGGTGGTCACTGGTAAGTCGCCTTCATGGACGAGAGGAGTTCCCGCATAGTGATTACTACTCGCTGCCTCAGTTTGGTCGAGGTTTCAACAAGGTGAAAAATGTTCTGCGAGTAAAAATTGGTCGGCATGGAGAAAATCAATACTTTTGTAGTGCAGTGGTAGTTGGGTTGCTATGTCGTTGTAGGTAGTCGAGGTAGCCGTAGGTAATCTCCTTTGCTGACTGGGAATTTTAATTGGCTCATAGGGAAAAAAAACGTAAGCATGAGTTTTCAGAACCAAGGAAAACTGACCGGTAATGTTAAATGCCCGCAAAACCTCACAGCTGTGTATCTCTGGCTTCTTAAAGTTGTCTGACTTCTTAAAAGTGTCTCCACTCCTTCTCTCCCCTTTCTCCCCCCTTTTAGGTTCTACTAGGGGTGCCGCATTGATGGCAGTCTGTTTTTCAATCTTTTTTTAATTTTTATTATTTAAAAGTGTGATTTGGAGGATTCTTTAGTTTTTCTTAGTGGGGGAAGGGGGTAGGGTAAAGGGGAAACCGTTTCCCAGTCACTTCCTGACGAGGATGCAACTATTCTCCGAGTCGCGTCCTCGCCCCTCCCCCCCCCCCCCGCGGCCTACCAACTGGATTCCTGCCGGGGACAGGACCAAACTTCAGCGGCGGCGGCGTAGCAGTGGATTCACCGCGGAGCGGGCGGGTGACTACCTGGATCTCCGTTTGAAGCTCCAGAGTGCTGGGCCTGCTGCTTCAACATCTCTGAGCTGGGGTTTAGAGAGCTCCCAGCACGGGCGGCGCTGACCAACATCGAGGAGTCCTGGGGCCCTTTGCCGAGGGCCGCCAGCGTTGAATCTCCGACCAACGGACTTCGGGAGCCGCGGACTCCGGTAGGAAGTGGCCGATTCAGATGTCCAAGTAGTTGAGGTGGTTCTCCCATTCCGGCGTCGGAGTTCCATCATCCCGGTGTGAGGGCCTGAACATCAGGCCGCACGTGGCGGCGACTGCGAGAGGTTCGGGAGCCCCCCGACCATGGGTGAACAACGGAGGACAACGGAGGAGGATGACTGAATTTTAGAGCCTTCCCTTACAGTGGGAAATTTTGATTCTGCTGTGTGGGGATGTCTGTGTTAAAGTCTATCGTGTTCTGTGCTCTTTATTATTCGTATGGCTGTATGGTGACCACATATTTCACTGTACCAATTGGTACATGTGACAAATAAATGTATCTTGTATCTTGTCTCCCCTTCTCCCCCCTTCCATCCTCCCCCCCCCCCCCCCCCGCTCTTTTAAAGGACTTACTGTACACTGTGCCAGCCATCTTTAACCTTCCTGTTCATCGCGGGTATCACCTTGGCTTTGCACCGTGTGAATTTCAGACAGGGGTCCCTCGATTTCCTTGGCCCCAACCTTTGCGATATGTGTGTGTGTGTGTGTGTGTGTGTGTGTGTGTGTGTGTGTGTGTGTGTGTGTGTGTGTGTGTGTGTGTGTGTGTGTGTTTTCAGCGCTGCCAGTCGATCCAGCTCGCGGTTTTTCAGGCGAGTGCCCCCAAGCTTGAAGGTCGCAGACAGTTTGCTGAAAAGTCGTGTAAGTGGGACAGGCCCTTAACTGTCTACCCTATCTGTGCCTCTCTGATTCTATATACTTCCCTCAGATCTCCCCTCAGCCTCTGACACTCCAGAGAAAATAATCCATGTTTGTCCAACCTCTTCTTATAGCCAATACCCTTTAATGCAGGCAGCATTCTGGTAAACCTCTTCAGCACCCTTTCCAAAGGTTCCACATCCTTCCTGTAATAGGGCATTCAGAACTGCACACAATACTCCAAATGTGGCTTAGTCAAAGCCCTATAAAGCTGCATCATGACTTCCAGATTCTTATACCCAATGCCCCAACAAAGAACTCAAGTATACTTACTCCTTTAGCACTCTATCTACCTGTCTTTCCATTTTCAGCACCCTATGGAATAGGACCCCAAGATACCTCTCTACATCAATGTTGTTCAAGGTCTTACCATTAACTGTTTACTTTCCCTTTACATTTGACCATCCAAAGTGCGACTTCTCACACTTGCTTGGATTAAATTCCATCTGCCACTTCCCCATCCATTTCTGCAGCTGATCTTTGACAGCCTTCCTTACAAGGTAGAGGAGATTTGGTATGCCTCTGAATACTCGGTCAAACTTCGACAAGTGTAGGATAGAGAGCCTATCCACTGGTTGCATCACAGCCTGGTTTGCTAACTCAAATGCCCTGGAACAAAGGAGGTTACAGAGAGCGGTGGATATTGCTTGGTCCATCACAGGTACTGATCACCCCACCATCGAACGGATCTATAGGAGGCACTAGCTGCAAAAGACCCTCACCACCCTGGCCATGCTCTCATTTCACCACTACCATCAGGATGAAGGTATATGAGCCTGGCAACCATGGCCACCAGGTTCAAAAACAACTTCTATGCAGCAGCCATCAGGCTCTTGAACTGCACAACTATCTCAGCAACTATGATCTTCTACGTGTGGTGTGTTTTTGGCTGCACTATGGACTTTGGTTTTGCATGATTGTGGCCATCTAGAATTATTCATTAATTTATTGTTTTTGCTTATTTTATGTTCATGTGTGTGTTATTATATTGATGGGCCAATTAAACTGTAGAAAGTAGTGGTAAATCTCTGGAATTCTCTGCCACAGAAGGTTGTTGAGGCCAGTTCATTGGCTATATTTAAGAGGGAGTTAGATGTGGCCTTTGTGGCTAAAGGTATCAGAGGGTATGGAGAGAAGGCAGGTACAGGATACTGAGTTGGATGATCAGCCATGATCATATTGAATGGTGGTGCAGGCTTGAAGGGCCAAATGGCCTACTCCTGCACCTATTTTCCATGTTTCTATGCAAGTAAAAATTTCATTATTCCATTGTCGGTAGTTCGGTACATATTGTTGAACACATTTGACATCATCTCAATTATTGATCCTTCCTTGAATTTTGAAATCATGCTTTTTTTCATCACTGCTTATGCACGTCGTCCCCAGTTTATGTGTGCCCGACCTTTGTACAGTCCGTACATATGAATGAGTGTTTGCAAAACTGGCGGGATTGATTTGCTGGCTGCTTGGGTGCTGCAGCTGACTGTTCTAGTTGTTAGCCTGAATTTTGTCACATCAAACCCAAGAAGAATACATTCCAGTTAACACACTGTCCAGGCCAACAGCAGTCTAAAGTTTAAAAGCACACCTACAGTAGAATTAAAAAAAAGAATATCAATATTAGCCCAAGATAGCTCGGGGTAAATTTGTTAATAGCGACTTTATTATTAAGGTTGACAAAATTAGATTTAAAATGTTTTTCCAGACTACCTATTCCTATGGAACAACCCACCTCTGCAGGATTCATCTGGTGTGTGGGGTTCTCCTTTCATGACCAGACTGCTGAATTGTGAACTGTTCAGGTTATGAATATTTCTCAGGAATGGAACCATGCTCTAACCCTGGGAGGACCTGTCAAGCATATAATATTCAAATTGTGTTTCTTACATTTCCGATCCACCTTATTGTAGTATTAAACTCTCCTTTTGTGATATTCTGCTGTAATTGTTTCCCTTCCATTGGGACTCAACTACAACACCACTCTTCTGGTTTATTGTGTTCTAGCTAGCCTTATACATGGAGGCAGTATGCACAGTTTGGCTTAATCTGAATTATTCCTATGTCAATGGTAAAAGGGTTTCCTGTCATAGCCTCTTTTTACATCACTTCTATTCACATGATCCAGATTCAGCTGCTCCAGCCATCTTTTCTGTGTTGCTCCACATCTTTGATCACACTAACATATTGCATGAGCATTTTTAAGAGGTAACTTCCCATCATTGTGACTTTCCTACATGTCTCTAACTTTTGGATCTTACATGTTTATTTCTTTCCTTCTTTTCCTTGCCTTCTATAAAACATCAGTTTTCTCTATTCCCAGATCTGCTGAAAGATCATTGGTCGGAAATGTTGACTTTATTTTGACCCTGATGACTATTTTCAGCATATTCTCTTTTTTCCGCCTGTCGCTGTCAGTCAAGATAGCCATTCCTCTCATTGAAATATTTGGTTTAATGTGAAGTAGTTGCATTCACTACACTTCACTTAAGGTACACAAAATTGCTGGAGAAACTCAGCGGGTGCAGCAGCATCTATGGAGCGAAGGATTTCCTTCGCTCCATAGATGCTGCTGCACCCGCTGAGTTTCTCCAGCAATTTTGTGTACCTTCGATCTTCCAGCATCTGCAGTTCCTTCTTGAACACTTCACTTAAGGATTTGCTTGAGATGGGCTGAAAGATTTTATGCAAAGATATAATAATATTTTCTTTTCTTTTAGACAACTAAACTAAATAAGACTTTAGAAATCTCCTTTATGATTAATTATATTATAATTATTTATTACAGTCATTTCAGGATCTGGGCAACTAACCTGTTGCAATCATTCCAGTAACGCCACTCCCAGAGAGCTGTTGAGAAGGAAGTTCCATGATGTAGATCTAACGATAACTTCAAGTCAGGATTATATACGACTCTGAGAGGAGCCAGAAGTTGGTGAGGTCCCTACGTGTGCTCTGTGCTTGTTTTTGGTGGCAGATATCATGGATTGAGTTGGTGCTGTTGGAATAGACTGGGTGAATAGCTGCATTGTGTACATTGTGTAGATTTGATGCATTGCAGCCCGTGTATGCTGGTGATGCATGGGGTGCCAATCGAGTGAACTGCATTGCCATAAATAATGCTGAGATTCTTGAGAGTTGTTGAGCTGAACCCATCCAGGCAAGTGGAGAGTATTCCATTAAGCTGCTGACGTGTTTTGCACACACTGGAATGTCCTTGAAGTGTCAACAGTTGGTTCTCTTTCTGAAGAAAACTCAGCCTGCAACCTGCCATTGTAACCACAGTATTTGTGGCTGGTCTAATTGCGTTTCTGGTCACTGTGATCAGAAACCTAATTGGTTACTCATTCATGTTGGAGAAAGGTATTACCTTGGATTATATAGCACATTTGCTACTTGTCACTACCAAACAATCATAAATGTTGCCTTGGCCTTGCTTATACCAGATGGCCATAATAAATGGAACTAGACATCACAGTTTGAATTTCTGGAGCAGTTCTAAAGTCAATTAGAATATATAGCTTTAACAAATAAAATCAGCATATATTGTTAAAAGACAAATTAGCATGGAGCTCAATACTGCAATGTAGTTTCATGTGCCCAGTTTAGGTGTGAATCACTTGAACTTCACATTTACACAGTTTTAATGACATCTGACACTCTTATTTCTGTTATTATCTTGTAAAACCCATCTGTTTTGCCAGTATTTTCCATTTATGCCATATGTCAGCAAGGATGGGTAACACCAGAACTATAACATTACATGGTATAATGTTTTAATTAACAGTGCAGCTGTGGCAGGCATAACATGTATATGCCAGACAACTAGTGTTCCCATGCAAAATATATCATACAAAAATTAATGATTATTACAATCAAAATTGAATGTTCAGACAGAACTTAAACAAGACTGAAAAATAGCTGCAGCGAAGGCAATATTGGTTGTGAACAATATTTTTTTGCTGGAAGGCTGTTATTTGTTTGAGGATTGTGTCTAGTGGCTGACTGCTGTATGGGGTTCAATAACAAAAGTTCCAGAGAGCAATTTGTAAGAAGCCCTCGAGTATATATGAGGGATTTTATTTTGGGTTAATGGTGTTTTATATGTATTTGTATGCACACTCTTCAAATGGTCATTGTTGGTTATCAGGCATCCATTGACATATATTACACATCAGCAATGAGGATGGGAAGCAAAGTATTGCACCCATCAAAAGTGACAAAGGCATTCTGTGTTAATAGGTTGAGTCCAAGAAATGCACAATCGATCATAGCAAGTTGAGAAGTGAATCTGAGCATGAGGAGAAAAGATACAGCAAGCAAAATTGATTGCAGGTAGAAGAATGACCTCATAATTGCCAGAGCAATAGACTGTACAAAATGGCAGGTATATTGGAAATTGCAGGGGCTATAATAATACCCTAACCCATCAATTCATAGATCAAAATTATTGATATATATTTCTGGATGAATAACAATATTGAAATGGATGGTGAGGGCAGTGATGCTCAAAATGGGACATCATTATCCAAGTGTGGGAAAGAACTGCAGATGCTGGTTTATATCGAAGGTAGATACAAAATGCTGCAGTAACTAAACGGAACAGACAGCATCTCTGGAGAGAAGGAATGGGTGACGTTTCGGGTCGAGACCGTCTGAAGAAGGGTCTCGACCCGAAACGTCACCCATCATTATCCAAGTGTATTGCTGCGATCTTATTAATAGGAATAGAGTCAGATACTTATGCGACACTGGGGAATCAATAACTCATTTAAAGACCCAATAGAGAAGTCACAAAACTATTTATACCCAGTCCTATTCGAAAAGACAAAGTGCTATAAAGATGAAAGGCAGGATAAAGTGCAAGTAAACAATAACCGAGAGGAGTTGAAAGTATATCAAGTCAAGTTGAGTTAATTGTCATATGCATAAGTGCGGTGAGTTACAGGTATATGCAAAACTTGCTTGCAACAGCATCACAGGCACATAGATAAGCACACAAAAGCATAAATTATACAAAAAATGACATATAAAATTCTGCAAGACAATAAAAAAGAAAAAGGTGCAAAAAATAACAAACTATCAGTGCAAATAACACCATTAGGAAAAAAACAAGTCCATGATAGTGCAAGAGATGTTCCTTTGTCAAGGTAGGATTACTGTAGTACAGGTTGGTTCAAGAACCTGATAGTAGTAGGAGAGTAGGTGTTTAGTTTAGTTTAGAGATACAACGTGAAAACAGGCCCTTCGGCCCACAGACTTCGCGCTGGCCAGTGATCACATGTGCATAGTTCTGTCCTCCACCCCAGGGACAATTTACAGAAGCCAATTAACCAACAAACCTCCATGTGGGAGGAAACTAGAACACCCAGAGAAAACTCATGCGGTCACAGGGAGAACGCACAAACGCCATACAGACAGTACCCATAGTATCAAAGGATCGAACCTGGGTCTCTGGCGCTGTAAGACATCAACCCAACCACTGTGCCGCTGTTCCTGAACCTAATGCTGTGCGCTTTTGGGCTTCTGTACCTCCTGCCCAATGGGTGCAGCAAGAAGTGGGCATGGTGGGGATCTTTGATGATATGTGTCGCCTTCTAGAGATAACACCTCATGTACATGCTTTTGATGGTGGGAAGGGCTGTGCCAACAATTACATTCCTGTGTATTGGAATTGTTGCACCAGTCCATGATGCAACCATTGTGGACACTTTCTACAATACATCAGTGGAAATTTATCAAAGTATTCGGTGACATACTAAATCTTTTTAAACTTCTAAGCAAGTAGAGGTGCTGGTCTGCCGTCTTCATGATTTAATTTATGTACTGGGCCCAGGACAGGTTATCCACTATGTTAATGTCTAGGAATTTGAATTAGCTAACTCTCTCGACTACACACCCACCAATGAAAATTGGTGTAATGTCTAACTAACTCCCTCCACACCCCTCCTTTCACCCCCCTTCCCCCCCACACCCTCCCCATTTCCCCCACCCATTTCCCCTCTCTACTCTTCCCTGTTCTCCACCCAGATTCCCACCTTTTCTCCCCTTTCCCCCTCCCCTCTGACTACTCTCCTCCCTCTAGCTTCACAATTGGCAACTGTCATACTTTCTGCTTTTATCTCTGGCTATTGTTCCAAATATCTACCTATCAAAACACCCCCTTACTTACGTTGACCTATGCCCTGCCACATTTTTTCCTGCCTCACCGCTCTTCCAGTTTTCTTCTCTCCTCCTACAATTAGTCTGAAGAAAGGTCTCGACACAAAACATAACCTATCCATGTTCTCCAGAAATGCTGCCTGACCTGCTGAGTTACTCCAGCACTTTGTGTCCCTTTATGTAAAGCAGCATCTGTTGTTCCTTTTTTCTACATAATGAAAACATGGTCTCCTCTTGATCTCACTATCTCCCATAGTTATCTAGACTACACTTCTTTCCACCCTTTCCTGTAAAGACTCTCCCCTACTCCCAATTCCTCCCTCTACGCCGCATCTGTGCCCAAGCTGCGGTGTTCCATATCAGGTCATCGGAGATGCCCTCATTCGTTAGGGAATGGGAGTTCACCTCTTCCATTATAGATGAGACCCTCCTCGATATCCCGTAGCTTCTCGCTTGCTCCCTCTCCCCCCAGCTCAGTGCTGGGACCGCAGCTATTTACAATATACATCAATGATTTAGATGAAGGGATTCAAAGTAACATTAGCAAATTTGCAGATGACACAAAGCTGGGTGGCAGTGTGAACTGTGAGGATGATGCTATGAGAATGCAGGGTGACTTGGACAGGTTGGGTGAGTGGACAGATGCATGGCAGATGCTGTTTAATGTGAATAAGTTGGTAGCAAAAACAGGAAGGCAGATTATTATCTAAATGGTGTCAAGTTGGCAAAAGGGGAAGTACAACAGGATCTGGGGGTCCTTGTTCATCAGTCAATGAAAGTAAGCATGCAGGTACAGCAGGCAGTGAAGAAAGTGAATGGCATGTTGGCCTTAATAACAAGAGGAGTTGAGTATAGGAGCAAAGAGGTCCTTGAGGATATTGAGGGAGCGCAGCGTAGGTTTACAAGGTTAATTCCCGGAATGGCGGGACTGACATATACTGAGAGAATGGAGTGGCTGGGCTTGCATACTCTGGAGTTTAGAAGGATGAGAGGGGATTTTTATTGAAACATATAAGATTATTAAGGGTTTGGACACGCTAGAACGGGGTACTGATTGGGAATGATCAGGCATGATCACATTGAATGGCGGTGCTGGCTCGAAGGGCCGAATGGCCTACTCCTGCACCTATTGTCTACTGTCTATTGTCATTCGTAACAGGGACAGAGTCCCCCTTGTCCTCACCTTTCACCCCATCAGCCGTCGAATACAGCAAATAATCCTCTGACATTTTCGCCACCTCCAACTGGATCCCACTACAAGCCAGATCTTCCCATCTCCCCCCCCATTCCGCTTTTCGCAGAGACCGTTCCCTCCGCAAATGCCAGGTCAACTTGTCCTTTCGTACCCAAACCACCATCTCCGCAGGAGATGAAACACCTGTCCCTATACCTCCCCCCTCGACTCCGTCCAAGGATCCTAAGTCTTTTCATGATTAGGCAGAGGTTCACTTGCACCTCCTCCAACCTCATCTACTGTATCCGCTGTTCCAGTTGTGGACTCCTGTCGTTCGGCGAGACCAAGCGCAGGTACGGCGATCATTTCGCTGAACACCTCCGCTCAGTCCGCCTAAACCTACCTGATCTCCCGGTTACTCAACACTAACTCCCCCCACAATTCCCAATCTGACCTTTCTGTCCTGGGGCTCCTCCATTGTCAGAGTGAGGCCCAGCACAAACAGCACCTCATATTTTGCTTGGGCAGCTTACACCCCAGCGGTATGAACATTGACTTCTCTAACTTCCCTCTCTTTCCCTCTCTCTCCATTCCACTTCCCAGTTCTCTGACTAGTCTTACTGTCTCTGACTACATTTTATCTCTGTTTGCATTGTTGTTACCTTCTCCCAACTAACAATGATATATTCTACATTTTCCTTGATCCCTATTCCCTTTGTCCTGTCCCCCCCAAATCTCTACACATCCCCAATCCTGGACTTTCCACACGTCATTTTAAATTAATGTTTCATGTACCTTGGTGAGTTTTATGACTTGGCTGACCAATTTCCCTCCTGGGATAATTAAAGTTGTATCGTATCGTATCTGCTGTTGACCTATTGTGGCAATGGACCAACTGAAGTGGATCCAAGCAGTCCTCTACTATCTCATCTGTGACGAACAAAGATACAGAAATCTCTGTAGGACCACATCGATCTCTACCCTTGCTTCCCGCTATGTCCTATGTCATGGTCAGGCCCCAGAGATTTATTCTCCTTTATGAGCTTCAAAACCTCCCCCTTCGTAATGGTGATGTGCTTTTATAATATCACTGTTCTCCCTAAACTCATCAGCTTCCATGTAAATACAGATGAGAAATATTTACGAACTTGCCATCTCTCATGGCTCCACACATAGGTTACCAGCTGATTCTTAAGGGGACTTACTCTCTCCTCAGTTAACCTTTTGCTCTTAACATAGTATCTTTTATGATTCTTTTTTACCTTGTCTGCCACAGATATCTTTTGTCACCTTTTTTCCCCAACTAATTTCCTTATTAAGTGCACTCCTACATCCCGTATACTCCTCAAAGAAGTCGCTTGATCATTTGATGTATTAGTTTGAACTTTACACGGTTGATTTAGTTTTGCTATTGAAGAAAATGTAGCAATAGATATTTACTGTGATGGAGAGATCAGATTTATTCATCCAGGCTGGAGGTGGACCTTGTGCTTTTAGATTGAGTGTGCTGCCTCAAAAGATCACCATATGATAACATTGTTTTTTTCAGATTCATACCAAATCTCTTGAAGCAGGGATTGCCAAACATGGGGCATTTTTGTGCTGTGGAGTCATGTCCACTGAGACTGGATTGTAATTGTCAGCAACTTTTCCTTGTGACCGATAATAGCAATCTGGGGAACTAATCTTCATTAGTTGTCCCCTGGCTCAATTTGAACTTTAGTCTCCAGAGGTGATACATTTTTGATTTAGATCACTTATTTGCTGGTCTCCATATTGAGCAGATTTGCGCAATATGGAAAATTTAGCTCAAGGTCTCTAATGACACTATGATTCACATCTAAACATCCCAGTGGAATTTTCATGTAAATTATTTTAGTAGTGTTAAACAAAGCTGTTCACTGTTCTAATTTAATAAGTAAGCATTGAAAGTTCCTGACTTCCAACATATCTTGTTTTTTCGTTGTGTCTCTATGATTGATGTGAAATGGGGTCCAAGGCAGTTTGAGCTAAGAGTGTAATTGTTAGGCTGTTCACTGCCATCAGGGAGGTGAGCTATGCTTCTTTGTGGGAAATAAAATTGGAAGTTGGCCATCCTAATTTCAGAGGAAATGAATACCACTGCTGTTAATTCTGATGAGTGGCAGAGTGTTGACATTCTTATGAATAGTAAACAGAAAACTTTTTAACTCTGCTGTGGCAGATAAAATAACCTATATATTTTTAAACCTTTAACTCCTAAACTGCGTTTGTCACATGGAGGTGGGAAATTCAGTGCTCACAGAAAGTTGAAGCCTTTTGTGATCACCATCTGTTTTAGATAAGCATCAGGATATCTAACATTTGTACTATGTTATTTTTTTAAACAGATATCTTTATGGTGATACATAGATAATTGTCTCAAAACTTGGGATGGTTTGTGTTATTGCTTGGGTAGCGGAGATTTTCATTTAAAATTCTACCTTTTTTCTTAAGGTCAATATTCTTATTTTAAACTTAAAAGGAATGTAATGCCAAAATTTTACATCTTTAAAACAATTAATTATATTTTTTGGGAAGGTTGCTAGACATCGGAAGGAGGGTCTCCATCCAAAATGTCACCTATTCCTTTTCTCCAGAGATGCAGTTTGACCCGCTGAGTTACTTTAGTTTTTTGTGTCTATCTTCATCATAAAGATTAACATGTAACAAGAAATCAGAATGAGTACCAGTGAAGTTTCAGAGATGGAGTTCTATAATAATGGTCTCTAAACTGATGGTCTCAATTTTCCAGTCAGGAAAGCTAACTGAATAAATTGGACACCAATTCTAAATATAGTCTATTGAGTGTGGAACGCACAAATTAGTGAACTGGAGTTACCTGCCTCTTCTCTAGCTTGCATTCAATCAGCATCTTATAAATAGATTCGGCATTCATAGAAGTATACAGCATGAAAACGGGGCCTTCGACTCACTGAACCCACGTTGACATTCAAATATCCACTGAATATCTGTACAAATCCCATATTATTTTCACCACATTCCCATCAACTCCTCACAGATTCTGCAACTCATCTGAATACAAGGTGCAATTGATATTGGACTAAATTGGATTTTTTTCGCAGGGACATCAGAGGGTGAGGGGAGACCTGATAGAAGAATATAAAATGATGATCAAATACCATGGGGCCTAGCTTCAAGGTGACAGGGGGAAACTGTAAAGGAGATGTGTGGACACGTTTATTTTACACCAAGTGTGGTGAGTGCTGGAATGCGCTGCTCGGGGTGTGGGTGGAAGTGGATATGATGGTGGTGTTTAAGAGCTTTTATATAGGCACATGGATATGCAGGGAATAAAGAGATTATGTGCAGGCAGAAGGCATTAGTTTGATATGGCATCATGTTTGCTACACAAATCATGAGCCAAAGGACCTATTCCATTGCTGTGTTGTTCTGTTTTTGTTCACACAAATAGCACCAGAAGTCAGTATTGAGCCTAGTTTACTGGAGAAGCAGTTTTACTAGCTGTGGCACACTATGCTTTAAAATCTGTGAACAGACATGAGATAAAATCCTGTAATTATTTACAAGTTGGGCAAAAACATGACATACTAGATATAATGTTTTCTAAGTCAACTATCAACTCTTTCATCTTGCTGACAGTAAGCGCTAGGTTGTTATCTCTCTTATTATGAGAACCATCCTCTAACAAGGGCATACCCACATCAGCTTTGCCTTTGGTTGATTAAGAAAATGGCATTTGAAGATCCAACAGATCAGACCAGGCTCAATACTTATGATCCATTGAGCAGCAGTGATTCCTGCCCTCCTATGTGCGCCATTACCTTTAACAGAACCCTCAAAGCGTTGGAATGATACCACCAACTCTGTCTCTAAAATCATTCATATTCACTGGAAGGATAATTGTAGCAATATCAGTTTTCTTCACCAGCCAATATCCCCAGCCTCCGTGCAAAAAAGTTGCCCCTTTAGTTCTCCTACCCTGGGATAAAACTCTAAGCAGTCATCTTATCTATTCCCCTCACAATTTTACACATCTCTTTAAAATCACCAAATAAGATCACCCAATTAATCTCCTGTGTTCCAAGGAATAAAGTCCTAGCCTGCCGAACCTTTCCCTATAGCTCACATCCTAGAGTCCAGGCAATATCCTTGTAAATCTTTTCTGCATGCTTACCTGCGGGGAATTACCTACAGCTATTATTTAAAGGAATCTTCAGGGACTTTCAGCCCAAAACTCTTGGGAAGATCATTACCATTCACTGCTCCAATCATATTTAAAGACAGAGGAAGCAGAGAAGGAACCAAAAACGTTATTGGAGTTTTTATCTCTGTAGCTTAGGCCCTTGAGTCTTCGCAACACCCTTGTGAATCTTTTCTGCATTCGTTTCAGCCTAATAGCATTTACAATAGCAGAATCAGTCAATGTTGATGTTGGGAGCTTTCTTTTCTTTCAAGGCATTGAAACTGGAAACCCTGAATGGAAAGATTTTGTTGGAAAAAAATCCCTTAGAGTGCAAAGGATTTAACTCATGGCATTTTATTCAATGCTGTCAGTAATTTAAAATATCCGCTGGGCAGGGAAGGAAGCACATTATCTGAATTTTCTTTCTAGTCTCATAACAAATGCCCCAGTTTCCCACGATAATTACTTAGACATATTAACTTTGCCTAATTTAGTGAGGTTGGATTCTGCCCCATTACATATTTATTGCTGCAGAAATCACTTTTCTCAGGAGTGCAGACAATTCTCCTACCACTTTGGCTGCAATGTCTGTGACTACTAATTTGTCTCATGTTGTATCACTTTCTATGCAAGAATATTGTGGATTCATATACCACTTGAACACAAGGTGTTGACAATTTAGTGCATTGACCACCTGAATTTTTGTGCGAGCTTTCTTGTTCACAGTGTTTCACCAAGATTTTCATTCTGCTATTCAGGGCTCCCCAGGGTGCCATCTAAATAAAGGAAAGTTTTTCTTTCAATATTCTGGTTGACATTCCTTTCTCACACAACACCATTAGTCAGTCATCTGTTTAATATTTGTGAGATTTAATGTGTGCTCAAAAGGTGGCCTCATTATAGCAAAATGTATTTGGACATGGAAATGATTCATTGCATGTGAAGCACTTAAAGCTCTTGGAGAGATTGAAGAAGGTTGCTGACCTGAAACATCACCTAACCATGTGCCTCAGAGATGCTGCCTGACCTGCTAAGTTACTCCATCACTTTGTGTAAGGTATTTTTTATAAACCAGCGTCTGCAGTTCCTTGTTTCTAACGAGAGATAAAATAATTGCTTTAACAATGTACAGGTAATGACCTACCGGTAGGTCATTTGTATTGTATTTGTAAAGCACAATTTATCTTCAGTTTAGTTTAGTTTAGAGGTACAGTGTGGAAACAGGCCCTTTGGCCCACCAAGTCCTCACTGACCAACGATGCCCGCATATTACACACTATCCTACACACACTTGGGACAATTTAAACATATACCAAGCCAGTTAACCTACAAACCTGTACGTCTTTGGAATGTGGGAAGAAACCAAATATCTCGGAGAAAACCAACGCAGGTCATGGGGAGAACATACAAACTCCGTGCAGACAGCACCTGTAGTCGGGATCAAACCCGGGTTACCGGCGCTATAAGCGCGGTAAGGCAGTAACTCTACTGCTGCACCACCATGCCGCCCATTCATAAATTCAAATTGGTTGAAATTTATTGCCTAATTCTTTTAAAATGATCCTTATAAGCATTTGGTCTTTAATTCCCCCCATCATGATTTGATCTTTCAATTCGTAACAAAATTAATTATCATTAGTTTTACTCCTATTTATTACTTGCATCTGAGCTTGCTGCTTTACAAAAGCTAAGCTTTCCATGACCATTTCATTATTGTCCGCTTGTTATCTACATAACACGCATTCACCTCCATGTTAATGGGAGCTTTTGCTTATATAGGAAGTTGTTTATATCTTTTGATAAATACAAAAATGGCAACATTTTGGAAGTAAAATTTCCCCCAAGAAACAAAAAGCACACTCAAACTGTATGGCCTTCTCTGTCGAGCTTGCAGGAGGAAAAAGTCCCAATCAATTACCTAATTAGGACATTTTGCTTTGTTTTAATGGTTTTGGTTGGGTTGAGAGGTGGTGGTGAGTAGTTAATGTTACTTGTTGAAATTGATTCAAATGGAGCAAGCAACAACTTCTGTTTTTCATTCACAAAAAATTTATAAATGGCATGCATTTTTGGCAAACCTCATCTGTACAGAAGATTGCGCTTCAAGCACTCTTTAAGTTTTTGTTGGCTTTCATTCTTGCTGGTCCACCAATTTCTAAATGCCAGGAGAGTATCTGATCTGAATTTAAAGATTGCTTTGGTAGAAAATGTTTTTCAGATTTCAGGAAATTAATTTTTTGTTCACCACAACACAAACTTGAATGTTGAGTGTTTTTGCAATTTTGTTGATTTATAGAAACATAGATACATAGAAATATAGAAAATAGGTGCAGGAGTAGGCCATTCGGCCCATTCGAGCCTGCACCGCCATTCAATATGATCATGGCTGATCATCAAACTCAGTATCCTGTACCTGCCTTCTCTCCATACCCCCTGATCCCCTTAGCTCAAGGGCCACATCTAACTCCCTCTTAAATATAGCCAATGAACTGGCCTCAACTACATTCTGTGGCAGAGAATTCCAGGGATTCACCACTCTCTGTGTGAAAATGTTTTTCCTCATCTCGGTCCTGAAATATTTCCCCCTTATCCTTATCTGGTGAAACTGTGACCCCTTGTTCTGGACTTCCCCAACATCGGGAACAATCTACCTGCATCTAGCCTGTCCAACCCCTTCAGAATTTTGTAAGTTTCTATAAGATCCCCCTTCAATCTTCTAAATTCTAGCGAGTACAAGCCGAGTCTATC